>NC_066856.1:8890118-9264013 GCF_001640805.2 Lates calcarifer | reverse complement strand
AAGATTACTACACGTTAATGGATATAGCATATATCTACACTTGGAGAAGGGTAAGACATCCAAAGACTTGATTTCAGTTGGTTTATCTGAAACACTGCTGGGTCCCAAATCCTAAATGTCCTTATATTGCCCATTTATTATAATGTATTAAAAAACTGATCATCTTATGTCAATCTACTATTTCAGATAAGTTTTTGTTAGAAAGAAATGCCTTGCTTCATTTTTGTTTACCTCAAAACTTCTCACTGTTAGGTTGTATTTGGATTATCAATTAATTGTATATTTAAACTAATTTTATTACATTTTATTGGCACCAGTTTTAATGAAGCACATAAAGTGGCTTTTTGTTTAACTTGGGTTCCCACCTCTCTGGTGTTGTATGCCAGATACTACTGCATTCAATTTAAAGAAATTCTTATTTTAATTTTATAAAAAAATTCACATGAAATACAGACTGACAGGAGCCTGCTGAATGGGGAAGGATGTAGCTCAGACAATTACATGTACATTTTCAACATTTGTAATTTGGCAAGTGGCCTACATGCCAAATGACAGAGGTTAATTTACCTGTTAGTCTGTTTAATATTCTGTAATATATTATAATAGCTATATTATCGCTATCACAGAACGGTCCGTTGCCCCTGAAGTACCGAGTCCGACCCAATTGTAAGAAGCTGAAGGTGAGCCACGCGGAGCAGGAAGGCCAAAACAGCACGAGCAGATCCGGCCCAGAGAGCGACTCTGCCAGCGACAAAGCCGGGAGTCCCGCGGGGGCTCCGTCCACGTCCTCGTCGCTGCCGAGCCCCGGCACGCCCGCTCAGTCCCCGCACCCGCAGCTACCCCACGGCCCCAATAACGTCAACGGGACCCCAGCCGCCTCCTCCGCCGCCCGCTGTCTCCGCCCCCCCTCCAACCCCAACCGGTCCTTCACTCAGTTCGGCAGCGGCAGCGGCAGCAGCGGCGGCAAACCCCGGAAGGTTTCTCTGAACGGCTCGTCGACCTCTTCCGGATGACGCGGGGCCTCGGACCGGACCGGACCAGCCAACGCCAGACACCCGCTCAGCTAATACTGTTTTCATGCCAACGTAGTTCCATTGTGTAGACAGACAATGTTATCTCTCTTTCTCTCTCCATTTGTTGTTATAAATATTACGGCATCATATGTAAGTTTAAACGTAGTGGAATCAGAGACATTTCAAAATAAAAGGAACGAGGAAGTTGGGTGGCGTGGGAATTTTAATATGAAAGCAGATTTTTTGATGTTGAGGAAAAAAAGAAAGTTGGAAAGGAGAAGGGCAAGCATTTACCCCCTTTTAAAGCTACATCTTTATTTTACAGAAGCGACTGAAGATAGACTTTTATATTTTCTTTTACGTTTTTCAAATTCAACGTGTTTATCATGAATATTTCATGTGTGTTGGGATATTTTGAAACTGTCAGTTTTAAACATGCATGCTCATGAGAACACTTTTCTTTTAAGAAAGAGGATTCCGCGTGTTTACCCTTCCTCCCCACACGAGCTCTCATTTGGACGGGTTTTTTTTTTTGGAAGTATTTCAGGCATCGATCTTGTTCCAATGAACGGAAAATACATTTGTATAGCGCTGTTGGCTTCACGGGAAAATGCCTATGGTGGGAAAAATCGACTTTACTTTGCCTTTTACTGGAAAAAAACAAACTTTCTTGTAGCTGCAGTGGAATCGGATTGCTTATCCTTCACGTCGTTTGCGCGTTGTAAGCAGTTTTCGAGAACCCACGTGTAAATAGAAACGAAATGCATATTTAATCAGCGATGTTATTCTCTTATTCCCCTTTTGTTCTGAAGGAATGACTTGGGCTCCTGTTCAGCTCCATTTCATGCTCAATGACAGATGTTTTGATGTCTCTCCCGTGTTTTCCGTATTTGTATCGCTCGATTGTATGGACAACTTATCGTATTGTTACTGTTGCACAGTATAAAACATCTAAATAAAACATTTTACACTTATGAAAGAAATCAGCTCAGCTTTTTGTTTTCTATAATTGGAAGCTCATCGGCCAGCCTGGTGTTGCTCTGCGTGAAATGGATAAAGGAATAATTCAGAGGGGGCAGACGGTGCAAAGCGCCAGATGTCTTGTCTGAATCCGCAGTGATGTAGATAACTAAGTTAAGGAGGCCAGCTCGAGTCAGGAGGAGGAGAACTGGCTTATGATCAAATCATGTTTCTGAATACGTTCACTTAACACAGAAGCCTTTATGATTGTGTTAATGATTTATCGCACGAGGAGCTGCACTGAAATGCTGCGGTTTTAATGGAAGATTAATAACAAAATAAAATAAATCTCGACTTAAGTCTAATTTGTGCCCGAGTCAACAACTGGTCACTGTCTTTTATTTTAGAATTAGTGTTTATTCTCAAGTTAAGTTGGCGTTTGCTCTTTGTGAAATTATTCATTTTAAAGCATTAATTTGAAGCTAAAACTAAATCGGCGATTTTTAACGAATTAATGACATTTTCATAATTAATTGAATTTTACTTTTTTTCCCAAAATCTTTTTTCTTTTTCTAAAATTGAATTAATTAGAAAATGCAAAACCTGGAAATACATACAGTTGTGAGGTTTAAACCACTCATCCAGGCGACTCAAAAAGATTTGTTTATCAAATCAGACTGTCAAATAAACCCAGATTGTGGCTGAATTAGTAGAACAGACAGGAAGTAGAATATAAGAATATATCATACTGTGATAAAGAGATGAAAGAAAAAAAAACTGATTACGCTATTAGTGTTAACATTTTATTTTGTAAAAAGGTTTCACAGATCAGCCTCATTACTTAATAACTATATAAATAAAATGAAAAATATCGCTTATTTTCCTATTTATTACACAACTATCCGTCTATCTGAGCGTTGATAAGGCTCATTTAATGTAATGTGACAATTACTTCAGTAAAATCGGCAACACTCCGCATTTATATTGAATGTAAAAAGAAAAAATAAACTGGAAAATAAACACAAAAGCTGAATATGATCCGCTTTCATAGAAAACGCCGAAGATGTCGGTGGGTTTAATAGGCTATTTCCTTTGAATGACATATAATTTATTATACTTTTAAATATTTGTTATCGGATACAAAAATTGTGTAGCCTAAAAAAAACATAAGACATCAAGCAATAGGCTTTGAAAAAATAAATAGGCACCTTGCCAACTGAATCGGTCACCTGTAATATCTTCCTCTCAACCATTCAGTTGTAGGATAACATTACATAAACTGTGTAGTGTTGTGTCTGAGTGTCTTCTTGGACTTATTTTTATTCCTAAATTTAAAAAAAGATATTTGCACTTGAGCGATATCATCACCATTGCCTGTATTTTTCTTTGAATCGCCTTTTTTCCTCTGTGTTTGCTGCGGCAGCACAAATACACAGCGCAAACCCAGAGAGAGGATATAATGTTTGTATCGACCAAAATTTCAAGGAAATTTTACGGTAATAATGATAAAGTCTACTGAGGCCATGTCACTGCTTTTAAAGGTCGTTTACGAAATGCATCAAAATATTATATAAATATCAGGGAGAGCTCATCCAGGTCATTTGAGGACACACTCCTCGCGGAGGAAAGGCAAAAGTAAAAAAAAAAAAAAGAATAAATAAACATGAAGAACTCAGAGCAACATCAGCTGACATGCTGAGCTGTGACCAGCGATCACTTTGCCGCTTCAATCGGGCCTTTCTGTTTATCTTTGAATCGTGTTGAATAAAGACGTCGCTGAGAGTGTGAGACGTACCCACAGTTTCTTTTAGCGGGAACAAAGGACTGCTCTTTCGAGGGAGCGCGCGGGAGCTCTCACTCTGAGCCCCGATTTCCGGCCGGAAGACAAGGACGCATACGCGGTCCGAGCGGATCAGAGAGTGGCAGAGTGATTCCTCGCGACAATAGGCGATCTTCGCGGGAGCGCTACAGAAACATTCTGCTTCCTGTCTGTTGCTACGGCAACACTTAACAACGCCACCTAAGCTGGACCTGGATATGGCTATGGCTGGGAGAAACATCCTTTTTATATTAGGATAAATAAAGTAGATTAAATAATATTCATACATTCAATGGTTCAATGGTCTGAAATATACTTTTTTACTCGAGGGTGTATCTGGGGGTCCTGTCCGCGAGCACCTCTATCCGCAATCTTCCCCATGATGAGGATGAGGACAGCTCAAATTATCTCTGAAAATGTGACTGACTAATGTGTATTGTAATGGAGTATTTTTATATTGTTGTATTGCTATTTTTACTTAAGTGAACTGAATGCTGAATGAGTGTAGCCACTTTAACAAATATAATTCAATTACCTTGTCGATTGTGTACATCTCTGGCTGTGGATTCTTGGCTGAAGTGAAGTGTCTTTGTTGATCTCTGGACTTCAACCTCTCGTAGACATGTCTCTTCCCAAAGCTGAGCTTTTATCAACACAGTCTTCTCAATTTCCTCTGTGAAGAAAGTAAACACAAGGTCAATTGTTACTTAGACATTCGGGGATGATTCTGACCTACGAACAGGAGGTAGTAAAAATGCCAGTCCGGTTTGTTTACAACCTCCATGTTGAGTAAAGATTTTGTAAGGACAAGATTCAAGGTTCACTCTATCCACCAATGATCACAAGCAATGTAATCTGGTATCGCATAATATCTTTACAGCACCAAAGTCATTTTACTTACAAGGGAGATGGAATCAGTCCGTTTTCACACACATCATTTTAAAAGTCACAGACAAAATGTAATTTTCGTGGTGATCTATCAACACCAGGTTCTATTTTGTAAAAAAGTGGAGCAGCTTTGGAATATTTTGACTTTGAATGGAATTTGCGTTGTTACTTTGGACCCTGTCTGCAGGTAACACAAAAGTAACACATCGGTATAAACTCTCAACTTTTTTTTTTAATTATTAAAAAAATATATTATGGGGACATGGTTTGGGGAGGCTCAATCCTCACATTCCAATAAGTGAAAAGCAAATATGGGGTCACCAATAAGGATTTCTGTTTGAAACTTTATTCTGTGTAATTTGAAAGATTTTAATGGAAGACTGGCTATTTCTCCTTTAGAATCCCTACTGGTTAATAGTATGCAACTCAAATCTTTTACTCAGAAGCTTTATAAGACCCTCAGTAATTTCAAGGTAGATAATTCTGGTCAAGTAAAAGGCAGATGGGAATCTGATGTGGGTACAATAGAGCCTGGGGACTGGGATGCCCTGTGCAACCAGCCCTCCAAGGTCCTGGTGTCTAACTCTGCCTGGGAGAGACAATTCAAACTTCTGCATAGGCCCTATATCACTCCTGAAGCCAGACATAGAATGAACCCAACTCTGTCAGAATTTTGTACTAAATGTCAGTCGGAAATGTATCCTGGCCTTATGGATTACTGATAAAGCTCCCACTCTCAATCAGTGGAAACAAACTGTGACTAGTATCATTCCATTTGAAGCTTTCTCTACAGCATTGAAGGATAAACCCTTCTTATTTTACCAGACTTGGGATCCATTGCTTGACAACCTGGGTGCCTCTGCACCTCGCAGGATGAGGTTAGGGCTTATCGAACTGGCCTGGGAAAAACATGTAGAGCTATAGTTTGATATGATATCAAACTTTTGGATGTATTATGCTGTCTCTCTTTGTACTCCCTGAACTTGTGTCTTTTTTTTAAAACAAACAAACAATTATTTATTTGTTTTTTTAAAAATCCATTTTATTTTATTTTCTTCTGTGGGGTTTAATTGTCTGTATGCTATGCACTATTGTTAGTCCTATGTTTTACATTGTCCTTGTCACACCTGCTTTGCAAAAAAGTTCAATAAAAATATGTTTGAAATATATATATATATTATATATATATATATGTACATATATATATATATATATATATAATTAAAAATTTATGTCAGTATCCTTGTTAATAAACATTACGTTAGCAAACATTTTATGTCCTTCATCTTATATTCATCAAAATATTAAATTTCGATTCAACTTCATTTTTCCTCTGATGATCAATGCCCACATTAACACTTATATATCCTTATATCCTTACATTCCTGTACATTGAATCAGCTGTTACAATCGTCCTGAAAGTGAATACATCTGACCTGAGTTACATCTAGGAACATTCCATTTTATGCTCTCTTGTGTCAGTAAAGAGTCAGCAGCACCACCAATAAATGTTCATATGACATCTAAAAAAAGATATCTGTGAATCTCAAGTTTCCTCCTCCCATTAATCACCTGTCCCTGTAGCTACAGCTACAACTATTACTACTACTACCACCTAGAATGACCGTCATGGGGGAGTGGACAGAGGAATTTGGGTTTTTTAAATTATCATTAAAAAAAGAAAAAGAAGTAAGCATTGAGTCATATTTTAAATACGACTAAATGCTGTTTAAATGTCACGGGGGTGGGACAACTGTTGAAAATATCGCTTTTTTGATAGTCAGCAGCTTTTACTTTTTATTACCCTGTTGTTGGAGCTTTTCTTACACTTAGGGGCGAATGAGGAGAAAAAAAGAGATATCAATAGGAGATATCATAACTGTACTCTTAGTCTTTTAACTACTCTTTACAGCTAATACGTTTCACTTTTATTTACAAAGGGTTATTTTACATTATCAATATTACATGGCTGTATTCATTTACCTTGTCGATGGTGTAACTCGGAAACGTTCTCGGCTGACTCATGGGGATCCATGAAGACCTCTGTACCACCTCTGCACCACCGTGTGCAGTCTCACTCGTGTTCGACAAAAACAGCTCCAGAGTTTGTTTTAGCATCCAGACCTCTTCATTAACGACAAAAAAGCAGCTCCAGAGTTTGTTTTAGCACCCAGACCTCTTCACTAATCGACAAAAAAGCAGCTCCAGAGTTTGTTTTAACATCCAGGCCTCTCCGATAACGAGGTGTTTCACAGTACTAGCAAACAGAAGCAATGTTTCAAACTTCGTTTAAATCTGTTTTCCTACTTCGTTTCTCCGCCTCTTTGGGCTCCTCCCAGAAGGTACTGGCCAATGAGGGGACACGTCGCGACCAATGACGACATACGTTAGCCAACATTTGCAGAAACGCCGATTGGCCGAGCCATTCTGGTCCGCCTCTGATTGGTCTTAAAATTCATCCACCGTAAAGACGGAGAAAAGCCTTACGTCTATTTATACGATCTGGCGGACAGCCATGCGTCAGACGCATCGCCAGTGCACAAACTCTGAAGACGAAACACGTTTATATTTGTGACTGTTTTATGACAAACTGGACATGAGCCACATGTAATGTGTAACAGCCAAGCTAATGAGCATGCTCCTGTAACATATATGTATACTGTTGTTAGTTACAGCAGCTTTATTGCCCCTGATAGTGGGTTTAAGGGTTTCAAATATATTCTTTTACTCTATGTATTTAACTATTATTAACAGTTATTTAACGGTCCTCCACTGGCGCCTGTTCAGTTTTACCTTTAATTCTACAAATCACACAGCGTCCACTAGTAAGCTGGGAAGGATCCTCGTTCCCGAGACACAACATGACCGCGCGTAGAGTGCCCGCACACAGCAGTGACGTCACTCAGAGAAACGTGACTTTTCTGGACTTTTGAGAAGTTTTACCAAAGATTACAACTCCATGGCTTAAAAACATAAAATGAAAAGAGTGATAATTGACTTTGTTTTTTAATAGGAGGTGTCCTGTCAACAATTTTCGTGTCTCTTTTACATTGGTGGCCTATGGGGAAAATTCTTTTTCGGCAGCAGGTGATTTTTCGTTGCAGTACCGCGAGTGGCCAGTGGAAAAATTGGCTGCAAGACTGAGCGGTGGCACCGTGTCCAGCTCTCATACTACATCCATAAATGTGGAGTGTGAGACGTATCTGCGGTTGTCTTTTAATGGACTGCTCTGATTGATTCGTGTGAGCTCTCACTCTGAGTCCCGATTTCCGGTCGGAAAACACGAACGGGCATGCAAGGTCCGAGCGGATCAGAGAGTGGCAGAGTGATTGCTCGCGACAATAGGAGATCTTCGCTGGAGCGCTAGAGAAACATTCCGCTTCCTGTCTGTTGCCACGGCAACACTTAACAACAACAGCACCTAACCTGAACCTGGATACGCTGCACTGTATCCTGTGATAAATTCAGTGTGTTTCCTCGGTGGCTAAAGCGATTCAAGGTGTGAAAAGATCTTCAGAAAAGAGGGGGTTGCCATCAGAGTAGCAATGAGTCAACGACAGATCATTCAAGGTGAGCTTGATGGGCTGTTTTGATTCATAAAAAATGATATTCAGCTGGTAGTTCACTCTAACACTTGTGTTTGTGCTTTGCAGTTTTTGAGCAATATCAGAAATCAAGGATGCAGTTTGTGCAAACTGTTGCTGATCTGGCAGCCAGACCACAGAACACAGAAATCCTCCAAAATGCTGGTAAGAAATAAGATCATAACCACTGAGCATTGTTTACTTTAGCTGCTAATTCCACTGTTTTCACTCTGCTCCCTTTCCCTCCTTGCAGGTGTGATGTCCCTGCTGCGTCCCCTGATGCTGGACGTGGTCCCTAGCATCCAGCAGACAGCAGCTCTGGCCCTGGGCCGCCTGGCAGACCACAGTGACAACCTGGCTGAGGCCGTGGTGAGGGAGGACATCCTGCCACAGCTGGTCCACTCTCTGGCTTCGCAGAACGTCAGTATCTCACCCTGATTTATCCTTTTTCTTTCTTTCTTTCTTTCTTTTTTTAATGTTCATGCTGACTGCCACTGTGTTGCTCCTGGATATCTGGAGCTGGTAGCAGTCTGTCTCCACCCTTAAGAGGCTGGCATTTTAGAGAGAGAGAGAGGGGGAAGAGAGACACAGACAGAGGCTGTCACCCTGCGGGAACTCAGGGTCAGACTCCTGAATGTGAGAGTGTGTTTTGGGCTAACTTGGCAGTTCGCCTAGGGGCTACTTCAAAACCTAAGAGCCCTTTACCATGAGAGCAACCAGGCCTTTGTCTTCTCTCTTTCTCTCTCTCTCAGCCCACTCAGAGGCTCAGAATAGATGGAGGCAAGGTTTAGTTCTTGTTATGAATGGGACATTGCAGTGTCAAATAATAATCTTAAAATCTGACAAGAATTCAGTGATTTTTATTCCACTCCATTGCAACATATGGAGGAAAATCACAGTTGAAAAAACACTTACAACATATAAAAATACTTCCTTCTTTGATGAAATAAGAAGTGTAAAAAACATTTGACATTTAAAAGCAATGACTCTTTACACATACAGTATTATGTGGGTTGTGTGAGACCCTACACAATAAGAGATTAAAGACATTTTGACAATAGGGTTCACTTTAGAGTACATGAGGTGTATATTTATGCCTTAAAAATATAAATAATTAAAGATCTTCATCTAGATATGGAAGAGTATAAGCGTCCTATATCTAATTTTTGATAAAAATCTGATGTAGTTTAAATTCTTTGGTTAAATTGTTATTGAGCCTTTTTGAGGTTTCTGTAGGGCCATTACAACTGATGTGTGTTATATCTTTGTGTGTCTGTGTGCAGAGGTTCTATAAGAAAGCAGCAGCGTTTGTACTGCGCGCAGTAGCCAAACACTCCCCCGAGCTGTCCCAAGCCGTGGTTGCCTGCGGGGGGGTGGATGCCCTGGTTCTCTGCCTGGAGGAGTTTGACCCTGGGGTGAAGGAGGCCGCAGCCTGGGCTCTGGGCTTCATCGCGAGACACAATGCATGTAAAGAGGACACACTGACATGTTTACATTTCCATAATTTCTTCATAATCTCTTGGTTTGAAGATATATCCTTCACTCATCTGTGTGTTTTTTTTTGTTGTTTCCCACCTCTCTCCATCACCGTTCAGCCTTGTCGCAGTCCATTGTGGATGCGGGCGCCATCCCCCTGCTGGTGTTGTGCCTGCAGGAGCCCGAGATGGCCCTCAAACGCATCGCAGCCTCCACCCTCAGCGACATCTGCAAACACACACCAGAGCTGGCCCAGACTGTGGTGGACACCGGTGCCATCGCGCACCTGGCACAAATGATCCTCAACCCAGACGCAAAACTAAAGGTAGGACAGCTCACAGGAAAGTTTCAGTCACCAGCTGCTGGTTTAACTCAGTTCATGATGTAGAATGGCATGAATGAAAGGAACAAGTTTATGAAATTATGGCTAATTTTTAAAAATGTTGATTTTCTTTTCTTTGTAAAATGTTTTCAAGCTTTATAACAATCTTTGCCAAATAAGGAGAAATAATACCTGAGACATGCATGTTAAATATTCATGTAACCTCAGTGTTTTCTATTGTTTTGATTATTGAAGCTTAAGCTCTTTTAATAATAAAAAGTTTATACTTTTCTTAAATGTTTTGTCTAAATATATTATTCTGTATCATTTCAATTGTACACAAGCTCATATTTAAATTATGTTATTGTATATATTTTTTCCTCTGTTTGTCCCATTCATTCATCTTTAAAACAAACATCTTGCCCTGTCTTATTATAAGTGATACACTGTGATTTGTGAATTAATTAAAGTGAATAATTTCCTCCAACATAATTTCATTTAAAAATACAGAACTAAAATTATGCTTTATCACATATGAAACATTCTACATTACAGATTTTCAAATTTTAATTATTATTTTGTATTTTGGATTGCACTGAGTACAAATTACCATAGTAGTGACTCAGCTTTTTGAAGTAAACTTTATAGATTATCAGTGTTATAAACCTGCCAAGCATAATTGTGTTGATATTTTAAGGTCCTGCAAGAAACACAATCATAGAAATCATTTCCAGAAAGAAATTCTTTTTTTTTGGTAGTCAATCTATTAAATATTAAAACTGACTCCAGTTAGATTTAAGAAACAATTACATAAGACATTTAACTAAATTAAAAATTAACACTGTAAATACTGGGACATGTTTTTGTCTCCCTGCAGAGGCAGGTGTTCTCAGCCCTCAGTCAGATCAGTAAGCACTCGGTCAGCCTGGCAGAGATGGTGATAGAGGCTGAGATCTTCCCTGCAGCAGTGGCCTGCCTCAGAGATCCAGACGAGTACGTCAGGAAGAATGTCACTACTCTGATGAGGGAGGTGGTGAAACACACACCAGAGGTACTGCACACACTCTCTCACTCACACACACACACACACACACACACTTGTAGGCACAGCCATCAGTGGCAGGACATAAAGTGATGTGCTGTGTGTGTGTTTCCAGCTGTCCCAGGTGATTGTGAACTGTGGCGGCTTGGCAGCAGTGATCGATTATCTGGGTGATTGCCATGGAAACCTGCGGCTGCCTGGGATCATGATGCTGGGATACGTGGCAGCTCACAGTGAGAACCTTGCCATGGCTGTCATTCTCTCCAAGGTGTGTGTACGTTTTAGTTAATCTCTCTTCATGTGACAGGCTAAACCCGCCGCTAAATCCACAGACATTCCTCCAGGTCCAGTATCTAGGTCACATTGACTGAACCAGCCCTGTTGTGCTGTGTCCTCCTGTCCTGCAGGGGGTGCCCCAGCTCGCCCTGTGTCTGTCTGAGGAATCCGAGCATCACATCAAGGCGGCCACGGCCTGGTCCATCGGCCAGATAGGGCACCACACGCCTGAGCACGCTAAGGCCGTGGCCACAGCTAACCTGCTGCCCAAACTGCTGCAGCTCTACATGGATGCCAGCAGCTCAGAGGACCTGCAGGTTAAAGTAAGAGCTGCAGCTCTGTGGGAGAGTGTGTAACAAGGCCTTAAGCAGCTGAAACGCTGCAAGAGGATAAGAAAAACTCTTTTTTTAAAGCCATACAAGGAGATAGTTTGGGTCACAGGTCAGCTGCGATTGGGGGTTAAGGCAGAGGTCTAAAGAGAGAAAAGGAAATTTTTAAAATGATTTCATAAGCAATATATTTAATTTCTCTTGCGTCTTTTCCTTTTCAGAGTAAGAAGGCTCTGAAGAGCATTCTGCAGAAGTGCACCTACCTGCCAGGTCTGGAGCCCCTCCTCTACGATGCCCCGAGCAAAATCCTCAAACACGTCGTGTGCCAGTTCAGCAAGGTGAGCGAGTCCCCGACCAGGGTCGTGACCTGTGTCAGTAGTCTGCTTTTTTAATCCAGATAAATTTAGGTGATTCAGATGATGAAGGCTCATATATACACCCTGTCCTCCCTCCCCGTCGAAGGTGCTGCCTCATGACAGCAAGGCCCGGCGCTTGTTCGTCACCAGTGGGGGTCTGAAGAAGGTGCAAGAGATCGAGGCCGAGCCCGGCACTCCCCTGCAGGAGTACATCAACGCCATCAACAGCTGTTTCCCCGAGGAGATAGTCAGGTACACGCAGGCATGATAAGACACATACTTTGTCGACATTTAAACCCTGTGTGTGTGTGTGTGTGTGTGTGTGTGGAGACAGAAACAGTAATCTAGGCTGACTGACTCATCAGATCACATGTCTGTATATTTCAGAGCTGGGTGCTGACTCAGCTTGAACTGTTTCCTTCCTATAACTGAACTTTCCTTCCATTATCAGATAAAACTTGTCTTATAACCTCTGTTTTATTTATTCATTCATTTTTCTAAATTAAGGGCCATATGAATTAACTCAGCAGGTATGCATTAATAGGTTAAATTAAAATTCTAAAAGGTTAACAGTAGAAAAATGAATTAAAAAGGAAAATCAGTACTAAAAGAAATACAAGTATTAATTATAAAATACAGTATGAAGTATTTACAGTGTGTGTGTGTGTGTGTTTTGTTACAGGTACTGTTCTCCTGGCTACTCTGAACTACTATTGGAGAGGCTAGAGACCTACCAACCAGCCTGATTGTCAGTTAACAACAACCACCCCGTACCACACATATACCTTGATAGTAAATTCAAGCTGTTTTATCAAAAAACTGTTTTTCCATCTTTTATAAGTGTTTTTTTTTCATTTAATAAATGTGTGTTGGTAGTGACTGCAGCTTGCATTACGCCCAAGTACACACCAGTGTCGTCACTGTATGTTGTTTGACCACAGATAAAATAAAGAGTAGCATCCCTGTCACTTTTACATGCTATTCCTCACTCTTACTTGAGCTGTAGAACTTTATTATCCCATCAAAATAACTTCTTCCCTTTTTAACAACGCTTTCCTAACCAAGGATTCTAATCTTTTATGGCTGCTGTAGAGAGGTCAAAGGTCAGGTTCAGTGACAGAGCAGCAGCCCTGGAGGTGAGAGGGAATTAATGCGTTGCTAAAAGACACTTCAGCAGGCTGGGTGTTCGCTGGGACATAGATCTGAACCCGAGTCTTGTTAAAGAGCAGCTTCCCCCGCACATATACATATACAGCTTATAGGCATCGTTTCTCACTACAGGCCGACTGGTGTGTTTTCTAAATATTCAGTGTCAGAGCTCATACCACAGATTGCTTTAAAAGTTTTTAAACGACATATAATGCAGAGAAAGGCAGAAAAAGAAATATTCACGACATACGTTCTAGCTGGCTCAGTGAATCGCTCCTCCAGTCTCTGTTGTGGTTTGCAGGGGTCAGACTGCCCCCTGGCGGCCGTGACCTCTCACTGCGGCTCGGCTGTGTGCGTGCGCGCGTGTATACGTATGTGTGTGTGTGTGTGTGTGTGTGTATACGTGCGGCAGCTGCAGCGCACGTGGCTGAGCCCGCTTCTTTGTTTGTTGTCTCCGCTCGTTGTGCACATTGTACTGACGGTGCATATACGCCTCCGCCTCGCGCTGCTGCTGCTGCTGCTGCAGCAACGTGCAGCTGCCGCTACCCCCTCCTCTTGAAAAATCTGATATCATATCCATATAGGAAAAAATCCACCGGCTTGTTCTCCGTAGCTCATGTCATCTTCAAGTGTCGTTTGTTTCGTAGTAAATTCAAGTTTCAGAGAAGTGAGGCGGCTTTTTATTTTGTAACTGCGTTTTTTTTTTTTTAAATAAACGATTAAACATCGGAGCTATATGAACAAATACCATCTTATTTCCGCGTTTATTGTGGCACAAAACAAAAAATGCAAATTTAATATTTAACGTATAAACAAAGCAACATGATTGAAAACAACGCATGTATTTTTTTCCTATTCGACCCCGCACCATACAGTCCGCTGCTAAACAGACTGCCTTTTGTGTGACGGCGGTCGCCTGTCTCACTTCATTCTTTATTCTAATTAGTTGATGCTGAATGGGAATGTGTGAATATTTCGTTGGAATTAAAATATTTAAATCAGCCTACAGTTATTTAGTGAGACAAATAACACTATAAAAAATGAAATGAATGAAAATGAGACTTACTGGGATGAATCCAAATCCCTAAACGTGTGGGTACATGGCTGAAGGAAATGATCTAGTCAGCAACTCAGAAACTAGAAGCAGCTGTTAGAGATGAAGTGCTTCCGGACGTGTTTCACTCCAGACAATGAATGAATATAAACCAAATCTCCAAATCTTTTCTTTTTCTTTTTTTTTTTGAATCGCTGAGTGACATTTAAAACTAATGAAAACATCCAGGGACGACTGTTGCAGTAAACCTTCTGTTCGAAATGAGAAAAGCAAAGGAATCAGTGTGAATAAATATTTCTGAGTACTAACTATAAACACTGTAAAAATAAATATGCTGTCATGCTCTCATCTAATAGCATATGCTTTTTGTAACATCTGAAGTCTCAGATGCAGGTGATATTTTGCGTGTATTTGACTCGTTAACTGTTTGGTTTTCAGTCTCCTTAAAGACAAAAATGCAGAACGGAATGAAAAGATTTTTTATATATATATATATTTAACATTTTTTTATTTGCAAACTATTCTTCATCTATTTTAAATGGGTTATGTGTTTAGGCTACAGGAGGAAACAGCATTTTATGATATTGACTTGAGATGAAATTAGACTAAAATTGTGAACATAAGCCTGTTTAAAGCAGATCGCTTATCTGATTACAATTAATACTTTTATTAACTAAACTTCATTTGTTTCAACGGCATGTGTTTGTATATGTCCAAAATCTATTTTTCTTTCTTTCCTTTTTTCATTTGACGTATTCATCAGTTCATTAAAAAAGACCAAGCAAACAAACAAAAAACCCCAAACAAAACAAACCAGAAAAAAAATCAAATCACGTCAACATTAAAATCTAATTATTTGCAGTATATTAACTTACACGGTAATTTGTATCCTTATCTTTCAGATATTGATGAATTACATTATATCAGGAATAACACGGAGAAGAGACTGAGGCATGAAGTTAGTAATAACAAAAGGTTACGGTATAAACTGTGTGTCTGGTTTCCTTAGCAACAGTGAAAATAAAGTGAGTGATTAAATGGTAAGTTAAATCATGCAAAGCTCTTTCCCTTTAAGTGCTGACAGAGGAGTCACGTGACGGTCATTTTCTTTTACCTCTGTCTTTAAAGACACTGCATGAGTGTTAAAACGATCTGGAAAATATCATCAAATATACAGTATAATATAAAGTTCAAGGAAAAAAATTTAATGAAGGTGTAAACACAGGACACGGAATTGTGAACGACAAAGAAGGAACCATCAGAGGACTATGAGTTAAGCAGAACAAGTGCTTTAATTGGTTTGAGTGAACGCTTATGGAATGGAGTGTATTATTATCATCATCATCATTAAATGTGAAGAACAATAAACATACAACATCGTTTTGGCCTTTCTGCCACTGAAAGGGAACTCTCACCAACCATTGTCAGACAGCAATAAACAAACACACACACTCACACGTACACACACACACTAATGCTTTAACCAATGCTTAAGTAAGCTTTTAGATGTGGTCTAAAAGTACTCGGGGGGCTGTTGTGAGGCCAAAGCAGGTTCTGCAGGGAAGAGATTTCCAGGGCCTGGTGTGTGTTGACTCAACTTCTGCATGCAAATTCAACTGGTTGAACTATTTTTGAGCACTTTCAAAAAATATTTTTGTCCACAGAAATTATTTGATTTTCAATTTTAAAGCCAAAGGAAATTTCACCAGCTCTGCAGATCTTGCCCGGCCTCCAGTCGTTTGCATTTTGTAATCTAATTTTCCCTTAACACTTGATAAAACCACACGAACACAGGGCTGTTTCCCACAACTTTGGACATGTTCACATATGAGCGATGCACATCTCGCTCCATCTCCCAGTAAGAAAAAAACAAAACAAAAAATAAATTCAAACAGACACATTACACGATACACAATGTTCTTCAAGCTCATGTGGGGTAGTTCTGACTGCTGAAAGAGGCTTTTGGCAAGTTAACGCTGGCAGCAGGTTGACTGGTGGGTGGGGGTTAATGGGTGAAGGAGCTCATTGATGAGAGAAGTCATGGAAGTGAGGACTTTACTCAATTCAAGGTACAGCAGCAGGGCATGTGTATTATTATCATCTTTAGTTTGCATCTGTTAAAGTCTGCCTTCCTTGCATGAGATCCAGAGTTATTATTCCAAAAACAAAACAGGGAAAAAAACCCATACTCCCAGCATGCACTGCTCTGTCAAACAGCCAAACAGAGCAAAGCAGACTAGAAGTTGATTGTGTTCCCTCATTCCCTGTTTTCCTCATGACACAACCTATGTACATTATGAGTTACATGACAACAGAAACAGAACAGCCCGTTTATAGTGAAAGAACACAGAAATATCAACTAAACACTGACTCAGGATGAACTATCAGCTGATAATCTCCCTGGTAACAAGCAGGGTTACACAAAAAAATGGAGGTAAGGAGGCGAGAGAATGTAAACCGGTTTTGAAACAGGAGCTGTACACTTTATATCACATTCCTGAAATGTGACTGTGGTTAGCGGGTAAATGTGATGAAGATGCTGACAGACTCATGAGGTGGGTGGGGTGGGGAGTGGGGGGGGTAAGGAGGGGCATCAGTTTAGCAAGGAACGAGTGTGACGAAAACACAAAGCACAACACGCATGCACGCACACACACACAATCCACAACACACTTCCACGCACAAACGCTCTTTATAAAGGCAGCACCAGCGTGAACAAGGAGGGGGATTAATATCAGCGGACACCACCTCTGGTCTGAGGAGAGGGGGAAAGGGACACCTGTACACACTGAATAATCAGAATGGTGGATCTGTATGTACAGCAACTGATCCACCATCTTCAAATTTACTTAAGACAGCTATACACCTTTTTTTTTTTTTGTCATCGGTTAACACAATCATTAGAATGGTTTTGCTTAACTGACTGAATAACATGGACAAATCTAAACACAGAGGGGTGTTGGAGTGGAAGAAGGTTGAGCAGGGGCGGTTGAAAATAAAGTTGTAAATAATGCATGTCAACGTAAACACCCTATTATTAAAATAACCTTTTACCTTTGTTTTAAAAAAAGATTACAAAATATAAAATTAAATAATTTTGGAGTATAAAGGCACACATCTTGCACAGTGTATACAATGAAAAACAGTTATTTTAAAGCATGGTAGGGACTATTTTACGCTGAACAGCTCACAAATGTGGTTAAAGTGGAGGGACACAAAGAGAACCTGAACAGCCAACAACACAGACTAGAGGGCGAAGAAACTTAGTCCTGTGACATGCAATTTTTTTTTTTACTTTTTTGTTTTTGAGTACATCTATACTAAGTATTGTATAAATTCAAGCAGTATCATTCTTCATTTACCACAGCACCGTCATTCATTCCCACGGGTGGCTCCTTTCAAAATACAACTATATTTCATGACTAAAATCCAATGTAAAAATATAAATGTGAATATAATCTATGATATCTAAACAAACACATTGTGATGGAAGCTTTTTGCATGGGTAAGAATAGTCAAGGGGGACGACTTAACTTGTTTTAGTTGGTTATCCAGAGGTGATACACAACGTCACACGCACAACAACTTTTCTCACTTACATACAAGTATATTGCATTTCCCTTGTTAAGACCATGTCGACTAATTGGGATCATTTTTCGTAACATTTGGTTCCTTTCCTCTTGTGCAAAATATACAAAAATAACCTCAAACAAAAACAAAAAATTGTTACCACATCAATTCATAAAACCGCCAAATTCAAACACAGATAAACCACCTTTAAAAAATGTCAACAATAACGACACAAACAACAATGAATAACAGACTCACAGCTGAGGTTAGAGAAGAGAGCGATGCTGTTGGTGTTAATGACTTAACAACGTGTATCTTTACATTTGCAGCTACTCTTCCCAACCTCCCTCCTCCCCCCATCTGTTCTCTCTTCCCCCGTTATACGACTTTTGAACACTGACACACACACCGTTCGCCGTCACTGGGTGTGTGCTGGTACGATGCTGGAGGTAAACCGTCTTCTGTTTGCCCTGAAATGCACGAGCACAGTCACACTGTCGCCTGGTCCCAAAACCCGACCACGACAACACCACAGAGCACCACTAAAGGGACTGGAAAGGTTAGTTCACGAAAGCCCTGAAGACAGAACTCATCTGCTTTCTAACATCGCAGTAAATTCTTCCTGAACAATCCCTGAAAGTTGTGCCCACAGGTGAAAACTGATGGAGGAGACAGGATTTGAGACCTAAAATTCAATTCTAAGAGAGCAGAGTTCCTTTTTCCTCTTTGTTGCAGCACATGTAACAGAACAAGAGCTTCTAACCTCTAACAACAAATAAAAGTGCAACTTTTTTTTGATTTTACTCATAAGGTGCTGATGGCAACAGAAAGTTAAGGGCTGTTGATGTTTCAATCTCACACCCTATATGAAGATATAACAAGGAGCAACTTTCTCTTAATCACTGTAGCCACACAGGACTTCTGGGTTATTCCCTGTCACAGGAACAGAAACCATGACTAACTAACAATGCCCAACATATTCAGAGTGAATCAGAGTAAATGACTAAAGAGAAGCCAGTTGCTCGAATCGCTCTTTTTCTCATTTTATGGTACATGTCCTTCCCTCAGTCATTCTTAAATCACGACAAAGCACTGAGAGACACTGAGGTGCCACTAGTTCTGGAAACGAGCATTATAATTTATTGCAACAACTGAACTCATCTCAGCTCATGAGAAGTATTGGTTTGAGTGTGTGGAGAGAGGATAACCCAGAAGCTCAATTCATTAACTGGACACGAAGGAACGGGAGGGGAAGGGGAGGCGTCTAAAGGGAGGGTGATAGGGGAGGAACCAAAACAGGAAGATTTGTTTGGCTGACTACTTGTATAGCATTTGGGCGTGGGGTGTGTGGGGGTCTGGCTGTTGGCCTATTGGAAGACTGCTTCCTACTTCCTGAAATGAAGCAATTGCATTAGGCGAGGCTCAACATAAACTTCCTTTTTACATCCCACTCAAACCGATCTCTGCATTCCCCTTTACTTTACACTTTAGCACTCCATACCCTCCCCAACCTCCCCCTGAAAACATCATAAGGGAAAGAAAAATAAAAACATCAAAATAAAAGAAATGCAGGGAGCTGGATGTTATGTTAGAGGCAATAAAAAAAGCCATATTCCCACATAAACAACCACACAGACAAATTATATATATATGTATAAAAAACAAAAATGTAATGACTTGGACACTTGCTTTCAACACCCTTATCATCCAAAATAACACGTGAACAAAACTCAACAGAGGAGAGGTTGAATGTAAACGAATGATGGGTTTTTTTCTTTCTTTTTTTTTTTTTTTAGCTGCAGAGCGTGGCACCCCACTGAAAGAGAGAGAAACAAAGAGGGAGGGATGAGGGAGAGTGATACAAAGCCATCACAGCACCTTATTAATTCAGCCTCTCGATGGTTTTTTTTTTTCCTCTCCGTCACTTTTCTTCTCCGCCCTACTTCCCCCACTTGCCCTCCCTTTCCTATGTGCCTCTGTGCCCCCCAGTGTCGCTCCTGGAGGCTATGACAGGATAGTGGTGATGAAATCATAAAACCTCTTGGAGTACTGCTCTGGGTTCACCGTGGAGATCTCCGCTCCGGCCTGCAGAGGGACACAGAGGCAAATAATAAAAGTTTACTATTATTGTTATTTTTTTAAGCACAGCCATTTAAATAACTCTCATATGCAACTACATACCCCATGTTTGACAGTCTTGGCGGCATGGGCAGCCTTCTTCTTGGCATCATAATGCTGCAAGATATCTATGACAGCCATGAAGTAAACCTCCTTCCTGGGAGCACCTGAGGTTTAAAACAAATGCACCCTATATGAGAATCTGTATATTTGCATGGCACCACCAGGAAGAAAATCAGGTACTGTTAAATATGACAAACAAAATCCCTGAGAGAATTTGACTGGAGCAGGTCTGACAACTAGAATGTAAGCCATAACAGCCAGTAGGGGGAGCTCTCAGTACTGTATTATTATACAAAGCAAAGATTGTATTTAACATTGTACTCTTAAATCTGAAAAGAACATGCAGTTGGCTACTCACTATCATTGCTTTTGATGGCATAGACATCAATGGCGGGATCGAATTCTCCGGGCGACAGAGGCTTGGTGCTGTCCAGGGTGTTGCTGGGGCTGTCAGGGGGCGTCCCAATGCCCCCTCCGTCGCTCTCCCCCTCCTCCTCAGCCTCATTGTCTTCGCTCTCCACCTCCTCCTGCTCTGAACGCTCCACGTCATGGATCCCCACCAGCAGACTGTAGTCCATGAGCTTCAGCTGGGCCAGGAACTGAGGATGATGGAAGACAGTAGGATGACGGAAGGAAGTAAAGGCAAGTGTGAAAGAGTGGAGCCGGAGAAAGAGGAAATGCACTGATGATGCAACACACTGAGCTGGCAGAAAGCCATATTTTCAGTCATATCTAATTGTCACCACATACCTCCACATCTTTCCTAAGCTTCTCCAGGAACATTTTCTTGTTCTCCTCGTCGATGTAGATCTTCTGCCCATCATTTATGAAGTCATTGTCCTTGTAGGTGGGCAGCTCCTTGGCCTGCCCATTAGTATTGAAGATTAGCGACCAAATAAAAAACAGTCAAGACCACAACACTAGGCTGCTCAAACCTGAGAGGCCTAGTGCTCTAGCATGTAGACCTGGGCAAAAAATGTGAGAGAATTCTGGTGCTTAAATGAAGAGTCAAATTTTGTTTTAGGAGACAAGTACCAAACATCAGTTCATCCAATCATGCAGAGTTTGAATATTTAAATGTTTCAATAGAGGTTGAAATATTTGACATAAATGTCAAGGAAGAAAAGATTTACTAAGAGCAGTAATATCAGCATCAGCTTTCTTCATCCTTTTTCCCCAGAACACTTATAAAACATTGAACATTTCAATATACTGTATATGTTATTAGCTAGGACTAAAAGATAGCATGTTGCCATCTTGTTCAACTGTAAGAATCAGAGGGTATTTCAAAATACACAATGACAAAGATTAATTCTGATCCTAGGAATGAGTCATGTAAACAGTGTGTTTAAATGTACCTTCCTGACAAGACAATCCTGCATGTTGAAATACCCTGCTGACATAAATTAGGCTCTGAGCCTGTGGTTTGTTAGATAAGCCTGTCTCATTCAGCCAGACACAACATATACTACTGGCAAAATGAGTTGGCTGTAAAGTACAGGCAGTCCGTCCAAACCAAGGCTGACCTCTTTTCAAACTGAATGATTTGACTGTGTAAAACAGTGCATGCAGCATGCTCACAGCAGGGTACAGATCCATCTGATGCACTAGTTTGTATATTTTCCATATTGTTTTACGGTGAAACGTATTCAACAGCACCGTGAAACACAGGGCAGTCAGCATTTTTTGTGACATCTTGTGCAGAGGTTTGAACATTTAAAAAATGCATCTGGTAGATCCATACACTTTGTACTATGAAAAACAATCAAAAAAAAAACAACAAAAAAACAAAAACAACTCATCCGACTCAAAGCCACGTAACGTCCTTATTGGCATTGGGCTGGACACCGAAAAGCATCCATTTTTATCAGTTTGGTAATAGAGTATTTCTCCCTGAGACAAAACATACTAACACTGTTCATCTAGGATGCTTTTCGGAAACCAGACTGTGGTTTGCAGCTAGTATAAACTAAGCCGGCGTATCTTCTCTGACGGGTTCCCACTATTCAGCCTACAACCAGAACGAAGCAGTTTCCTATTTAAGTGTCTATCTACTGGGATTTACGGCCGTCTTCTATACCAGGCAGCTGCAAAACTGCAAGCAGCCTGTAGGGGGAAGAGGTGTTATGTGAGGGGGGTGGGGGTGGGGGCGGGGCCTAGTTCTGAGTCACTGAGGAAAAAGAGAGCAGGAAATGAGGTAACAGGGCAGCAGCAGCAGCAGTTTAGCTACTACAGTGTTTCTATGGCAGCAGGAGAAGAGCAGCAACACATAACAACACTTTGTAGCATTAGAATGAGCTCGGACAGCACACACTGACACACATACATACACATACAGAATACACCTTTACACAGATAAACACAGGAACACATCTCACAAAATTAGGACATTTGAGCACATATATATACAGACATGGACCTCCAATTTGCAGTAAATATGGGATGAACAACTTGCAAGGTTGAATATACATTAAAAGTAAATGAGCACGCAACTTAAGGCTGACTGCAAAGAGTGAACATAACCTGAAAACATTTAACAGGCCTGTCACCTAAACCAACACCTCACCTCACACATTCATCCATCTTTCTACACATCCATTTTCAGCTGTCCTTTATTACCATGCAAGAGTTGTTCTAACTGGCTCATTACATCTCACACTTTCTTTCAGTTATGCATACGATTCTATTTGTGGGTCTGTTATTGAGATTCTCTATTACAGTGATTGCAATGAAATGTGTCTGACTCTTGAGTGGTGTGCTATATTTAGGTAGTGAGTAGAGGAACAGAAATATATGTTAGAGGCAGGAAGAAAGAGTGGGTTGTTGATGAGCCTTACAAAGCTGAGTGACAGGTGAATTCCTCCCCAGTTTGCGTAGGCTTTGTAGAACGCTAACACTGACATGTTCCAAGACCTTTGTATCCTGTTACTGTATATTCCTACTGATGTCATCAGGCGCAGACAAAGATCCAACATCAAGTTTCACATCAGTGACATGCAGTTCATAAGTTACAAGCCCTCACTGTTTGTTAAACCTTTATTCATATGAATTACTCTGATCAGTTTCTAGAAAATCAGCAGACTGATATCATATCTGGGGAGTTTGGAGCCCAGCTCAACAGCTTTGGCTCTTTGTTGTGTTCCTCGAGACATTTCTGAGCAGTTTTTGTGGTGCGGTGGGAACAGTATCCTGCTGGTGGAGGCCCCTGACATTGGCGAGTGTTGTTGCCATTGGAAGGGTGTGTACATGTAATATTTAGGTGGATGGTACGTGACGAAGTAACGTCCAAATGAATGTCAGGACCAAAGGTTCCTCAACAGAACAATGTGTTATAACGAGATGATTGACGTTATTCACGTCATTCACCAGTGGTCATGTTATGGCTAATCAGTGTGTATATATATATATATATATATATATATATATATATATATATATATAATTTAAAAAAAAAACAAACATCGCCTTTGGGTCAGACTACCCATGCATACTGTTCCGCCATAGGAGTGTACACGCTCTTTATTACCGCTGTAGTTAGCACAGTTTGGTTAATGTCATCGGCTTATCAGTTTGTACTGGAACATATTATTTTTGTGTAACTCTTACTGAAAAAGCAAGATGTTCTTTCTCTGACATCACTCTAGCATTGTAACAAGAAGGTATTTTCTCATACCATCCCTGGTTCCTGATTTTTTTTTTGCTTTTCTGACCAAGCCGTGTGTCCTTCCCAATATTGCCTCCACCTTCCTCTTCCACTTGTTGCTCTCCAGTGTTTCAGATACATGTAGGTGTCGTTGAGTGAATGATGGGAACAAAAATGAACCGTCTGGCAAAACTAAAACTGAACTTGCTGACAAGTTGAGCAAAAGGTGACTGTAAATGGATGAAAAGTGTGCAAAATATGACCTTTAAATAAACGTGTATCAGCCTAGAGAAGACGAGGAAACGAAAATGCTCGGCCGTACAAAAAATAACAATAAAATAAGATTGGTTTAATAGATCATGCCTGGTATATGAGCCCTGGTTCTCTTACATCTCTTACGTGTTTCATGGCGCAGTAAAAGCGCGTGGCAATCCGCAGTGTTTGCAGCCTTTGCTGAACGTTACCAGATTTGGGCCGTGGGGGCACATCCTCTGGTGGGGGCGGCTGCTAGAAAGGGGGGGAGCGAGGGAGGGACGGTAGGGGTAGAGGAGAGGAGAGAAGAAAGGAGAGAGGAAGGAAGTTGGAAGTAAAGGCAAAGTGTTTAAAATGTAACACAATACAATTGTTTTTTCAAATTGGTTGAGGGCTGGAAAGGGCATCAACGCGAAAGATCCGTATGACCAGTATAGATGTTTATAATTCTTCGATATCTTAACAATGGCTGGGTAAAAAAAAGTGTATATTCACTTCTAACAGGTTCATCCAATGCTATGATATGATGTTATGATTTTAGAAATCAGCAATAGCAATTTCCATGCTTTTAGTTTCATATATCAACAGGATTGTCTGTCCCTAATTCTATGTGCTTGACTCTGGTTTGTCTACACTGGTATTATAACTGGCAGAGAGAGGAAACAGCCTGGCAGCACTACTCTAAGGTTACTAGGAGATAAGCAGAGCAAGGAAACAACTGTAAACTTTGCATTTATGGCCTTGTATTCTGCCGACCATCTATTCAGGAGTGGTACTATTTCTACGAACTTACAATACTGGCTAAGGGGCTACTAATGAAATACCAAGGCGCTTCACACTCAATCATACCGACACATTAAAGCCATGTGCCCCCCAACGGAGATACCAGCCAGTGCTGGTATGAGGACAGAGGAGAGTAAACAAAAACAACAAACAACTGTAGTAGAATGCTACTGAGCAGAGACCAAGTGGAAACACAGGTGGTATTCCACAAACAAAGGATCAGTAGCTATTTCATAACATACAAACACAACCTCTACATTTTCCAGGTCACAAAAAAAAAAAAAAGAGAAAAAAAATAATGACTGCGAACGCACAAATCACCTACACCAGTCTTTGCTAAATTGTGGGTCAGTGTCATAAGTGGGTCATGGACAAGTTTTTGTGGTTAACTACAAAAAAATTAGTATGATTTAATGGGTGAAAGCTTTACAATAACATATGTCACAGAGCCAATTTCTGCAGTTTCATTGCCAAAACACAGAGACAGCTGCTACAAGAACTGCATTACTTATCTTATTAAGAGAAAAATACATGTATATGTGGGTAGAACAGAACATGTCCACAATGTGCAACAGAATGGGGGCTGGTGCTCATACACATCGGAATGTGTTAGAAATAATGTAACTTCAAAAAAGATGCAGAAAAATATTATATACCATGCAGACGCATGCATGAAAGGGAGACGGTCATGCAGTCAGGAGAGAATCCTGCCATGCTTGTTGTTTGTGTGTGTGTGTGTGAAGCAGTTTTTATACACACACACACTGTAGCTTCTGAACAAAACATATCATTTTCCTCTTTCATTTTGGATGATGGACCTACTTCTTTATTTTACTGGCCAACTGCAATGTATTTGAGTATTCACACTGGCGTGACCTAGCGTTAGTGTAATGTACACAAACTGAACAGAAAAATAATTTCAAAGTAACACATTTATTCATAGCTCCCAAGCACTGGTAGAGGGCAACTGCAGGTTAATTTAAGCCTGTTTGTATGTGTAAAGGTGTTTCATGTGGAGAGACCAGCATGTCTCGTCAGATCCTTGTCTTTGATGTCTGAGCCTTAGTTGTGTCTCTGAGACCTGTTGTAAGTCGGGTGTGAACATGTGTGCACATACAGAAGTTTGCGTGTGACCACCTACTGTATTTCACAGTCTGCATGTAAATAAAAACAGTAAAGGCTTCACCTATGGTGGCAATTACTGTATAATGCTTATTAGTTGCATTTCATTAAAAGGTAAAACAACCACAAAAATCATCATAGACTAACAGCATCAACTTGTATTATTGTGTGAGTTAAGAGTCAGTGGTAGTCAGTGTTGGAAAATAACATCTGCATTCATGTTAGCTTGGTAAAATTCACCTTGTTACTTCTTGACATCTGCTACTAGACTGTAAATGGTATTTCACACGCAGCTAAGCTGCAGTCAAAAACAGGTCAGACAGTGAGCTCACATGTGTGTTAAATCCTCAGCTGCTTTGTTTTTCCACTCCTCTGTTTTAACCCCAATAATGTTTTGTTTCTCCTTCCATTTACAGTAGGCTATATTTAGTTTGGGGATTCCCTGAAGTCTGCCATGCCTCGCTGCATGGTGCCCCAAGATTAAGCCCCAGAAAAAGCCGATGGAAAGTTCAAACCGCTCTGGGTCAAAACTGTGGAAATCTCATAAAAAAAAAAAAAAAAAAAATCTTTTTCATGGTCTGAGAAAACTTTGCAGAGTGACACGTGGAGACATGCAATGAAAAAAAACATCACTTTGGACAACCATTTCCTTCCAATAATGCAGAGCTAACAGGTCAAAAGAAAAGTATTCCAGAGGCACAGTGTTCAAGGACGCTGTCAGCAACTTTCACCACACAAAAATATATTGTTTATACCTGCTAAAATATAACCATCAGACCCTTATAATTGACATAATTCATTTTTGACAGGTGACCCTGTCCGAGCAGAGCCACAAACTCACGACAACCAGTCTCTCACAACAAACAGCAACATTTCCATCACTATCAAACACACAAAATCTCATATATACTGCTCACATACACATATACACACACACAGAAAACACGTCATACTCAGGACTACTCAAAATCGTGAGACAACATCTGATTAAATAAAACTCTAAACCCGACACATCCCCAGACACATACACACACACAACTCTCAATCTTTCACACACAGACAGCAAGCAGGGGAACTGATGGAACAGCAGAAGCCAGGTTAGAGGGGATGAGGCAAATTAAAGAAACACAAATAGCGTGCAGGGGCTAGAAGGGAATGGGGTGATGAAGTAGGTACTAACGTAAGGAGATGGATATTTGCTACTGTCATCCCCACCCAAAGGGAAACAAGGGCAGACACCAGATTTGTGTTAGTTGGGCCATTTGGGTGATGACAGTAAGCCTGGAATTGTTTGAAGCTGTGTTGGTTATTGAAACCACTGGAAACACAGTTTGTTCTCTCTCTCATTCTCTAACTGTCCACATGGCTTTTAATGGACATAGAATATAATAACTGTCTCACTCTCAGGTTAAATTAGTGTTGAGTGTACTTGTAAAACAATGTTCCCCAGTTCCTGAACACTTTTTAAATGTCTTTGTCCCATACATGAAAACGACATCACAATCGAGACGTCAGCGGTGCGCAAGTGTCCATCTGTTCAATCCACACACGACTCCGACCTCTACTGTCATCAGAAGCAGCTGTCCTTTCAGCAACATGCCTCCTGATGTGCTGAAAGGACAGCAGTCTGTTCAATGGATAAAAATAGTTTTCAAGTAAGCTTTGTGAGGAGTAATACAATCTCCTTGTGGCGCATCAGTTCTGAGAGACAGATGAGTAACGAACATGCTTGCGGTGTGGACTGTTTTGTTTCTTTTGATTTTTTTGTAAATTTATGACATGTTTCTAGCTGCTGCTGTGTTAGTTTGATACACTTTTAAATAGTAGCACTCTTGTTTCTTTTTTGAAAAGTGTGTATCACCATTATCATTATTATTATTATTATCATCATTATTCTTTCTCTTATTGTCTGTTTAAAGCGGTCCTAGCTGTGCTGAAGTTTAGAAGTTGTGTGTGGGTACGTAACAGCTAACACTGGCTCACGACAGGTGTCTGTACCTTCTCCTTGTCGCTGGCCTCTCTTGCCACAGTGGAACCCTAGAAAAAACAAGGAAGGAAATTACTCACCATAACACAATTGTTACTAGAGGCACTGTAAAGTCTTGCTTTCGTCTTTCCCTTACCCCCCTTCTTAAACTCATTCCTGCAGATAATCATAACCCTTGTGCATGCCTGAACACAGAAGCTTTCCCAATCAGGCACGCAAGCCGCAATGGCTTAAAATGGCTTCACTGTTCTGAGACAGGTTACCTAAACCCTAAACCCTGTTTTAGAGCATCTATTACCATATGGCTAATGTCTGTTAACCTCACTTGTCAAACTATGGGAAAATTTACAGACGACTCTTTAGAGACTTGACTTATACATGAGATTTTTTTTTTTTTTTAATATTTGTCTATTTGAGCAACAAATGGGCATTTCCTGTGCTGAAAAAATGAAGGGCAACAAGGGACTGGTGTAGTGCAACTATAGAGTAGATAATTTCTTCTTATATTCATGCACTGATCTGATCACTTTTCCTTTCTTTGACTCCTTTTTTCTTTATCTGTTTTCCCCTCCTCCCCTCCTACCTTGAGATCATATTTTTTGTAGACAGAAAGACGGTGGGAGAAGACATTGCGTGTAACAATCATGTAGGTCTCATCTCCGTCAACGGTGAGCCGGTACATCCCCAGAAACTGGGGCAGAAGCGTGTTGCCATGGCACTCCACAATGAACTACCAAAAGAGATCAAGGAAGATCAATTTATGGCCCTTTCATAATCATAACAGGGGAGACTGTCATGAATAGAGAAAGATTTATAAAAAACAGCATGACCCCTTAATGACTTCTGTGATCAGGGCTCTAACCTACTACAACAAATCATATCAATCAAATAAATCATATTAATCTGTAACCTGACCTTTTGTAATTCACTGACAGAATTACAGGTACAGGTATTCAAATTCTGTTATTATAATGTAGTCCCATTTCATACAAGTTCCTTCAGAGAATGAGGGAATAAAACATTGTCTCTGAAATCCTGTGGCGTTTGTTTCAGAAAAGGGATTTTAATACAGTCAAATTCATGTTCTGAGATATTTTTAATTTACTATACACACAGTTTTAGAAAGCCTATCTTATGGAAGGATCAAGGCTGGCATTTATATATAGCATGTTAAAACAGGCTGTTATCACCTGATGGTATTTCTTTAAAATGTTATGCATCTCTGCCACATCCTCGCTGCTGATGGTCTTTATGACGTAGCGTTTGTCGTAAGAGGTGTGGAAGCGAGCCCCACTCCGTCCCTGGGCCTCACTGTTCAAGGGAGCACTACGTGTCAGAGAGTTCTGCAGACATACAAAGGAAAGACAGAAAGGAAACAATCACTCTGTTTATCAAGATGTACACTCTGAAATATCAGCAGTTTGTCTTCCTTCCTTACAAATACTTTATCTGCACTGCCTTCAGAGAACTAAGATAATGTACTTATTACTTGCTCGTTTTGAATGGTCCGATCTCACTAAATACAGAAAACATTTTTTAAGAGTCATTTAGAGTCAACATTTTAAGAGTCAAAACCCATCTTGACCTATTGTATTAAAATAGCTGACATTTTTTTAGTTGAACAGTAAACAGAGCTACTCTACCAGTGCACTTGGATGAAGCTCACAATATAGCATGGCCTCGCTCTACCTTCTTTGTGTCTGATCACCTCCCAGTCTGCACTCTAAACATATGGGATTCTGACCTCTACGCCTGCTGCTTGTCCAGAGCTACACACAGACACGAACAGCTGCTGCCCAGACTTTGCGAGCTCAAAAGTAACATGATCCAACACCCCTGGCTCAATGCCTCATTTTCCAAGAATTCCCAATGTCCTCTGCCCTGAGTTCCCTCTCCCCTCTTCAACTCTTAGCATCAATTGCTTGTATTGGAAGGGGGGAACTAACCTTTGAGATACATGTTAGAACAATTGTTAAGATGCATTTCTTTCTTGTGTTTAGACCCCAAAATTGGTTGCACTCTTGTTCCTGGAGGCTACTAAGAACATGAACACTCAGAAGCCCACCTACAGTCCAAGTCCTGGTGGAACATTTAAGTGGTTTGTGTCACAGGCTGAAAATGTTTAAGAGGCCCTTTGCCTGAGGCTGGCATAGATGAAAAGCTTTCAGAGTGATATCCTAATGTTTTTGTTTTAGCTGGTCATTTTCCCCACTGTGTATTTATTACAATGTGGGGAAAAAGGTTAATCTGTCTGCACTTCAGCTACCCTACCAAAACTTAATTTAATACTGCTAGCATTGCTCATTAAAACTAATGGTTACTGCTGCATGTAATCAAAAGAGAAGGCTTGCAGCTGATGGTACCCATTGGCTTTAATGAGGAATATTACCAGTGCAATTAGAAATAATACCAACAGGCTGGTTTTAGAGCAAGGTCAAAAAATAAAAATGAACAAATCAATAAACCTTTTGACCACAATGTGACTAGTGCCTCGTGTAATAAAGTAGTTTCATGTTGAGAATGTCACAACATTCTTTTGCGCTGGACCAGTGTCTTAACACCCCTGACTGCCCACTCACTGCAGCCAGCCGAACCCTAATGTAAACATGTGAGAAGGACAGCTGCACTGAGCTGGGACACAATGACCTCCAAATACTGCCAACTCACTGCCTGCACTGGGAGTGGGGATTTACTAGGAAGAGTGGAAAATAAAGGAAGACCAGGAGTGGGCTGAAACAAAGGAGGGAAAGGAAAAAGCGCAATAGTGCAACATTTTCCTAGTTAAGACTGTGATCAAATTTGTTTTGGAATACTTACAAGTATCAATTTCAGTGCGCTTGCAGCACCGGGTGGTGGCATTCATTTAGTACTATATTGCTTGTAAAATTATGTGATCTATAGATGCCAATCAAGTAGTACAAAGATGACCAATGAAATTAGGAATTTGACCCAGAAGTGGTAGTAATGTTGCTAGGTTTGTCTTCATTTGTGACAGTATCTTTTCATACCAAGAAGTCCTGATCATCGATGCCAAACCTCTCTCTGAGGTTTCGAAACACCAGAGGGCAGTACTCCTTGAACTTGAAATGGCTGGGCATGTTCTCTCTGTGTGAAAGCAGAAAAAATTAGACAACACAAGTGACATATTTTTGACAAATGCCATAAGTAATAAATATTAGAATGAATTATGAAAATAAAAATATATTTGACAGTGCCCTGTTTTGTGAAATACCATCATTATAAAATATACTCAAGAAGTCCTTACTTGTTGAAGAGGTGGTTGTCCACTTTGATCTTAGAATAGGCCTTGAAATCATCTGGCATGAGCATGATGGGGATCTGAACATGGCTTAATTCATTTATCTGGGCAGGGGAAAAAACACAGGAATGGAGGACAGATCAATGATTTAGCTACGAACACAAATCAGACAAACATAATTTGGTAGGATCAACACTGAAAGAAATCCCTGTAAATGCAAAGGCAGAGCTTCAGGTGGAAAAATATATAACACAACATCTGACACAAGCTTGGACCCAAATCCAGTTTTCTTTATATTTCCTATAACAAGGTGCATCTCAAAAATGTCAGCACAAGAATTCTGTAGATATCAATCCATGTGCTAACTGTGTGCTTCAACTCATGTAACCTTTTTCACGATGGAATATTATCCAACCCAATAAAGTTTTCCACATACTGGTGCAAAGGTTGGCACTCGCATATCTTCACATGAATGCTCAGATGACTATATCCTATCACTTAAAAGACAATAAGTGTAACAGAATGCATGCATGCATTTGGTTCTGGTGTTGGTAAAAGGGTGAAACATTTGGCCAAGATGACAGTCAGAGTATATTAAACTTCACTACCTTGTTGCACAAAACTACTCACATCATTAGTCACTTTTTCCGATTTACCATCTCAGATAACAGGCTCAAGGATAAACCTTTACCTTAAGATTTTTTTCCCTGCCTGAAACAGTCTGATGACAAGTTACCACAGCTAATTTATGATTCAGGCCAAGAGTTTTGGCCCAGGTCATTACTCAATACTGATCTTCAGGAGAGAACACCTTGTGATGTGACCAGTTTACAGATTAGATTTTCAGGATGATGTACAAGGTTGAAGGATAACTGGAGGGTAGAGGAGTGGAAATGCTGCCAGAGCTGCTGAAGCTTCAAGGTGTTTTCAACAGGCAGCCAAAGACAAAATGGAGACTTGCAGGTGAAAGAAGAGGAAAGAGAGAAAGACTATAATATATGTATGTTACTCCCGCAAGAAAGATAACTAACATCCATATTGTAGACTTTCACCCAGGTGAGTTAGACTACAAACATCAAAATTATTTCGGCTGCACATTTATGGTCATGATAGCTACTCAACAAAATGCTAAATTACCGGAGGCTTGAATAAACGTTGTACAAGGAATAAACAGTGAGGCACATAAGGTACATTGCAGGAGTTTCCATTTGAAGCTAGCCATGCATCACACTGCTGTAATACATAGACCTGACATTTGTTATGACTCAGGCACAGCTTGACACACATATGATGGGTGTGTATGTGTGTATGTGTGTGTGTGTGCTTATTTGTTGTTGGCTCCAGGCAGGGGTGCTGGCCGGTGGCTTGAATCTATTAATAACCTGTCATTCCACCAATCATGCTTGTAGGTGCACTGAATAAACTCAAATACTCAAACTCAAACACATGTGTCTTTCTCTAAAGTACAATCTCAAATGTACTATGCCCTTCCTACATTGCTCACAGCTAGGCAGACAAAGAAGAGGTGGCGTCATATCAGCATTCTAGCCACTGCCTTAGAGGAGGTAGCCCATATTTTTACAATTGGGGATGGTCTATAGCCCTGTAATGCTGTAGGAGTGTTACAGCAGATGGTGCAGAGAATTGGCCTCAGCATGACTGACCCATGAAAGCATTTGGCATACTTCAGGTGGCCATTAAGAAGTGTGCCATACTACATAGTATGCCTTAAACATGTTAAGCAGTTTCTATTAGTTTTTAATTTAACACAAGATACAGCAGAATCAATATAAAAAATACATCTCCAAAGCAAATGAACAAACAAAAAACACGTACCCCAATACTATCCACTCATTTAACAGTGATTTTTTTGTGCAGAAAAATTGTGTTCCCTCCAGTTCTGTTATTCCATTGTATACATTTCCCAAGGTGACAATTCCTTTTTCAATCCACCTCATCAATATATATTCCATGATATCAATGCTCATGATTAAGTCTTTAAATTGGATGTTTAAACTCATTTCATGCCAGCCCATGCTTTACACTGGTTCAGTCTAGCATATCTCAAGTGTGCCTAATGGGAGCTTTTCAGCAAACCACTTTTGCCAAAAGTACCGACTACTTGCTGCCAGCCCCTGTCTTGGGTATTGAGTGTGTTTAATTGTTTGTGCTTTTAAGTGAGTCAGTTCATTCTGCTTTACCTCTAGGTTGCCAACAGTACCCACAGTACAGGATTGATACTATTTCAAACACAACACCCTATCATCTCCACTATGGGGTAAAAACTATTAATAATAATTTCACATCTATTTCTGCTATAATTACATATTTGTGCTGCCATCTCCACTGCTGTGTATTGTGAGTACCACAGCAAAAAATGACATCAATCATAGGAGTGAGCCAGTGGCATAAATAACGCACTGGAGGAGAGTTTAGACCAGAAGCTGTTTAGGGAACTAGTCCCAAATTTCTGACTGAACGGTTCACTCACATGAGTCGACGTCTTATGGACTATTGGGCAATCCTTAATGTTAAAACTCTAGCTCAAAATACGGTAATTGAGCCATGGAAATATACTAGTTTGAGAGGCCATGGGATCAAATGGATAGTTTTCAAAGGTCATCCTATTATAACAGTAATGCTTAAATTTAGAGATTTGTTTCAATCCCTTTTTTTCTTCAGTGAATATACTGTAATGTGTGTAAAAAAAGAACTTTGACCTACTAGCTTGACTGGTCAAATGTAAAACAAATTTTACTGCTGAACTCTGCAAAAGCTCATCCAATGATGTGCAAAGGTCTGCCTTTGTACACTATTCCAACTTCGCCTTTAACCTGCTCAGCTAATGTACACTCATTTAGCACAGTAGCATTTTAAGGCTGTTTTTTTTGGCTACATCACTTTAATGTTGTCTTAATAGAAGTGAGAGTTACAATTCAAACAATACAATTCTGCACTTCTGCAAACTTTCTCTTGGATTATTGTAAGCTTTTAAGCAAAGGAAGGGAAATAAAAGGAGGATGGTATTACTGTGCATCATTAACAGATGTAGGACTGACAACAGAGGAATAGGAATTAAACCTTTGAAAGAAAGACACAGAAACAAAAAACATCTGAAAAAAGCGTACCTAAAAAGAGAAGAAAGCATGGAAAAAAATATGGAGAGGAGGACATTAGCTAGACAGAGCAAGCAGAGGATTCAAGTCCACAGATGCCATAACTGAGTATGTTTTAGTGCTCTGGTGTGACAGGCACTAACATCACAGTGATGCTACAGCACGGATGCATTCTGGGTAATCAGTGGGGAGATGTCACCTAATCAACAAAGCTGCATTTCACACAAGGGCAGAGACAATGCCTGATCTTAACAAGCACATGTACACATCTGTGAGGACACCAGTGCATTGAATATTAATGACAATATATTAATATTAATGATGATAATGAAGTCACAGCTATAAAAATTGCTGACACACCTGCATGCACACGTAAGCATGGGGTAAAAATATCTGTTAGATAAATAGAAAAACATCAGATCCCTTAAGTAGGCCCAGAAAACAATTTGCATCAGTTTGAAATATCCCTAAACCCCATCCCTGCACCCATTGTTGTATTGCTACTGTTTTAGTTGCAAATGTTCCTGTCCCTGCAATTAAACGCATGCTACTCTAAAAACTGTAAAAGAGCTGAGCATATATCAGTATGACTATATTAGGCACAATTTTCAAAAATCACTTTTTTCATTATTATGTAACAATTTTTCTTTGGATAGTGGGCACAGCTCTGATTTTTAACATGGTGCTGCGGCCCTGCTGCTAAATATTTTTACTGGTGACTACACAGAGGTGCCACTAATCCAGTATATTGACCTGACAGTCCTTTTTGAGCACCACGTTAATCCACATTAAATAATGTGTGTAGTGCTCCTGTCTTATCTGCTGGGCTCTTGTCATAATTTCTATCTTCAGCGTTGTGTAGCTTTTATGTTTTGTTTAATCTGATGCATCCAGTGTATCTACTCATCTTCCTGCAGTTATCAAACTTGCAGACAAATTTCACACCACCGCTTCCTGTTTGTCTCCATGGTGATGAAGACTGGTTTTCCGGCCCAGAGTGAAGCAAGTGTGTGCTGTTGCTCCGTTGGACAGGAAGTTAGTGAAGAGAGCGTGCTCTGTCAGCAGCATGGCATAGCGTTATCTCTCTAAACAGTTACAGATAGATGACTTACTCTTAGCAGATGACTACTACCCACTAATAGTGCTAACAGCGCACCTTTAAAACTTGGTACAAAATCTGAATCTGAAAATACAAAGGACTGGGTTATTTCTTAAGTGCAAGATATAAAAGTGTAATGAAAATATTAGAGTGGAGAGAAGTCCTCTCCAAAGTTAGAAATGAAAGAAGCGAGACTAATCAGGCATGCCATCAGGATATGTAGCCTGGAGGGAGACATTTTACAATGAACATGGAAGCTATGACTGTCATCGGTTTTATCTTTTCTAATTTCTGATAACTCACTCACTGACTTTTAATCTACAGACTAGAATGTGTTCCTCATGTAAAAAGTTATTATTGTGATGTTGCAATTCTCTCAAGTTCCTGTTGAAATGCACCTTTGTTAGTAAAGGTCAAAGATCACATATCATGCCACCCATTCTAAACAGACGGTATCAATATCTTATATACCATCTCTTAACACGCTATTTTATTTTTTTCCTACATAATTCAGCTGTAGCGAGCCAATTTAAGACTACAGTAGGCACTGTCTTAATAAAATGAGTAAGAAAAATCATTAAGACAGTTTCCAATACTTGATGGCTATAACAGTAGCTCCAGCCTGCTTTACATCATTCCTTAAATAGTTTCCTTCATGCTACATTTTTATATATTGTCAGATAGTGACAAAATATGTCAGAGAAAAGAATGTCAGCATGAGTGTGTGTCTTTCTTACAGCTGTTTTATACCCCTGCAAAAACCTGCTAAAAGCGTATGTGACAAAGTGACCAAGTTAAAACCCAATGCTTGCATGGCCTGCTTATATATCATTGCTATTGTGTGGTTGATGGTTTACTTTCTCATAATGCTATAGTATCAGTGTCTCCAATAGATGAAAACGTATTGATGAACACTGAGTGATGCATGAAAATATATAGTACACAAAATACAAAAACCCTGTTTTAACCCATTCTAACATTCCTTTATTTTACTGTTTCATCCTAATCTAGACTGTTTTTGTCATCGGTGTTGCCCAATACAACCTTCATTCATGAGAACAAAGAGTTGTCAAGCGAGACTAATAAGAACTGTAAAGACAAACAAGACAGTTGAGAAAAACTTGTTCTAGGTGAGAGCTTGAGAGAGAGAGAGAGAGAGAGAGAGAGAGAGAGAGAGAGAGAAAGAGAGAACAGCATCATTATGTGATACTGTATATTTTCCATTCTTCATTCCATTCATCTTACAGCATGCCCAATTTGCTAGTGTCAAGCTGTCAATTACGTGGGAAATGGGAAAATGGGATGTGTTCTGAAGAAGCAACTTCTAGACTGAATGGCGCACTACCATGCACTTCCTCTAAGCCTATTTACAAGATATTAGAGTGTAAGTGGCTCTAATTAAAGTGTAATCAAGACTGACTGAGGATGCAATTAACCAATATGTAGGGGTGTAAATATACCAGGCAGAAATGTGGTTTTGCTGTCTAGTAAAAGGTATATTTGAATTACTTCAGTGCAGCTGTTTTTGTAGTATTTTTTAACAGCGTCAGCTTCCCAACACCTCAACATGCACACCAAAATGTTTTCCCAAGAAGCACACACTCATCAGCCACTAACTTAACATCATCAGTCTTTAATTTTTTGGGAAATGCCTGAAAAATACAAATGAAGGACTGAGCCTTATTTCAACTTACTGTTTGTCTGGCATACTAGCTGACCACAACATGACAGATTATATTTGTACACCACAAAGATAATCATACACAGTATCCACCCAGCTAGATGGAGATTTGCCCTTTAACAATCAGATAGTGGGCATCAAAGGTCACATACAGCTGTACTAGATTGTACTGAGTGTGGACTTGACCTTTCACTGACCACTTAACAATTATTATTAGAATATTATATCATTATCTGACCTGTTATGAATCCCCAAACTATTCATAGTACGCAGCACTTCTAACAATATCCACATTAAGATGGATACAGCCAACCCCGGAATCCAACTGAAACCCTTTTAGGCGAAAGGTCCTAAACACAGTACAACAATGATATCTGTGTATGTGTGTGTAGGGATTCATTGGCTAGCCTATTAAAAAGGAATGAGTAGAAAAAACAGTAGAGAATGGGAGTCATTATTAACAGTAAATGTGAAATCTCAAGGAAAGGTCTGATAAATTCAATCTACATAAGAGAATTTCCATTTCAATCAGAGAAGGGCTTAAATAACTGATCAAAGCTCTTTATTCAAGGTATTTTATATAGAGAGTAAAGCATATATTTTAGTTGTGAATACCTTAGAACCATGGGAAACACCTTAATTATATACAGCTAGTATTATAACTGGTGTAGCAGTACCTAAATAAAAATGTTTTTAATAAAATTCTAAGAAAAGGTGAGGACATCTCCTGCTTTAAACCACATGCAAAAATCAGAACTCAGTTTACCAAAGATGTGACTATGACAGCCTTTATGTGACCTAATTCTGGGGAGCACCTTTGACAATTTTGGTGTGAGTGTGAGCCCTTACTCCAATTTGTCCTGCTCACAGCCACAGCAAAGAGAGGTCAGCCATAATGAGGACACATGGACAATAAAAGTGGAACAGTGGAAAGGTAAACAGACTGCTAACATCTGTATGTGCGAGTGAGAGAGACAAAGAGTTTAACACCTGCAGCACAATCAAAAGCTTGATAGGGATGCATCGCTCACATATCACATATGGTGATTGAATGATCAATTCTGTGTTATTTTATGTTTACATCCATGTGCATGTACTACATTATACGTCAGTAGTGAGCTGGTAGATCTGTACATTTTGCTAGAAGGAGAGCTTCCATTGCATGGAGGAAACTAAAAACAAAGGATCAGCAGTTTAAAGCAGCTTCTTTGCTACAAGTTCTATGGCAACTTGCAATATCTGCAAAGCCAATGTTCATATTGGTGGCAGAACCACTGCAAAACATCAACTAACTTGATCAAGCACTTCCAGAAACAGCATGCCAAATGATAAGTTCAAGAAAAAAGGGGACGATTCAAGGAGGCAGTTAATTTTGTCGGGTGCACTCCATATATGCAAGAAACTTCCCAGCAACACAGTGAAAATGACAAAAATAACAGAGGAGCTTCTTAAATTAATTTTTCTGGAAGGGAAACCCCCCGACAGTCAGGCTTCTGCCACCTGCTTGGAACCATGTTTCAGTGTTTGTGACTTAATTGTGATTTAATGTTTTCATTTTGTTCTTATTTGACATAGTTGTATTGTTTTATATTGAATTTTAATTTCTAACCAATTTGTTGCTGAATCAAAAGGTTTACAATTCAATTGTAATTCCTGTTCCTGCTGGTGTACTTGGTATCGGCCAACACCCAAAGTCCAGGTATCCAGTATCTGGACTGGATTGGTCTATTCCTGAAGCTTATGGTAGTCATACCTTGAATTGTGACATGTCTGTGTTCACATAAGACTCTAACAGGTCATTCAAGTCTATGTCAGGCAGTGTCAGTCACTCACTCAAATGCTGAAGAAAGCAAATGTGTGTTTCCAATAGGCATGAACCTGTATGGGTTTCAGACGGTATAATAACCTTAAACAAAAATATCACTTTTAGCAGTACTGCGGTAATGCGATTACTGCTCTAACCCAAAATATCCCACACAACCTATTTTGTTATTTTTGACAGGGGGAAAAGTCAGGGGGGGTACCTCTGTCTGCCATTATGCTGGGTAGCCTGAACAGAGCTGACTGCTCGCACGCATCAGAGGGGGAGGGGTCGTGATAATCTGTACTGCACACTACCTGAGGGATTCCTGCACCTTCTGTCTTCGACGAATCATTTTAACGTGAGGGGGGGGAACAGCTTATACCATAGGAACGGTACAACAGAAGATATTAGTGGTTATGAAACCGAAACCAGTATCTGGCCTATGCTTTGTTTCCATACATTAGACGACAACAAACTATGTCAAGTATACCAAACCTATACAGTGTATAATTAAGCAAGATATTATTCAATGTCAGCATCTCCTGAGGGGCTAATTTCTTTTGCACCAGACATGCTCCTATCTGTGTTGAAATAGTAAATGACAAATGACTATGGTGGAAATAGGTAACACAGAAATTATAGCTATCATCAACATGCACACACACACACATACACACACGTGCAGACAGCTCAGCAGGTCTGTTGTAAAGTCAGTGCTACAAAAGGCCATCTATTAAAGGATATAGTGGTTTAGACTGACTGTGCAACAAACAGGCTTATGATATATGGCCTGTCCTGCTGAATGAATCAAGCTACTCAGCAACATGTCGCATCACATTTGGGCAAGGAGTGTCCCTTGGCACAGTGACTCTGTGGTGAAGGACATACATACACATACACATACACAAACACACACACACACGTGCACGTGCGCGCGCGCACACACACACCACACACACACACACACACACACACACAAACAAGCAAACACATATGTCAGCATCAGTGCAGGAGCCAACACAGAAGAAAATGCTTCATTTAAAGGTTTTTAGAGACATGCACTGGAACAAACCACAAGATGCTTCCACAAGTTCCTCTATCTGTCACTGCCTGAGGGTGCCAGGATGTAAGGCTCCAGCTTTTCTGTTTTCCTCACCCATAATCATCACACATATTAGCTGTAGGTCACTCCTGCAGATATTTATAGAAACCCCTTCTTATGCAATCCACAGAACCAGACACAGCTACTCTGAGTCAGACGGAGAGGCAGGACAGAGCAAAGAAAGGGGAGAGAGAGGGGCAGGGAATGAAAGTGAGCCAGATAGACAGAATGACACAAAAAGAGGATATGACAAAAATAGTGAAAAACCTGCAGGATAGAGAGAAATAATGGAGTGACACTAAGAAAAACAAAAGTAAAACCAAAAGAAGCCCAAAATAAAAATGGATAACTTAATATTTTGACATGCATAAGATCTTCCAAGACTATATCAACAAAAATAGTAAAAATAAACTGTATGCTTAAGAGTGAAACTGAAGACTTACAACCAACTCACACTTTCCAGCCTGTACAACTGCATAAAATGAAAGGCCTTCTTTCTTAAAATTTCATTTACATGGCACCATACATCTATTTTTAACAATTAATTTTACTGTCTATAGTCTTGTGATAATAGAAAGCCACAACACAACTGTGTTTTTTACTTTAAAAGGACAGGAGCAGGTGACATGCAACAGCAGGTTAGGAGCTGCTGTGCTCATAGCTATGATTACACAGCTGGTGCCTTAAACTGTGATGATGCAGCTTTCCAGCCAATGACAAATCTACGCAAAAGCCAACAGCAGAACACATTCTGACAGGTTTCTATTCCAGCAGTACACTCCAAGGACTTGTGTGGTAGAATTTACTGAAATGTAGATGTGAAACTGAGCCACTGTTACATTGGCTTTTGTAATAACTCATAAGGAGTGTTTCTTTACTCATCAACTTGAGAAAGACCAATCATAATTTTTCAGCATAGCAAAAATAGAGCCCATAGAGACCAGACCTATTCTTTATTTGTAATGTTAGCAGACTTAGAAGCAGGAAATGCTTTAGTGATGATGAATTTGAAATTGAGCTTGTAGACTCTAGTTTGTTTGAGCTTTTGCACCCACTAAGCTTCAGCAACTGAGATTTCCATTGAAAAAAAAGTAGCTCTAGCTTTGGCATTAATCCATCTCTGTAAAACAATGAACTGTGTAACACATTCAGATTCCAAGGGATCCAAGTAACTTTTCAAAGTAAAAATGAGCAACCTGTCAAAGAAGGTTATTTTCAGCAATGATTCAGATGACAAACACTGAAGGTCCTAGGCCATGTGAACCTCTCATTTTCTTCTTCTTGGGACTCAATTTCACTCATTCTACATAACATCTTTGCTTCATTCCACCAGTAGAACGGTAGTATGTAGTTTCCAGGAGGTGTAAAAGATGGCTTTGACTGACGAGCCACAGTGGGATATAGGGTGTAGGGGTTACATTTTGCAGCACCCGTGGGTGTGTGCATGTGTTTGCATGTTGCCTCTGCAGTCTGGTTGCATTCTCGGGCCTACCCCTTTATTCATTCCTTTGCACTGTCCTGTTATTTACAGGTTAAGATTACTTTTGCAAACTCCACACTGTAAAGTAACCTTACATTAGCACTTCCAAAATGCTGCTTTAAAACCCCCCTGTCAGTAAATCAATGGTTCAATCTGGTGACCTGGCATAGGAATTGCATTTTTATGTTGCCAACAGTATGAAAAAACAGAGTACCTTATCAAGTGATGAGAAAAACAGCAGGGGAGGTAGCCTGAGGCATAAGAAGGAAATGTGCTGGCGGCAGCCTTGCTCTATGTTATGCAATCCCAGAGAACAGTTTGAACATGTAGATCCTCCAAACGCGTAGATTTTTTATGGTTGAGAGTCAGTGGCCTATCAGTCCACACTTCTGAGACACATGAAAACAGATTAAGGAAGTTAATGAAATGATCCTAGACTGGAGCTACTACTCTATTGAAAATGCATGGGCAAACACAGAAAAATTATTTAAATGATCTATTTATGATGATGATCTATATCTACTTAACTTTGAATGAAGATTTTGAGCTCATTCAAAATGAAATATTATCAGAGTCCTGATGGAAACTCTATAATATACTTTAATATTATAGAAAGTCACCACATGGCTAAAGTCATGAAATTTAGGTTGACACTCTGTACCACTACCTTCTGTAAATCAGCATAATCCCTCATTCAGCATTTCCTTGATCAGTCTTTCTAAAAAATAAAATATGTTCTCGGGGTTTACTGCCTGTATCCTAATGCAAGTCTACATCCACTACAGTGGTTGTTATTAAAAACTGAAACCTTCATGACAAAGTTAAAAAATGTTTACTTTGTGAGAGGTGAAAAACAACAGCTCCCTCGAAAAAACTACAAGCACGACAGCAAGTGTACTTGTGTGATCAAAACTCAGTTTCATTGATATCCATAAAACTCACCAATGCTCTTTTCTTAAGTCAGTTTTCCAACTTTCTAGTTGTAATCTCAGCTGTCTTGAAACATCTACAGCATTCTGTCTCGCTGCCGCTGCCACTATTACAGACATGTCTCAGCTAGCTGTGACCCCTCAACTCGCTCATGGACTCCACTCCACGGTCGAACTGTGACGTTTAGCCTGTGATCCCTCTCTGATAACAAGGCTGATGTCATATCTGATAATGAATAATTATCAATGTGTAATGTGTTTAAGTGAGTGGACAATGTTCATCTTTCTCAGGGATATCAAGTGATATTTAAAAAATAAATGATTAATAAGTACTAGATTGCTGCATGGAGGAAAACTGTCTACCTTGTTTTACTCCTCAGGTTTAGCCACACAGCTAGGTGACTGTAATCCATCTACAGACTACAGCTTAGGTACAGAATAACAGCTTTAATCTTTAGCTGTCTTGGCCTCACATACAGTACATCAAGCTATCTGGAGGCTGCATAATCCATACCAAACTGTCACCCTAAACAGCAGGCCAAAAATTAAATGCTGCTGACAAAGCTAAGATGTTTAGTAATGATTATTCAAGCACATTGCAAAGACAAAACACAGTTTAACATCATCTCTTCATTAATGCCCCAAAATGGAAAGTACCAAAAAGAATATGTCAGACATATTATACAGCAAATGTAGAGGGGTAAACTTTTGTAGTGATGTTTACAGTGACCATTTCGTTACAGGTTTCACAAAGTGTATGCTGGGTCAACCCCATTAAATCTGACCCATTAACTTAATACCAAATAAAATCTGCAAGTGACATCTGTTATGAAACTTGTCCAAAATATTGATATTCCTACTGAGATTACTTAATTCTGAATTAATTTGCCACAGCAGCCACTGCTGGCTGTACGCTTTCATACTGCCTGCTGACCACTGCCACATGCAACAAAATCAAGCAGGACAACCACAGGCAGGACGGCAGAGCAGCAGTCCGTATTAAAGGGCCAAAATTCTTCACTATTTTATATAAACTATACTGTTGTCATCATTTACACTAGTGGCCCCAGGAGAACAATTTCATACAAACAAACAAATATCAAAGTTTGTACTGAATGCATAAATAAGTGCTGCTGCTCACTTACTGCTCATCTCTTTTGTTTACATGTTGGAAAGCAGGTCTCCTCAATCTAAAACACTAGATAAAACATTCAGTAAACAAGCTGGCCTTTCTTTAATAACCATGTTATGATTATGCGAAACAAGCGACGTAAAGGATGAAGGAGAATGTAAGAACTAAGGAACTTAAAGAACTAGAGATTATATGGCCTTAGTCCGTTGATCAAGCACCATCTCTGTGTGTGTTACAATAATGTGTGTAAAACACTGGTAAATGCTTGGGATTTGGTGCCAGAAATATTTGTACATTTTCTGCCTGCCAAGTTTGCTCTCCCTCTCTAACATATGAGTATTGGCCCTGTGCAAATATTCAGCAAAGGAAGAGAAAGCGAGCAGAGAGCAGAGATAAGCTGTCTTGCATGGGAAGATCTGCTCTCTCATGACACAGAGCCCTAGGAGCTTATCCTACATGTGCACAACAGGAAACCAAAGAAGAGTTTAGTTCTTACACACACACACACACACACACACACACACACACACTCTTAAGTACATACATAAAATTCAGGCAATACGAATATCATGGGAGTTGTAACGGTACAAAGCTTGCCAAAGAAAACACAGCGTATGATTTACAAAAATCCAGCAGCCAGTCACACATTTTCAGTGACAGCACTACAGGCAACCGCTGGACAGCTGTCATCTCGTACTTGTCAATCAGCTGCAATAACACAAAAGCTGACAGTTGACAGCAAGTAGCTAAGGCTTATTGTGACACATTAGGGGACGAGGGGGACAGAACTGTGAATCATAATATGAGGATTAGATGGTCTGACTCACCGAATGGTTGACTCCCCACATAAGCACGCTTAGCAGAGGGTCGCTGGCACGGAAGAGCTTCACTTTCTGAGCAACGAAGTGCTTTTTCTTGGTCTTCGTTTTGCTCGCAATGGATGCGGCAATGCTGCTCGCCGAAGCCATCTTAAAGCAAACTGGCTGGTTAACGCAGTTTGTGCGATAATCTCTACAGAGTGTCTTCCCACAGTGGCCACCGGCTCACGATTCAGTAATACCAATATTCATTTAGCCAGCTCGCAAATCAAAGTGCCCCAATTCTTTTCTTCATCCAACGTCCCACACAGCTTGACTGACGCTATAGCCCTGCCTCGACAAGGACTGATATGAGAAAATACGATGTGTTTAAGTTAATACTGCTGCTCTCCTTCCCCTGACAGTCCGCTGCTTCCCTCTGCCCACATCATAAATCACCTCTCTTCCTTCCTTGACTCGTCTGGAGCTCTCCGCACCCCTACGATGTGAGGTCTCAGTGAGCTGGCGTTAGCATAGCCGAGTAGCTAGCTAGATAGCAAACATTAATGATAAATTCCGTAAAATTCGTAAACGTATAAACAAGTAAAACGTAAAGCCCCGTGACAAAAGAAAAACAAAACAGCATACAGCCTCAAAATAAAATATTAAAATGACACGTTATTGATGCTGAATGGCTACCTAAACGCTCTTGATTACCAGCTAACGTTACTCCCTCCGACCTTCGCTAGCGAGCCAGCTAGGTAAGGTTAGCCAACTGACGGCACAAAGCAGAACCGGACTCCGTTCACCAGCTAGCTACCATTAGCCTGCAAGCTAACGATTAACATTAGCAAGCAGCTCACAACTAGCGAGCGGCTCAGCTCTCCTCCTACGCGTTTGTTGTCAGTCCGTAGAGACTACTGGGGTGTATCCCGCCATGTCCTTGCCCAGTTTGAATTAAAACGCCGAGGAGCAGATAATTAGACGTAAAATCAACGGGTGGTCAACTCCGTCTGCAGTACTGAGGTTCATGTGTGCCGCTGTCAAATGACAGCTCGACGGAGGGGAGGTGACAGCTTGCGCTTTGCAGTGTCTGCTGCGCTGATTCGCTGCAACCCCCTCCCTTCACCGGGCCTATGCTACTTTTCTGTGCTTTTTAATAGCACACAGGAGCCTATTTTGCATCAGTCTGAATTTGCATTAGGTATCAGTTTCATGTGGCACTCGAAATGTTATGAATTAATCAGAACTCTCTACTGAGTGTGAACATAAAGCATTAACTGGATCCCTGCCATTTTCAGATGGGCCTATGAATGTGAGCGTGCGTGCCAGCACGTGTTTGCTTTTGCCTATTTTGCAGCTCGTATAATAATGCATTAGAAGAATAACCTGTACATCAACCCAGCCATCCCCCATCCTTGGCTTGCTTTAGGCGAGATTAATCTGACGCTCGTTTCAGGCAGCAGTGATAATGTCCCACACCACCAGAGGTAATGTCTTTAGAGGACATTTGGTTTTCTGATGCATACTATGCTGTTTCCACTGGCACATTGCTGTGTCAGTACCTCTCTAAGAGCAGGAGACCTCAGTGTGCTGATGCTGTATAGAGCTCATTTGTTTTATGACTCACTCTTCACAGCAGCGCTTTTACTTCAATAGTACTATGACCTGCAAAGGACAGACTCCCATCTCTCAGCACACACGCAGCATACTCAGTCACACGATGTCATATAAATTCCCATTTGATTTTTCAGTATTTCCCCTAATCGTTTTATGGAGGATTAGCATCTGTTTATGCAAATATCAGTTATATGATGAGTCGATCAGCACACAAACACAGGTAGACAACAGATGCTAGTCTGTCTTACAGATCATGAAGGATTCACATCATTGTTTTTGTTGGCTTTTGCACAGTCTTCTAATTTAACGTTTCACTGTGCATTCTACTGTACACTATGCATTTTCTCTATATTGTGCATGTGATTAATAAAATAATTTGAACATTGTTACAAGTCTAACTGCATTGTAGGTCTGTCAACCTTGTCCAATCCACAATATATATTTATTTAACATTAAACTGGCTTGATAATACAATAATAACCACAGCTATAGCTAACAGGTTCAAAGCAATAAATGCTGAAACCCTTATTTAGCCCAACGTGGCACCCGTTGCCTAGCAACGCAATGTCAACCTCCTTTTCCAAAACACTAAACTTACAGTCTGGTTCCTCTGGTCGGCTGACATGCTAATTATACATCTTGAGCTTGTCTCTTAGTTCGGGGGAAAATAGGTAAGTCGAAGTGACTGTTTGAGATATTGATCTGCAAGTGTGACTGTTTGTATTGTAAGCGTAATTTGTGAACACTGTTACTAGCCAAGCCAAGCTGAGTAGCCGGCTAAGCTATTCGGTTAGCTTTGTGGTTTAACAAGCTTTATTCATAACTGCAGCTCATACAGTGAACAGCTAATCAATAAACACTGTTTAGAACACATTCTGTTAAAATTCCGTTTCTCTGTAGGGGCCACAGAATGGGAAAGAAAGTGAAAAAGGAGAGCGAAACTCCATGCAAGGAAACGGTGAGACATTAACGTAATGAAAGTTTTCTCCTTTTTACTCCTCGATAAAGCCTAGTTAACTAACGTGTGTCTGAAAGGTACACTGTTTTGTATCCATGAAATAGACGACAACAGACAGATATACTGTACACGTGTCTCTTTCTCTCTCTGTCTCCTCACACTCAGTTTGAGGCACTACCTGTTGAGGGCAAAACCCCAGCAACTGTAGTCCTGCTGCTGAACTCACCAGAGGAAGACATCCTGATCAAAGCCTGTGAAGCAATCCACTTATTTGCAGAGAAAGGTATAGTAGGCTACACACTACTAACCCTTCTGCATACATATTTTTAAAATGTATGAGCAACCCTGCACGTTCTTTTTAATCAAAACCTTTTTATATATGTTACCACATTGAAAACTGTCCAGTTTTAGCTCCAGGGCCCACTTCTGCTGTATGCATTTTTATCTTGCTCACATCCTCACCAAAGAGAGATCCACACAGACACTCAAGTTCTGTCTGGTACCTTGCTGAATTTTCCTGTTCACTGTCTCCCCCTGTTGCTAGGAGATGAGAACAAGGTTTCTCTGCTGGGACTTGGGGCATTGGAGCCTCTCTGTCAGCTCATAAGTCACAACAACAAACTGGTCAGACGCAATGCCGTCATGGCCCTGGGCATCATGGCTGTCAATGGTATGTCAGACAACATACGTCATTAGTGTGGACTTGGGGATTTTGATGACTGAATGTCATGCAGTTGACTCTAATGAATGACTTGTTGACTGGCTGCAGATTTACTAGTTTTGTTAGCTTAACAGACTGAGAGACTGTCAGATAAGTTGGCTTACTGAGTAACTGAGTGGTTAACTTTGTCCTTTGTTTTCACTGGAAGGTGATGTAAAGACTGCTCTGAAAAAAATAGATGTCATTCCATCAATTATAGACAAACTGTCACTTGAGGGTGAGTAATGTTAATTGTAAGATGTATAGACTCCAAAATAGATATTTACTGAATACTAGCAACAATAAACAAAGTAAATAAAAGATGCCTACTTATGTGTGTACATTTTATGTGTTTAATTCTTTATGATTCTTAGTTTTTCTGTTTTCTCCTCTATTCAAGAAGATACAGTTGTCCATGAGTTTGCAACACTGTGCCTGGCCTCTCTGTCACTGGATTTTGTCTGTAAGGTGCAGATCTTTGACAACATGGGCCTGCCACCTCTAATCCAGCTCCTATCCAGCCCAGACCCTGATGTTAACAAGAACTCACTAGAGATCATCTTCAACCTAGTTCAGGTGACTCAAAGTCATCAGTCTAGAGGAGGTTATAGGGCTTTTCAATGTATACAAGTGGAAGTTATATTTTTCAGTATAACAAGTTGTATAGTCTTGGTTTTGGGGAACTTCAAAAGGTTTCAAAATTCTTGTTTCATCTGTTGTACTGTATGTGTAAAGGACTTCAAATGTCGCATAGCAGTTCATGAGTTGGGCGGGATCCCTCCACTCTTGGAACTGTTGAAGTCCGACTTCCCTGTCATTCAGCATTTGGCTTTAGAGACACTGCAGAATGTCACCACTGATAAAGATACACGCAACACCTTCAGGGAAGAGCAGGGATTTGAGAAGCTCATGGATATCCTTAATAACACGGTAGGTGTGTGTGTGTCTGTGGGAGCATGTATGTCTTCATCCTGCCCCTTAGAGCTTATAAAAATGAGAAGAAAAAGATATGCAGGTTTAGCTACTTCCTGATGATCTCAAATGACCCCCAACTATAGCCACTTTCAAATCTAAATTAAACACTCCGCTGTTGTCTTATGACTTTTACTGACTGGTTTCTCTTCTGCATTTTTATTTATTTTGCTGCACTGTGGTGAAACTCACAACTTAATACTGCACCATAACTGTATTTCTGGTTTATTATTATTTTTGTCTTTTTCTATTTTATTTTACTTAAAATTTCAATTAATTCTGCTATAACTGATTTTATTCTTGTTTTTATCACTTTATTACTGTTTTGGGCTACACAAAAAAACCTTTTCTAGCACCTTTTTTTTTTTTTATCTTACAGGACTTAAGTGACCTTCATGCCGATGCCTTACATGTAGTGGCTAACTGTTTGAGTGACAGTGAGAGTGTACAGCTGATCCACAAGGGTGGAGGACTGACTAGGCTGATGGATTTTCTTCTCACCCCCAATGTGCCTGAAATCCAGGCCAACGCTGTTAAATGCATCGCCAGGGTTGCTCAGAACCGTAAGCTAGAGAGAGATTAGATAATAACATTATTTTTTAACAATAGGTTTGAGAGTCATAAAGTGTGTATGTGATACTTATTTTAGCTGAATGTGTTTTTTGTTTATGTTGCTATGTCTCTGCATGTACTTGCCTGCACGTTTAGCTGAGAATCGTAGTCTACTCCATGAGGAGAATGTGGAGAAGGTTCTGGTGGAGCTTCTGTCTGTGGCGGACATTGGTGTTAAAACATTTACCTGTCAGGCTGTGGCTGCCATGAGCCTCCACCTAGCCAGCAAAGAACGCTTCAGAGATCCTGGGTACATAAACATTCACATAAGCACTGCATCATCAACATGCTGACCACTGAGAAGTGTGAATGAGTTGGATTTCTGTGTGTTTCAGGTGGTATCCCTGCAGTGGTACAGGGGCTGAGCAGTGACAGTTTGAAGCTGAGAGAGGCAGCAACCCAGGCCCTCTCTAACCTCACACACAATAACCATCTCTGTGCATTGTGAGTGACAGACAGCCTGAGTACATTTATATACACACCATTATCCTTTTTGTTATCCTTGGTATAAGTTGGATATTTTTTGTTCTACATGATAATGAAAATGTCATCGCCACAGTAAGAAAATTAATAACTTCAAGGCCCTTTGGAGGGTGCATGCTACAAAGTATCAATTATATAGCTCATTACCACATGTATAAAACAGTGATAAGTTTGCAATCTCAAAAACTGAGACGTAGAGGGAGATAGTACATTAATATTGAGCAGTATGCCTTCCTCTCCACTATTTCACAAATGGTTTAATGCTTCATCTGTCTCCTCGTGGTTCTCACTCACTGAATATGTCTTTACCTCCCTGCTCTCCCCTTCCCTACTTTCACATATTTATTCTCCAGACAAATCCTCTCTGCACCCTATGTCTGACTTCATATTTCAAAATTACGGACTTCCAGTTGCTTCTACCTCCAATGCAGCATTCCCTCACTATCCTTACTTTTAACGTTTTCTCCTAAATGTTATGTATTACTCAGATGTATGACACTCCTGTCTTGTATTCATTACAGAAATACCATGTTGCATACACATATGAATGTCTGCATTTATAGTCAGCTCTGTAGGTTTGCAGTAAATCTCCCATCCTATGATATCTCTATGATATTTTCCAGTGCAGTGTACGAGGCAGGAGGTGATGAGGTCCTTGTCCAGCAGCTCTATGAAAGCTGTTCCAGGACAGTAGCCAACGCTGCTGCCACACTTGGCAACATGGCAAGACAGGAAGTTATCCGCTGCAGTATCTTGACACATGGAGCCATAGAGGCTCTGGTGGAGCCTTTAAAGTCTACAGATACACAGGTCTTGGTCAACAGCACACTGTGTCTGGCAATGCTAGTATGTGACACAGAAGCTAGGGCAGAGGTAGGTGTTTGTATGTGTCTAGTTACTGCTCAAAATGCTGCCTTCCCATGTTCCCATGAAATTTGGAGTGGTGTTTTGCATAAAGTAAATATCAGTTAATGTTATTAATACTGTTTCTTAACCATCCACAAAAACCTATAAAACACAAAATGTTCATTATAAACAATAGTGTCTTATAAGTTGTCCTATAATATATAATATGCTTTCCCTGAGTGTCTTAAATTCACTGTCTGTCCCATGTAGCTACAGAATACTGGAGGTCTTCAACCTCTGGTCAATTTGCTTCGATCTTATCATAAGGAAGTGTTGCACAATGCATGCCTGGCAGTTAACATCTGTGCCAGTGATGAGCCTACTGCCGTGGAGATGTGCAAATTTGGGTAAGACACTGAGTTGACATGACATCAAGGAATGACTGATAACTCATAAAATGTAAAACTGGAGGTGCATTGTTAAGGAAAGTACTACAATTCAGCAATGTAAAAGAATAGTTTATGTGTGGCATGTTGAAGTCCAGAGTAATCTATTAAATAGCCAGTAGATGGCAGTATAGGACAATACTGTGTGTGTGTGTGTGTGTGTGTGTGTGTGTGTTTGTGGTTGCATATGGAATCATGGGTTGTTTTGTTCATATGTTTTGAGGTTTGCTCATACGTGCATTTTTATATTTGTCATCAATATCTGAATATCTGTATGTGCTTGTTGTGTGTCTCAGAGCCATGGAAATGCTTCAGGAAATCAACCAGTCAGTGAATCGTAAGAGCATTTCCAGTGAGTTGGCCATGATCAGCCTGCTTAACTCCAACTTGTCTGTTAAATACAGCCTGACAGGTCATTTGGCCTCCACTGACATTATTAATGATGGCTTCTACGATGCCGGAAAGGTGTGTGTACTATTGCAGTTTATGTGCTATCTACTTGAAGGAATGTAGATTAAATTGGAATTAACAGCTTTTACAACTTGAACCTGCACTTGCTAAACATATTTCAAGTGACGGTCTGTCTCTCTCTCTCTCTTTCAGGCCCGTGCAGGTCAGAGGATTCTGACTTTGGAGGAACTGTCTAAGCAGCCAGTCAACCAGCATCGGCCCATCATTGTTGTCAACACAACAGAAGAGTATGAGTCCAATATCACTACACGTTTTGATAGATTACAGAATTTCTCCTAAAATTACATATATAAAATATAAAATACATTTCTCATTATGGCGTTCTTTATATGCCTTAGGATTGTGCATTTCAGAAATCTTGCACAAGAAACATGCTTTAGTTTACTCACAAATGCCAATTTAATTTTCATTTTGACATCCTCCACACTTACCAGAATGTTTGTAAGCATCTCATCCCAGTTTGGACAAGTATGGAATTTAGAAAATATATGCAGCATCTTCCAAACTATTGCAACTAACTGAACCCCCTTATACTAAAAGTAGAGTGGGAAATTAACCACAGCAACCACACACATAGTAGTGGACCATTAGGTTCCTGCACTACCAGCCACACCTAAGAGTTTGTCGATACAATTTATTGTGGCTGTTAGATGACCCTTCCCTTGTCTGCTCCAATTCAGTGCTCCACTTTTCTTCCTCTCTCCTCAGTCCCCTGTTGCCTTCATTGTGCCCCATTAGTGTGGCCTCACAGGATAAATGATCCCATTTTTTTAAGATGGCAACACTCACAGAGTAAAGGAGCCTTTGTGTTAAGACAAATGGACTTCTGAACTTACACACACAACCACAGACGTGCACAAGTCACACGCATGCACACCCATGAAGATGCAACTGAAGATGATTTTACATAACACCCATCCATGTTGACTGAGACACACATAATATGCAGTATATGCATTGAAAGCTGTACGTGCATGCACACACAACATTTTAATGAATAAACATAGCCAAAGAGAGGAGAGCCCCCTTATGGTGCCTCAGCATACACACACAACATCTCAGGCATTCTTAAGCAGGGTGTTATGTAATCCATCCATGGCTTAGTACGACCCAACTTAAACTTTCCTGAGAAAAATGCCTCTTACTACAATTAATTTAGTGAATTATAGTAATATTATTTAGTGAGTTATTATTTAGTGGTGGTAGATGTTGGCTGTATGTATATACACACAGTCTACCCAGCCCATGCACTAGAACACACATTATGGTCTCAAGCAGGATAAATTACACCCAAATGCAATACACATATGGCAACAACTGAAAATATACAAAGAGAATAGTGCAAAATACAAAACCATTGCTGCGTTTAGTTATATAGACCATTTTGGTCTTTTCCTTCTGTGGCAGAGAGACAGTGGATGTGTCAGAGGAGAGGCAGAGCAGCAACCCATCAGAAACAGACACCAGCAGCAAGGGAGACCGTAGGACACCAAGGTGAGTGTGTATGGACTGGTTTATTTTGAATACTGAATCACTATTGCAGACTTACCATTGATACTAGTTATTTTTAAGACACTGACTCAGATTTTGTTTTAAATGTACTGTGTCTCTGTACAGGAAAAAGAAAGACAGTGACAAACAGAAAGATGAGATCCAACCTGAGTCTCCTACTGAGAAACCGTGGAAGATGATGGATGATGTTTCATTGCAGGTTCTGGTTAAAGAAGCCAAAGAATCCATCCTCCCACTGAATGATGAACGAGAGCAGTGTACTTCCTTGGCCAGGTGATGGGATTAATGCAGGCAGCATATATATAACCAACATGCAGAGATGTCACTAGGAATAGAGAAGAAAAACATATATGAAATGACTGCTATCTATATTTCCAGAATCATGGAAACAACCTTAAACAATGCACCCTTGAAACTGTATTTGCACACCAGAAGTAGCATGTAACAGCATTATGTAGATACAGATACAGATAACATATCACTGTGGAATTTCAGGATGCAAAACAAACACTGCACAAATGTTGAGAGTTTCTGCTTTGTAATGGGTGTTGTGTGCATGGATGTGGGTGCCAGGCTGGTGAGCAAAGCCATGGGTGGAGCAGTGGAGATGGAAAAGTTGCATGAATTCCCGTGGGTGCTGCACCTCAGCGAGCTCAAGTTTCAGCTTCAGTCTAATGTTATTCCCATTGGGATGATCAGCAGGGGAATCTACTGCCATAGGGCACTTCTCTTCAAGGTACCACTGACCCAGCTATCACACAGAATCATCAGCTTTTTTTCTCAATGTGCCAGTCTTTCACTTCTTCATTTTAAACTTTCTTATCCTCCGATAATCCCCCCTTCTGACATCTATTTTAAGCTCCAGTCTCCCCACCCTCCACATAAAGTATTACTTTTCTAGTTTTCTCTGCAGTTCCAGATTCTCTTGTTTCCAGATAATAATACCCCAACCTGTCTCCTGTCTATAACTTTTCAGTGTTTGGCAGACTGCATTGGAATGAGCAGCACGCTTGTCAGAGGCGAGTATAACCGGGCTTGGAACGAGGTACTCCTCTTCAGTGAGGATTCCACCAGCAATGGGCGCGTTTCACCACCCCGTCGCTACATAGTAGACCTTATGCACCAGCCTGGAAGCCTACTGGAAGCCAATACCCCTGCTGCTGAACAGTACCAGACAATATAAACCAAAACTATAGTGTAGAAGCACTATAATACATAATGCTGTGACCAAACATTTATTTATTGTATGGGCATTTGCTGGAGGATGTTTAAACCAAACAATATATTATTATTCAAACAAACCAAAAATAAAATGTATGTCAATGAATGAGGCTTCTACAATAAACACATTGACTTAACCTTTGGTTCTTCCACTGTGTATTGTCAATATTGTAACTCACCAGAGTCAGGCAGAGTTAGACTTAGCAGGTGGTCTTTACCTGCTGTTGCTGTTGACAAATATGTATACATTTTTTATCCATTCTTGGATAATTTATTTTGCAGATATACTCCAGTTTAAGATTTTTTAGCACCAAATGTGTCTCATTACATCTTATGCATAATTGAGACTTTACTGTTCACTGGAATGTTTTGTTGTAAAATTTGTAACAAGTTAATATTTACCATAGGATAACCTACTTTTTCAATTCTGCTTTGTTTTCTTACCACACAGTCGCTAGACACGAACGTCACGATGCTCTTTGTTCATTGTCTAGCAATAAAAAGCCAATTCAACTGAGTCCACTTTGAGCTATATAACGGAGTGTGATTTTTGACCGGGTCACCCTTGTTAACAGTCTAGATCAGCCGAGGGAGGACCGGTGCGAACTCGCCTTGGCATGAACAGTCCCGACGCAGCGAGTGCACTTGAATCCTGCTCTTGACGTTAAACAGACTTGACACAACAGCAGCAGCAGCAGCGGCGGGAGGAAACATGTCTCGAATTGTCGCTCGTCTCTTCGCTGTTGCTTCTCAACACACGACGGCCAGATCCGCGGTGTTACCGAGAAGGATCCCAGTATTCATCCGCCCCGTATCCACATCTCAAGGTACAAGGGGAGCGTTTGCTTTCCTTATTTGGCATTTCATTTTCTGGACTGTCCCGACTTGTAGCTGCCAGTCACTGCAGGTGCACCATGCTTTAGTTTTCTCACGGATGTTGGACTGGGATATTGGGATTGTTCTATCCATTGGAGGGTGCAGTTTAGTAAATATAAGAAACAGGCAGCTACAGGTTCAAGGACTGTTAAGAACAAAATGATGGGGTTTGGCTTGCACAGTTACTTTTAGAAGTTAAGTTTTAAATCTTTATGTCTGCTTTGTTTTATTAAAGTTACCCTCTTCTTTCAGAGTTCATATACAGGTGTAGTTATATTAATAATAGTAATGACAATTATAATAATGATAATAGTAGCAATAAGACTACACGTAGGACGTTATATATGTAATACAGTTAATTGTGTTCCAAGTCACGTGAAAACAAAAAAAAGGCCTTTGGACTTTTGCTCTCTGCAGGCCTGCAGTCTCTCACCCGTTACGATGAATCTACAGACTGGCAAAAGAAGCTCACCCCAGAGCAGTATGTAGTCACCAGAGAGAGGGGGACTGAGGAGGTGAGTGTCATATCTGTGTGTACCCTAAAGCCGATGTAACATTGTGAAATGTAAACGTCCACATCAGTGCAGGGCTTTGTCAAACCAACACTATCTCAGTGAACCTGACTGACTTGCATATTGTCTCATAAACATCAGCACAGTTCCAGGTGGACTTTGACCACCACTGTTGACCTGAGACAGGTTTAATCAGCCCAGCTACAGACCTTTGTTATATTATTAATTTTAAAACGGCCTGAGAAATAGCTGAACTTGAAATGCAAAGCAATTCTGCATTTAATAGTTAGAAGAATAAGGAGAATTCACTGCATTGCACTCACAAAACTGTGAGCTCAAAGACACAAACTTAATATCATGATGAAATCATCCTGATACCCAACAATTAGTCCTTTCCTGTGTTTCTGCTCCTAACAATGTGTTTTGGTGTGTGTTTGTTTTTATGGGTGCTCTCAGCCTTTTAGTGGGATCTACCTCAACCATTATGAAGTGGGGATGTACCACTGTGTCTGCTGTGATGCTCCACTCTTCAGGTAACAGCTTGCACCTAAGCATGATAGGGAAACATCAGACACACATGCACACATTGTTTGTTTTTGTTCCCATATTGACTTGAATATTTGTTATGAAAAGCTGGACTACAATCAATAACTTTTCAGCCACAACAATGTTAAAGAGACTGACTCCATCCACTCTTGTGTTAGTTATTCATTTATAAATGTATAAATACATTCATTAATACATTATTAATGGTCACTGAGGAAATGTTTTTCCCCCTCTTGATAGTTCAGAGGCTAAGTATGACTCTGGGACAGGCTGGCCTGCATTCAAAGAGGCTCATGGGACATGGGAGCGGGATGAAAGCCATGCCTCCATCATTCGTCGCCCTGACAACAGCCTGGGTAGTGCTGGGACAGAGGTCCTTTGTAAAAATGTGAGTTGTGTTCTTAGCTATGAAGCACACATTTAGTTTGCTTAATACACTGTAGCTGCTATAGGTAATACTGTGTGCATTTTTTTTAAAATAAAGCACTATAAATAAGAGTTTAAATCCATATTTTGCATTCAGATTTTCATTCCCAATTTTTTTTCAAAATACAACTGTCATTTATGTATTTTTGATTGGCTCATGACTTTGGTGTGTTTCTGTGTGTATGTTGTTCAGTGTGATGCCCACCTGGGACATGTGTTTGAGGATGGACCCGACCCAACAGGTCAGCGGTTCTGCATCAACAGTGTGGCCCTCACGTTTAAACACAGAGGAAACAACATTCCAAGAAAAGCCTGAGGAAAACTGACTTGCCACTGAAAACACTGTGCATGTTACTGTAGGCAGGTCCTCTTTAGGAGGCAAAATGAAGGTCCAGAATTAGAGCATTCATTTCATGGTTTTGATCAATACAGGTGAGGAGGTGAGAGGCTTTTTGTGGCACAAAGTATTAAATGTTTGAATTCTGGTGTAAATGGACATCCTGGTGTGTTTTAAACTGAAAGAAACTCTTGTTCTGAAAAAACTTTGGTTATATGCACTGGAGTGAGGGCTGATCACATACTGCATTACATGACACAAACCAGTTCTCAAACTGTCACTTCAGTCACTTAATGAGAAATATACTTCCCACCCTAATCACTGTATTGTTTTAAAAAAAAATGTTTTCTAATTTGTGTTGAACAGAAAATTTAGTCATAATGTGCGTCAACTGGATGATGTGTAAATGAGCAACTTTAGTGTGGGACACAGTGGCCAACACATTGATGTCAGGAAAAAAAAACAAGTTTTTAACATCATTATTATGTTTGACTTGTCTTCATGTCTGAAAAATGTCAAAATACACTGGCCCATTGAGAAGACCTCTTCTTCTGTACGGATTTTAAAACACATGAGCTTCTTATGACATTAATGCCTCGTTTTTTTCACTCTGGTGCCACCTGTACGAATCCAAATAGCTTGTCTGTTTTAGTAATTGTGCAGATTTGACTGATAATTTGTCAATAAATGCACGTTTTGTTTGTTCTATGACTCCATGGTTTTGCTTAACTGTTCTGTTTACTGTTCACAGTTCAGGATTAAATGAGAATTTAATGCTGCCCTCTGTAGTTCAAATGCACACATTGCAACACTGCAGCATGGCCTAATCTCTGCCAGTAAACCAAGTTAATATTTAACATTACAGACCATCCTCTGCTTCACGTTGTTTGTCTCCCGCTCTCTGTCTGTTTATGCATTTCTTCAGTGTCTGAGGTGAGTAAAACAGCTACGGAGCAGAGAGCAGACAGAGGCAGAGGGACAGAAACCAATAAGCTGAGCAATCCTACAGGACGACGAGCCTGACTCCTGAAATTATCATTGTCGGTGCAAGGATGGCTGGAGTGTGGCAACGTATGTTGGCAATGATGCTGTTGATGTGTGTATGTCTGTGGGGCTCCAGCGAGGCTGTAGGGGGGGCTAAGAGTCGACCGCGACCTCAAAGACGACCTCCCAAGAAGCCAAAGGTTGAACCTATTGATGTGACCCCACCAGCACAGAACATAGACATACAGCGGGTAAGAAACTGGTGGAGGAGGCAGAGCATATACACTACTGTATGTGTGTTTAACTGTGTATTATAGCTAGCTTGCTTGCTTGAATAATTAGGTTGCCCAGAATGCTTTTGATGTGAAGTGACCATTTTTAAACTTCTATTCAAAACAAATTGTGACAAGGCTGGAAAAAGATTTAGGAAAAAGCTGTGATGGAAAGAGAAGGTCTCATTTGATAAATTAGGGGAAGGCTGTTTCCAGGCAGTGAATTGCAGCTGCAGCTGAGAGCACCACAGTAAACAGTTCACTGTGCCGTTACCTGACCTTTGCTCGCAGACAGTTTGATTCTGTTTCTCATTTGTTTGTACCATAAGGGCACATACAAACAGGACTGCGAAAAAAAAAGTGGAAACCATGGCATATTAACACAACAGAATAGCCAAAAAGAGCTATTTGCTGCTTTGAGGAGAACATGAGGCAAGGACATTTTGTACCACTTGCCATACACTGGTTAACCCAGCAGGTTTTTGTCCCTTGTCAACATATTATTGAATGTGAAGAGAAACTTAAACAGCTAAGATTTGTTTCAGGGGGTTGTCCACTTGCAAACTTTTATCCAAGCACCCATGCTAAAGAGAGGAATCTTTTGGCAAAACAACACAGACATATGAGTCTGCTTGGTTATGGATTAGTGTGGGGGCTGGCAGTGTGGACATGCTTGTGTAATTATATCAATATGATGTTTTAGGCAATAAGGGGGATTTTCAGTGAAACAGAATAAAAGATGACAGAGCAGGACATTTGAAACAGATCTCTTTTCAGTAATAGAGCAGAGAAAGTTCTGATATTAATCTATATATTCCTGGTAATACCCTGGTAAAATTCTGATATGGTGAAATGTTTGTCAGTCTCAAGTAAAGTCTGCCTCCCAAACGTTTTATTTGCACATATTATGCCTGAGGCTTAAAAGCCATGAAAATCTTGCTTATGTTTCCTCCATTTCTGTCCCTTTTGCCTGATTCTTGTGTGTTGCAGATGACAGGAATATGGTACCTGCTAAACACGGCCTCCAAATGCTCATACCTGATGAATCACGGAACCAAAGTGGAGGCTACAGTCATGACCCTCACATATTCATCTGCCTCCAACCAAACACTGTCTGTTAGCACTAAAACACGACAGTAAGTACCACTATCTACATACTGTATGTAAATTTGAAGTACCTTGATTTATCTGGGGCTAACAGGGCACAAGTCTCGCCACTCAGTTGCTTCATGCTGACTTCATGCTCAAACCACATGTGCCTGATTTTAGAGGACTCCTTCTCCAGGAAGAAGGAGTCAGAACAGTTAAACCCATCAGCTTTCTTTCATCATTTTAAAAACTCTTGGGTCAACTTGACCTGGTTTTTGCAGAAAAACAGGGACTATAATACAGAGTATAAATGGAAAAGAATGTGTGCCTTGTTGTTTTTGTGGGGCATTCCGTGACATCTTTGTTTTGCGATGGTTGGGTTATGAATCCTTTTTTGGCTCAAGCAGAGGAAAACAGTTTTTTGTTTTTGCTCTTTTTCTCATGCAATATTAGAAAGCTAGTTCAATCGGAGGCCTGAAACAGAGACGGGACATTAGATTACAGAGAATTCACAGTTCAAATGTCTGTGTCCAAGATCTTCTCTACTCTTCTCAGTAATCACCAGTGTTGGGAGATACTGCAGGTCTACGATCTAACCCCAACCCCAGGAAAACTAACACTTAAAGGTCAGTCCCTCTATAAGCATGATAGTAACTCAGAATCGCTCTGTCTGACCATGCTTTCTGTTGTCTCCACCAGGACCTCGTCCAGAACTGAACACTGAGATAGTGATCGGGGAGACAGACTATACCTCATATGCAGTCTTGTACTATCAGAAAAAGGGCAAGATAACCTTGAAACTCTATGGTGGGGTCCTCAGCCATGTGATCTTTGTTTGGTATTTTAGATCTAAGAGCCAGTTGGTGGTATGGATAGTCTTGTTTTACTCTGGTAAATTGTTAAGAAAATGCTTTTATAATGTCATAATGTTTGCTTTTGTCCTTTGTATGCAGGCAGGTCTGTAGACAATCTGTCAGAGCCAATGTTGACCAAGTTTGAGCAACTTGCTGCAAAACAGGATTTGGGACTGGCATACCTCTTCCCTTTCCCCACATACAGTACGTCCACAATAAAAAATAAAATGGAATCAAGTATATTAATAACAGCAATATTTAATGTAAGCTGCACAATAAGCCTCAAGGACACCCTCCTTGAACAGGTCTTAAGTATTTAGCATATTTGTAAAAGTGGTGCCAATTTTCAAAATAAAATGTAAAAGATTTAGAATATTAAAAATAAATATTGCATCACAGTGTAATGCAACACTACAGTTAGGCTCTCTGATTTCCTAGAACTATTAAAAACTCAGCTCATAGAAAGGATCAAATGTAATCATACTGACATGCACGTCAAGTCAAGACAGTTTTATTTATGTAGCACTGAATCAGAACAGAAGTTATCTAAGGGCGCTTTTCACATACAGCAGGTCTTGACTTGCATCCTCCTGCTTCCTTTAAGTAACAGTGTAAAAAGATTTTAATTTTCCTTTCTAGGTCACTGTGGAAATGTGGACCAGGATCACATCATCAGTGAGTTAAATGTGATTTTTAATAAAATATGAAAGAAAAACATTCAAATAACAAATATTAATGTTTTCAAAAGTTATATTCACAAATACAAACAGCACATTTAATGCACAGCTAAAATACAGTGCTTTTAAAAATGGAAGTTAAAGCTTAAGCCTAGTTTATGACCTGGCTTTGAAGTGAATAACTAATGGAATGATACAATTTCAGAATGCTATGGTATATTGTATATTGTAAATAATTCATATAATTTATATAATATTTACATTGCTGGTGTGCATTTATGATCAGCATCGTAATATCTTTATAATGAAACTGTGATTGAAAAACAAGATAGACCATATGCTCTTATATCATGAGGAAGAGAGGGAGAGAAAAGCAGAGAGAGAGAGAGAGAGAGAGAGAGAGAGAGAGAGAGAGAGAGAGAGAGAGAGGCAGAGGGAGCAGCTCTTTAAGGAAACCAGTGACCTGCTGCCACGACCTTCCCAAACACTTTTCACGTTTCCCCTGCAGGTTGTGCATGTGTTGGCCCCGGCTTGTGTAACAATCAGTTATTTAAACTTTGTCCACAACACGTTATCCAATCTCTAACTGACTGATGAAAACATCAGCACAGCTTCTATGCAATTAAACCTGTCAGTCTTTGTTTTACAGACTGTGTCCCCACATGCTGAAGAATCAGAACTGAGCGACCGACAGCCTCCGGCCTTGCAGCGTTCAGCAGCTCTCACGCCAGGACACGACTACTGTTTCATTTAAAAATGTGAATATCAGTAAGAATGTTGTTCAAAGACTACACTGGGATCTTAAAGTGCAAAACTGTCAACTGTGAATGTTACCGGTTACAGATGAATAAAACAAAATGGAGTAAAAAGAAGTGTTTTCACTTAAACACAATCCACCATGAAATGCCATTATCATGCAGTTATCATTATCATGTTAACTCCATCTGACCTTTTTATTCTAATATTAACATTCAGAGTGTGTGTCTGTATTAATGCTTCTGGTGTGTGCGTGTGTGGGGACACAACAGAGGATGGTTGGGGGTGGGGTGCCGTTAACGAAGCCCAGATGTGGATCGCAAAAGGGGTTGAGAGAGTTTGGTTACAAAACTAGGTTACCAAATGTTTTTTTTTGCTGCTGCCTCTTGTTCCACCCTGCACCTCTTTGTGTGTGTGTGTGTGTGTGTGTGTGTGTGTTTGTTACATAACCAGCTGACTGCAAGTCAGTGCCTGTCTTGCCTCCAAACAAAGGGATCACTGATGAGTCCATCAATATATTTAAGTAAATGAAGAATTAACAGCCAATCAGCAGTTAATGTTTCACACAATGTAAATTATACAACTTCTCATAGACAGTGATGGATTTAGGGGGGCTATTCACCACTTAAAGAGATTAAATAAGTCAGATGAGTTAAAGTAACTCTGTTGTTCATTTAGGTGTTACAAAACTGAAGAAAGAGTTAAATAAATTTCCCCAAATTCTTCGTTTTATGAAGTTTTATGAATGTATTAACACTCCAAATGAAGTAACTGTGATCTGAGTGAAAGCTTGTAAACTGCAAAGAACAACTGAATCATTCAATGCGACACTGGCAGAGCTTTTTTTATGATAAAGAGCAAATGCATTTTAACTGTGAAATTCTTAAATATCACTGCCTCCGAGGTTTTAGCAATTCAATAAATATGTTCCGCAATAGGTTTGTTATATCCAGCAAATTCCTATATGGATTGAAATCTTATACCAAGTGGAGTTTACTGACTCACAAAGTTCATTTGATGCGTTTCCTCACTGAAGTTTAGCAAGTGCATCTGAATTTCTGGGAGCTTTCAAGTGGCATATGCTGAAAGAAATTTGCACTCTTACAAAATAGTTGTTTTGATAGTCAAGGCATGTCTGAGCATTTGTGGTGGAGGAGGGGGAAGAGGAGGGGTGTTAAAAGAATCCTATTATGTGCCCACTCTCCCTTTTCTTCTCCTCCTTCCCCCATTCTCCCCTCCTCACCTACCCCCTCTCCCACCCACACGTGCCAGTTGTGTAACTACAGTGATTTGCAAGCCAAAGAGTTTTTTTTTTTTTTGTTGTTTTTTTTGTAATGCAAAAGCTGGCAGTAGGAAGGAGGGAGGAAAGAGGAGGAGACAGAGGGGGGGAGGAAGGGATGTAGGGGGGGAGCAGGGGTTCTGCAGGATATATAAAGAGCCTCAGCTCGCCTGTACCTTGTCACATTCCACTGATACTTCACCCCGCTGCTGGAGAAGCCCAGAAACACAAAGGAGAAGCCATGAGGAACTCAATGCTGAGGATGCTGGGCGCATTGATGTGCGTTCTGGCTGCCTGCGCCGATGTCGTGCCTGTTAGAGACTTTGACCTGGAGAAGGTGAGAGGGAGAAAGGGAGTTGGTATTACAGCTGCAACCCCAGAGTAATTTGTTTGTATTGTTCAAGATGACTCTATCAATGTTGCCCATGTCAGAGAGGCAGGGTTATTAGGATCTGTGGATGGTGGTTTGGTGCATTTGCTTACTTTCAAGAATACCTTATGTGAAAGATAAGAGTAATTCAAGCGATTAAAGTGATGCTTTGATTCATTTTCTCCCTCCTCTTCTTTGTTTTAGATGGCAGGCAAGTGGTACATTGTTGGCTTTGCTACCAACGCTCAGTGGTTTGTGAGCCACAAGACAGAAATGAAGGTGGGCACTGCTGTAGTAGTGCCAACTCCTGGAGGAGACCTGGATCTCTCTTATGCCAACCTGAAGTAAGTGATTACGGTGTAATAATATTTTCAAAATAATTAATGATTCTCTTGTGGAAAAAAGATAACTAAACAAATCTCTTTTTCCTCTCTTTTTAGTGCTGATGGTACCTGCTGGAGGATGACTCACCTTGCTAAGAAAACTGACACTCCTGGACGCTTCACCTTCCACAGCCAGAGTGAGTACAGTACACACACACACACATGCACACAAGAGAGACATAAACGCACTCTTTCACTGGCCTGACCCATGTGTTTCTGCTTTAATCAGTCTGGAACAATGACAATGACATGCGCATTGTTGACGTCCAGTATGATGACTATGCTCTGGTCCACACCATCAAGACAAAGGACGGAGTGTCTGAGGTCCTCAATAAGCTTTACAGTAAGTCTGGCTCATTTGTAGCTGAGCTGCATTCTGGGTAAGCATTGTGTGTTGAATTCAGATTAAAGAAAGTGATACTGTGTTTGCAGGTCGTACCCAGGAGGCTAGTGCTGTCATGCAGCAGAAGTTCATACAGTTCTCCCAGGAGAATGGCATCCTCCCTGACAACATTGTTATTCTGCCTAAAAACGGTAGGTCATCAATGAAGGAAAATACATAGACACTTATTTACAAGTTTGTATAAAAAGTTCGGATCTTTGCTCATTGGCATCTTCATATGTGTTGCTACAGGTGAGTGTCCCGAGGTCTGAGGAACGTCCGCCGTCCTCTTTCCTTCATCGCTTGTGCTCTCAAGTCCCAGGCTTTCATCTTACAAGAGTCTTACCTTCCCTCCCATCCTCCCCTCGCTGTGATGTCTACATCACAAAGCTAAACCTGAGACAGTGACAGTCAACATTTTACTCCAGTCCCCTGCTGCACGCCAAAGACCGACCCTGATCCTAATTCAGACCTCATTTTCTACAACTCACGCATTATCTGTGGCATCAGAGTGGAACAACATAGCGCTGATTGTGAGAAAAATGGAAGGGAAACACGTAACTGTGAAAACTGCCAGTTTACTTTTTGTACATGCGTGTCTTTTATAACTGCTGATATCTTTTATTGTGTTTTATCTTTTGTTGAAATGAGCTCAAAGCCAATAAAAAATATATAACAATCTTTCAGAGTTCAGGGTGATTCATTTGTTTGGTAAAAAAAACAGCATCAGAAATTCAAATTTGAACTCGTGGAAGCCAGATCAGTACTGCATTTCACCTCAGGTACAGTATACTGCCCCCTAGTGATGGGCATAAAACTTGATTCTCAGAGATGCTGTTTATCTGGAGGATTTCTTTACAATAACATGCACATTTGTGGCACAGGATTCACATAAGTACAGAGTGTAGACAAATATAGTGATGATAGGGCTGCTATAACCCTGTATAAGAAGTACCAGATCATAAGACTTTACAGATGAACTGTGGGGCCCCTCTGTTTACTATAATATATACAATAAATTGAAAAATGATAGAGAGCTGAATACAGTGAAGCTCTTCGATATAAGCAGGAATACACTGTGCCACAACAAACTGTATTTAGAGTTGTCACGTAATGTCAAATGGCAGTAATGTGAAGAGCAGGTCAACAAACATGGCTGACTGCCCGTACTCACCGCTTATTTTGCTTGGCAATTTACCCAAGACACACGCTGTCGACCAGGGAGCAGCTGGTGAAGGATTTACACTGTAATTGAATTAACACATTCCTGTCAATATCAACAAAAACGGAACATTATTAGCTTCGTTATACCAGATGTTATTCCAGCCCTGGATGTATATCTATTGACGGACGGGGGGGGTTAAGCTGCCGCACGCGCACAGGGTTGAATAAAGTTTTATTGAATTAAGTTAAATTGACGACTTCTGACTGATGTTACATAATCTGACCACAAGGGGGCAGCCTATGACCTTCACATCATAACATAGCATATTGAAATGTTGCTCTCTAACAAATTAAAAATAATGTATATGATGTATATAAGTATATTTGTTCAGAAAATAGCTGCTTCTAATAGGCTTATAGATAGATTGATAGATTAAAGAAAAAGTATTGTCATTTCTCTCGCAGTATTTGATAAATGGAGCAAGTTCTGGTATTAAATTCCATTAGTTAAACTGAAATTCCTTTCCAATAACCCAGTCAGACAATCAGTGTGCCTCTTCCTGTCACTTCTCCCTCTTTTATCTTATTGATTTGTTTTAGCCTCCTCCTTCAAAATGAATAATTTACTGCATCTCTGCCCTTCTTAATTACTTGTTTTATTTCCTGGTATTTTGACTAAATTCAGGTGAAATGGCAGCCAGTCAGAGAAGAGGAGTGATGACAAGCAGCTGTAGGTCATGAATCTGATTCCCAGCCTTGGTATCATGCCGGCATAGGTGTTAATATGAATGTGACACGCAGACTGGTATTAAAGATCAAACACTCTTTATTGAACTCAACAGAATTGAAAGCAAAACATATGGGTTATGGTTTTGTCTGCTGGAGCTGATCATCCATTACCATCGTCGTTATGTTCAAGCCACATTTCAAGGGCATGTGTGCGTGTTTATGTGTAGTCTGAGTATTATAATTATCTTAAAAAAGGAAAGAAGAGTCACTCATTTGCCTTCGTGGATTGATGTATGGATGGTAAATTTGTCTTTGAGGCTGCAGTCGAAGGCAGGCTGAGATCACTAACTGATAAAATAATGCACAGTTAGCACTCAACCATGAGGCGACGATGATAACGCACAAAATCATTCATGTAACAGGGAGGCATGGCAGAAATCTGACCACACAGACGTACATAAAGCAAATTCACAATGAAATAGCAAAGTTGGCAGCTGGTTTTAACTGTAACACATTGTACTGTAAATGCTATGGTAAGGAAAACAGGTAAACATAAACTGACAGGAAAACAACATGGTTAGAAAATATAACGTACAATTTTTGAATGCATGTTGGACAACAGTGGCACTGTCAGTTCATTGCTCACAAAGCAGAGGCCTCCTCATTCTGAACACACTGCTCTTGTAACTGAATGAACAACCTTGACTCATGCTCTATCAAACATGCATGTTTGTGTGTGTATGTGTGTTACAGAAGCTAGGTGTAAACGTCTTGTGTATTGTGTAGCGTGCACCTTGTCTGCACGTTGACATAGCTGCTCCTGCTGCATAAAACCCTACACAACTACGCTTGAAAAAGTTGTACATTTCATTGGATTTAAGAGAAATTTGCTGGATTTTTTTTTTCACCCAAGCATTCTGAATTCAAAATCAAGCTTTGTTTGAAATTCATGGGAACACAGCACCATTCAAATCAGGACACATAAAACACCTGAAAACTCTGTTAATTGAGAATTCATGCAGCAGCAGTCAAGTTCTTATAGTAAGCATGTGTTAAGTAGTCTGGGGCAAGGCGAAATGGCTCAACACCTTGAAGGCACAATGGACTAATAAGCCAATTATCATCTTAACCTCGTCCCAGATCTTGAACAAATATTAGCTGTCAATGATTTTTTTTAATACTTAATGCATGGTGTATAGCGCACCAATGGAGCTCATTAATTGTCAGGTAAACTGTTCAATCTGTCTTTTCTGGCCGTCATTTTGTCCAATGTAATAAATCCTGTTCATCTGACCTACACATATACCCACAGATGCATGCATGCACTGTAAACCCACAGGCTACAACATAAGATGTAAAGATATACAAAGAAATCCCTTCACTCAAAGTCAAACATTTAATGCAGAAAATCTGAGCCGACTGGTGAATGACGTAAGACTCAAGTGTTTGGCAAAGAAACAAAAGGACCTCTCAAGTTTGAATGAGTAAAGGCTCATGGTTTCACCGATTCCAAATGAAAAGAAAGCTGCCGTGCTGAGCTAAACCAACCATGGAGTGTCATGATTTCCCATCATGCTCTGAGAAACCCCTCTCTGACCTCCCTCAGAAAGGAATGTCCCATACAATCGAATGTCATAAGATTTAAACATAAAACTCTATATTTCACACATATATAATGAACAGACGTATTGTAATATAGATCTGAAATTTCTCATTAGTGTTTATGTATTGGACTCTGAATAAATCTTTTGAGAAAAAAGAAAAAAAAAACCATAAAATATTGTATTTACAAAGTGACTTTTGGCATCCATATTCAACTCTATATCACCACAATATTAGTGGCATGTCATTTGGCTGATATGACTGTTGACAGACTGGTGTAACCATAGCCTGATAAATTAAAAAAAAAGGGGGTTTGGCATGTTGATTTGATCATTTTTGATAAAAGATTTTTGTTAAAAAATAAAATCAAAATGCAACAGAGACTGGCAATAAATCTGTGCTATCACACGACCCAGTAAGTAGAATTATTTGTCATATACAGTATTCAAAGGACTCCTGAAAACTCCCAAGCACGATACAAAGAAGGACAAGCCGGTTAGTATATACATGTACAGTCTTTTATAGCCGTGCTCCACTGAATAACTGTCCCTTTTCTCTCTCTAATACTCTGGATATATAAAAAAAAAAACAAAACAAACAAACAAACAAAAAAGATTCCTGTACACATCTTTCCCACATCCCCACCCTCTCTGGGAGGTTATTGTCCTGTTCAATGGCCATTCATCTCTCTCTCCCAAGATTGGTCATTGAATAAAACCTCCTCCATTTCTGTGGCCACTGGTCTGACGAATCGCTTCGTCCCTCAAAGTCCTGCTGTTGGTTGTTAGATGAACCACTCTTTCTTTGATTCGTCAATGGTTTCTGGGTTATCGGTGCCAATGATGGCCGTGTCCGCTGATTCGCCGGCAGACTCCCCGCTGCCCTTGGCCTCGTTGGTGTGGTAGGTGCCTTTGTGACGGAACATGTAGCGGATCAGGAACACCAGAGTACATAAGATGGTGAAGATCACCACTGCGATGATACCTGCAGAGGAGAGTGACGCAAACAGAATATCTTTTTGTTTTTTTCATCAATTTGAATATCATTCAGTATTTAGTCAGTGGTGTTTCACAGGGAAATCTAGAATACAATACCAGTTCCCAATGATTAAATGACAGTGATACATATATATATATATATATCCTTTATATATATATCCTTTTTATAATGCTAAGATGTTTTTCATTTTTGTGTATTTAATAGTATGACACAGAAAAACAGGAAAGATAGACAAAGAGAAGGGTTGATGACATGTGATAAAGGCCCCAAACCATCAAACCACCATGATGCCCCACATCTAATCAATTTCTATATTTAGCCACGGCATCTGAGGACATTGATTTTCAACACAAAGCTCATCTGTATTCTGAACTGATTCACAAACTGATATTCATGTTATTCTTGAGTGCATAATATAAAGTTACCTCTCGACACCTCATATGCAAATCTGACAAATACTACTTTTTAATACAAATGTGACGACATTGTGTACCTCCGATGATGGCTGAGTCCCTGTTGACTCCATCAGGAATCACCCTCTCCTCATTAAAGGGGAACTCTGCATCTGAACACAGAGGGGAGAGAGAGAGAGAGAGAGAAAGAAAGACACAAAGAAAGTCAAAACATAGTCATACATGAAAACATAAACAGACCAAAAGGAAGTTCAAAAATTTTTTTTTGTTGCCTTGATAGCTACACTGGAACAATTTGCGCACATTAAAATACCAGACAGATTGTTTTGCACCAGCATAAAAATAGATCTGTAAGTAAAAAGTCACAAGGATTAATTTCTTGCATAACTCGTGCTGAATAACAACATCAAAGTTTTAACAAAACACACTGTAATGCACTATTGGAGGAGGTCAGATACATGACTTGGTTTTTGTCTACACTGGCTCCAGCTTTGCTGCATACATACATCAGACAGTCAACTAAAAGTATATATCAATGTTATTTTCAGGGGATGACTAATGGAGTTTATTTAACGTATTGCAGCATTATATTAAGTATTTCAATAAAGAACCATGACATGTTAAGAGGCTAATGACAGCTAAAGAGAAAGATAAAGAGAAGAACTTCAAGGAGAAAGGTGATATTGTTGAGATCCCTATGTTGTCTGTAATTCCTATTGTGGAATAGACATGAACACTCAAAGTGCATAATTCAAACATAATGCACACAGACAACCTGCATATACACACACACTCATGCAAAGTGCTTCTCCCTGGGATGAGCTGTCAGCCATTTCTGCTGCTGACTGCATAGTTCTCCAGAGAAGTAAAGAGCATGAATAAGAAGGAGAAGAGGAGGCTGAGGAGGGAAAACGTGCTGAAAATAAAAGGCAACAGAGGGGAGAACAGCAGACATCAGAGTCATTATAGTCAGTTAGCAGCCTGGATGTGCTTGGATATAGTATCAAGAGTTAACTGTATATGAAAAGATGAGAGACAAGGGCAGAAAGACGAGAGGAGAAGACCAATAAAGTAGAAACTCAGAATGGAAAAACAAAAAGCCAAGAGAAAAAAAATCAATGAGAAGTCAGACAGTGATCATTATAGATGAGATCTATCTATAGAAAATGTAAAGCAGAATAAATACTGATCCTTCCTGTCTAAGGATGGTGGAGAGCTGACGGTGAGTTTGGACCTAGAGTCCAGATCAATGGACTGGATCGATGTCAGAGAGCTCAACATTCCCAAAGGTGCAGTTGGCACCAAGCCTGAGGAAAACAGCTGCATCTAGAAAAATGACTCTCTGGAAAACTAAACACTGCTGTGGAATGTAATATTAGACACAAGAGTACTGAGGTCTGCATGCACGTACATGAACATGCAAGCACAAAGGTCTGAAATAGAGTGTGTGAGTAACATCATCAACATCTTAAGGATGTTTTGGGTAAGTCTCACCTGTGTTGTCCAGATGCCAAGGATCTGTTGCAGCAGACATTGGTGGGATGGTGAGAGGTGACGCCCCGCAGTTGGACTCCACCAGTTTACCTTGGTAAGTCACCGGCGATGTGACTGCAGGTTGTCTGTCCGACTGACCGGCTGTCGGCGTGGCCTGGGCCTGTGTGGCTGTCCTCAGCGCGGACTTGAGGGGGGCGACTCCGTTGAACTGTACCCGCGACAAGCACCCGATGAAGCCTGGGGTGTTGTAACGCTCGATGAGGACCGGGTCTATGTGTCCAGTTTCTGTACAGAGACACAGGGTTGGACAGCAGCTGGAATCAGTGGGTCATGTTAACTTACAAGAAACCATGGCCATAAATTCAGAGAGAGGAAGAAACCAAACATCTCAGGCATCTCAGGCACAGACCAAAGCACATAAAGATGAACACACACAACACACTTCCTCTGAATGCTCAAAATTCTATGCGCACTCTTGGCGAACACACTCACAAACCAATCTCATACTCAAGTACTGCTGGGCTCAAATTTTGCTGATGCACAGACGCAGTAAACCACTACCCTGCAGGTCTCAAGCACCCAGTGAGAATATGAATCTGCACAAATGAGGAGTGGAAAGAGTGAAGGAAGATGAGGAGGAGTGAGAGAGCAGAGGAGGAATACACTGACACTGACCTCTAATGTCAAATTAAAGGATGAATAATGAGTTAACACCCTCTCCTCCCTCACAGTCCCTCTGTCTCTCCTCCACCCTGTTTCTCTCTGTTCATTCTCCTATTCATGGGAATCTTAGGTAGCATTAGACATGGGTTTCATACTGTACTGTATGTTTTTAAAAGAATGCAGGAATGTAAATCAGGAGAGAAAAAAAGAATAGGCTTCTTTAGTGATATACCATACTCAGAATTTGTTGTTTTTTCAATCAACACATGTTGCTTATTTCCCTCTTTCAAGCTATGCCTAATGAGCTGGAAAAAACTAACACCTGACAGAAATAACATGTACATGTGACAGTTACCATGATTTGGAGAGTGGGTGAATTACCTGAGGTCCAATTATTGCCATAGCAATCCAGACAAACTCAGATGTGCCTGTTCAAATGCAGCAATTTTCTGCACTTTTATCCTCTATCTCACTTCTGTTCGTCTCTCTCTTTTGATTGCCATCTCTTTATTTTGCAGAGAGAATTACCCCAGCGTGCGCACACGCACACCACACACACCACACACACACCACACACACACACACACACACACACACACACACACACAATCTCTCACATAAACCGATGCCTGAACTGCAGCTTGCCCACTGAGCTCAATCCAGCCAGCGCTATATCCCTGTTCAATCTGTGAATCACCGGATATTGGCTGTTTGTAGGTGACACACAGTATATTTTCTGGTGTTGACAAATAATGATTTTTACTGACAGTTATTTGAAGCTGAAAAGTAAAGACTGGTGACTTGTTTGCTCTCTGTCAGAGAGGGTATTCATTAAAAACAATCTACAAGAGTGTTCAAACATTGTCATTGTCATTTTGTCTCACATTCACTGTCAAATCAATAATCAAAAATGTTGGACAGTGCTTTACTAAACATTAAAACACGTCCACAGATCTTTGAATAAGTGCAGTGTAAAGATGATTCTTGCTGGTTTAGACGTTGCTATTGAAACACACATGCCACACGCAAACACAAACATAACTGCAGAGAAGATAAAAGAGAGGAGAAACTGCAGGCAGTGATCAAAATGATAAAGAAAAAAAAATCCCTCCAACACCTACAGTTCAGTAAAAGACATAAATGCTACATAAAACAAACATCCTCAAGACACACACCACTCTGGACACGCTCAAACCTGGACTGACTTCAAAACAGCAAAACTGTCTTAGACTCTTTCGCAGAGCTGCAAAATATCTTATTCCTTTCACATGAACTCTGGCTGCGTGCGCAGACGGAGCCTTGGCTTTAATTTTGACATGCATGGGCGCTCTGCCGCTGCACGACTGCGCCACACCCAGAAGGAACTGTTTGGACAATTCTGCAGCAAAATATGAACAAGGGATGACTAACCAGAGCACTGCTGTGTATGTGTATGTGTGTTTGTGTGTGTGTGTGTGTATGTTTGTGTTTATTCAATGAATCATGTTATGTTAGATGATGCTGTTCTGAGTATCTGGACATGGCTTATAATGTAATTCTCTCTCTTTATTCCATTTTGATGGGTCAAATACAAGTGTGTGTAAGTGTGTGTGTGTGTGTGTGTGTGTGTGCTTGTGCACTATTGATTGTCCTGCCAGGAATAGAGCTCAGCTAGCCCTCTATGAATTCATCATCTGATCAGACCTCCTACAGACACTTACACTGTGTATACTGTATCTGTTTGTGTGATGAAAACAATCATTTTACAGACACTTGATACAGGTTCTGCTGCAGCTCTCACACAAAACCACTTTGGATGCAAGATGAGGCATAAATACGTTTAGTTAAAACTCAAATGTGGCTCAGCATCACCTCTCTAATGAGGCACTGGTCAACAAGACAAATGCACCTGCCATCAATCACTTCACACCTTGAGAATGTTGTGGATGGTGTGTAACTGCAAGTGTGTATGAATCTGCATATGTGTGGGGGTGTGCAGAACAGGTGGAGAGACAGACTCACACAGACACAGGAGGGAAAGAAGCGTTACAGTAAGCACAGTGAGCTGAATACCAATAACAACAGTCTTATGAATACAGAATATGAATATGAATACAAGTCCTCTCTCTCCTGTACGCCTCAACCTGTGCTGAACACTGCAGAGGCCTGTGTGTGAATACTAATAGGCTCTCTGTTAGGAAGTAACAGGCTGCTTTGCATACAATGCAAGTGCGGAGTGAATAGCCGACAAGCCTCCCTTGTTCTAGATTTTTTTTGGGACCAGTGATTCACAAGAGAGTGTTCATCAGAAAGCAGATGATTCCTGTTAAAATAACACATAGTACTCATAACGTGGTGCGTTTAATATCAACTGAGGGCAAGGCTGTTGCTGATAAGAGGCCTCAATGATTTTAATGGCATCATATCATTGAGTACTAATGGAAGCACAAGAGGCACATGGATTGCTGGTGAAATCTGATATATGAGCCCTGTAAAAATACCACCTTTGCGAAGTTGTGAGTGTTTAGTTTTTATGGGACTGTATTAGACAGGCGTTGATTCAGCTGTATGGATAAACCATACAGGAAGAAAAGAAGTAATGCTGAAATGAAATGCAACAAAATACAAGCACACAAACAGGGCTATAAATTCAATCAACACATTTGTTATGCTCTCTCAACAAAAACTTAACATTATAAGATTCATGAGGTGACAAGACTACACTGTATATTGTGATTTTTATGGATAGTGTGGCCATCCCTGGTTCATTATCACCTTGTAAGAACCAGTCATCAAGCGCTGATCATCAGCTTGGTCTGGTGGACTTCAAAATGGCCTTTCCAGACTAATCAATACAACATGGGCAAATACACACAGCTCTCCATACACTAATCATGATTAGAACAGAGCAGAGACTAATCCATCTCCCTTGAGACTGCAATGATGAAATGTACCATTACATATGATTACAAGTGGGTTCTACAATTGTGTTGTACCATGTGCCATATGTGACCCCTCACACATCCAACAAAACACACACACACACACACATACAGACTGACACAACAGCGACAAGGTCAGCATGTTGAAAGGAGGATAGCACCTCCTGATTTTGAGTCACCAGGGTGACCAATGACATCACATGAATAATTCAAAAGGTGAGCTAGCACCTCACAAAACGAGGAGTGGTTTGGTGTGGGTAGAATGTGTAGGGGGTGTATTTTGGGGAGGGTGAGAGGAGTGATAATTGTATGGAGGGAAGAAAAAACTATAGTTTCAATGAAAAAAGAAGGGAGGATGGAGAGAACTGCAGAACTAGCAGAGGGGGAGTGTGTGACTGCCTCTCCAAAAAGGGCTGGTGGTGGTGGGGAGGGAAAAGGTGAGAGACATGAGAGGAGGATGAGGAGGAGAAAACACAGAGGAGAGTCTCTCTCTTGTGTGTGTGTGTGTGTGTGTGTGCGTCTGAGTGAAAAAAAAGGAGTGGGAAAGAAATGGGGTGACAAGAAGGGTGCTCAAATGGAGGGGCAGGGTAGAGGAGATCAAACACAGTTGCCATGGCAACAAATGGAAGCTGATGTAGGGGTGAGGGAGAGAAAAAAAGGGGGGGGGGTGTTAATGAAAGTATGATGCATCTGAGACTCATCAAAAGAATATCAATGTGGAGCCACCTACCACACCCTTTGTAACACAAAAACAAATATGTAACGTAGAAAGGCACACATGCATGAACGCACACACACACACACACACACACACACACACACACACACACACACACACACACACACACACACACACACTCATTGGTCATGGCTGATGTACCACAGTCAGGGACAGAATAAAGGGACGAGAGAAAGGCAGACAGATTTTAAAGAAATTCAATTATTAAATTAAAGAAAAAATGAGTGAGAAGGAGAAAAAAGTGAGTGAGGAATAGATATTCTGTGAGAAAGACATTGCACCTATAATCTCTGTGAATTTGTGTATTTTGTATATTTCCTGAGAAAAATGCTTCCTCTACATATCTTCCTCTATGCTATGCTGTCCAGTGCAGTGTTTCATAATAAAGCAAAAAACGGATTGGCCACAACTTTTTTCTTTGAATCTTTGATTTTTTATCCTTATACACTTACACAGTATTAGGCTGTGACTATGACTATGACTGGAACCAAACTGACATGAACTACATTGAATAGAGACATGTAAAGAGAAGAGGTGGAGGAACAGAGAATGATGAATTAAGAAAAAGACAGCGAGAGAGGTGGAGGTAGAGAGACGTGACAGATGAACGAGGAGCGACAAGAGAGCTGCAGCAGATGTATGGCTCTTAGTTCTAGACATGGAGAATACACCTGTGGTTGCAACACCTTCACATATCAAACACGCTAGCAGGTGTATTCATCACTGCCACCTCTAGCTTCCTCCTGACATTGCAGAGATGCAGCAGTAACAAGCAGAACAATTATATAATTAACATAACACTCTCTGTGATGGCTCATTTTTCCTTATGACTCACACCATACACATACACACCAGGGTTCTGTGAAATTTGCCTGCAATCCAATCAGTAATGGGGTGTAAAATTAAAATGAAATTCAAAAGCATCAACAAAATGTGGCTTCACATCAATCTGTGAGGAAATCATTAAGAAGAAAGGCTCTATTTTGTATGTTAAGCTATAAATTCAATTTACATTTTACATTTGAGAGACTGACACTGAAACACACAGTCATGCATATGCACTAATACATACAGATGAAAACACAGGTATACACACACACAAACACACAGACACACACACATATGCATACAACTGTAGTTACCTATGTGGAGTTTGCATCAGTGTCTGTAAACAGTTTATGAGCCACACCAGCTTCCTTTCCTCCTCTTCCCCTCGTTCTTTCTCTCCGCTACGTGAATCCCTTAACACAGTGCCACATTAGAAAGCATTTCTCTCTCTCCCTCCCTCTCCCTCTCTCTCTCTCTCTCTCTCTCTCTCTCTCTGCAGTGCAGTCCCACCCCCACTCTGACACAGCAGCTGGAGAAAACCAGGATACCGGATCCATGCTGGCATGGATCAGGACTGACCAGGCAAAAGTACAACTAGTGGCAATAGCCAGGGATGATTGTATGATGTCATCCTTGAACACAGAGACCACGTTTGGGGACGTTCATCTTGATTCAAAAGGCGGACTGAGGCGATCGAGATTATAGAATTACCACACAGAGATGCAGTGCTCGGACATAGATAAGAAAGAAAAGTCCTCTATGTTATCAGCCTCATCTAACATCAGGGTTCATCAGTGCTTTAATCAGACTCAGGACGTCTGGTGGCCAGAACACAAAAGACAGACATTGAACCAGTCTCTTCCTGGAAGCACAAGAGATTGATTAAACTTCATCGTGGCATGCTTTGGAAAATGGTCAGCAGTAATGTAAAGTATACATGATTTGTGCTTAATTAGGTTGTTTGATCGAATCAACCAGCTCAGCTGCACTATGGAGAGCTGGGTGCTGAATCCTCAAAAACAGAAACCCCCCAAAAAACATCATCAGCAGGACAGCAGCTCAATGAAATGATTTATTAATGCCCTGATGTTTCAAGCAAATGCTTTCCTCAGCATGCCAAGTGGCATCTGCTGTAGTTGGTGAATTAATAAGCTGTTTAATTGGAGTGATGCCCTGCTCATCATTTTTAATTAATTAATAACAGGCAAAAACTATCAGCATTGTCCTCTGACAAGTCCTCAGCCACAACATTAAAAACACCTATTATTGTGTAGGTCCTCCTCTTGCCACCAAAACAGCTCTAACCCAACCCAGGCATGAGCTCCAGCACATCCTTTAAGCCCTGTAAGTTGCAAAGTTCCATGGATCGGGCACATCCCACAGATGCTCGATTGGTTTGAAATGTGGGGAATCTGGAGGGCAACACCTTGAACTCTTTGTCACGCTCATCAAAACATACCTATACAACCTTTACAGTATGTCAGGGAGCATTATCCTGCTGAAAGAGACCACTGCCATCAGGGAATACTAAGTTGCCATGAGGTCTGCAGCAATGATTATATCACAAATGCCAGGACACAAGGTTTCCCAGCAGAACATTGCCCACAGCATCTCACTATCTCTACTGGCTTGCTTTATTTCCATAATAAATCTTGGTGCCACCTCTTTCTCAGGTAAACAAGACACATCAACATGTTAAAAGCAAGGCTTGTTTAATTTTCTATGCTCAAGTTAATATTATAAAGGAAGGAAACAGTTTCTAAACATCAGCTGTGCTACTTAAATCTTAATCTGCAAGATGGTATATTGACAGATGGATTAGCGGGGAGAGATAAATTGCTCAGTGGAGAGATCTAGACATGACATTCATTGCTTATGGTGCTGGAAAGACTTCAGTTACACAGGCGGATGGTTGACAGTTAATGGTTGTTAAAACACAGTTGTGCATGCTCATGTGAATATGGATGTACTTGCAGTTTTGTTATTATTTTAATAATACTGATAAGCTTGATTCATAGGGCTGTTTTCTTAAAGTTTGCAAAGTACTGTACAAAATAGGAAGTTGGATCATGGTGTGCCCTGGTGAAATAGACTCTTTGATTCATTTGCGTGTGTTTGAACTGAAAGAAAAGGCCCAATTTAAAATAAAAGCACATGAAAAAGCCAAACTTGTGAAAAGACCTCTGAATGCAAATGACAGCTATTATGCCTTTAACTTCCTCAGAATAAAGCCATTTCACCTTGAATCATCAGTGTGACTTGAAGCCTGTGTAAAATAATTGGCAGCTCCCACAGTGACATGTTGGCAGAATGAGAGGGGCAAGGGGAAGAAAAAATACAAGAGAGAAATCAGAATTTTAGTGTGGTACTGATGTACATGTCCTTTACAACCAGCCCTCAGGGCTACAATCATCAGTCTCTGATAGCACTTTGACAGTGTCACTATTTCTATTACTTTCTCTCTGCCTTTGGCTCTGAATCTATTCCCTTAGATGGACACACTCATATACAGTCCAGGCACACACACACACACACACACACACACACACACACACACACACACACACACACACACACACACACACACACACACTTTGACAGATTTGTAGCACTGAGGACTAGGTTGGGAGCGTGCCTGCTGCTCTGGCTGATGTATGACTCATCTCCCCCATCTATTCCACTGGGATGCAGAGATCTAGGGAGGACAGACCCATAGGCAATACATCAACCCACCCACTCACCCAAACCCACACACACACACCCACACCCACACACAAATGCATGCAAGGAAAGGAAATACATGCACTCTTACATGCATCCCTACATGCATAAATATGTTGTTAAACACTAATGTAAGGATACAGTTACCTTCATACACTCACACACACACACACACACACACACACATACTGCATACTGTTACATTAAGCATCAGGCTACAGCAGTTCAGTAGCATATAGCATGTGCTGAATCATCCCTGTGCCTCATGATCAATACCACTTTAGGACAATTACCCTTGGCAGCAAACACTGTAGATCTCATGACCCTGAATCTGAAATATTGACACTGACAGCCACAACAAATAAGCTGTACACTAAGCATTATACGCACATGGATAAATAGGTTGATTCTGTTCCCAAAAACCAGAGTGACATTGTGTTGACCCCAAGAATATAGTCAGTTGTTATTTTACAAACATTCAACCTCATCTTACTAGAATTTTGTGAGTTTATACAGGAATGAAACAGGTATATTAATGAAGGTTGCAACTAATGATTATTTTCATTATCAATAAATCTTAAATTTATTTTCTTGATTGATTGTTTGGCTTATAAATTAGCAAAATGACTCACAACGATTATTATTTGAATTGTTGCTGATTATCTTTATGTTGATTCTCATCGACTGACTAACTCTTTGAACTCCAATACTAACCATTCTTATGATATGCAGTTTTAGGTCTTATATCTGCAGCACACTATCAGCTACCTGACAGATGGTAAACCTGAGATTGGTGAGAAAAATCTGAGGAATTGGAGAGCCCTTTATAGTGCATGTATTTTACAATATTACGACAGCCAAATGAAATGCATAAGTATAGTACACTACATAATAAATAATAAGAGTGGTTTTTGACACAGCTATAAATGTAAGTATCACTCCACACGGTAGCTTTATGGCTCTAATATATGTCAAACCCAGTATATATTACAACTTGAATGTTTTGCCTCCACAGTCCTGCTGTCGTTCAACATCGATCATTCAGTGTTATGTGCAATATCATCTAACAACTAAGCACTACTACAAAATACAGATACACAGGCAGGACTTTTATTTTGAAATGTTTTTATTGACTTTTTTTTAAGCTGAATGATTGGTGGCAAGTGTCCAGTTGACCTGAACTTAGTGTGTTTGGAAAACCGAAGCATTTGAAGAAAACCCACGCTGACATGGGGAGGTACATGAGGACTCAATACAGAAAGAGCTCAGCTGGTTGCTGAGATCTGTCTGTGAGGCCGCAGTGCTAACCACTGTGCTGCCCTGCGGCATACAGTTGTTAACAGTGGAAGCTGCTGAGCCCCTGAGATGTAGGAATCATAGTTGGTTGTGGTATGACTGGCAGGTCAGACTGCTTTGATCTATAAATTCAACTCTTCAGTTATATTTGTAGAAATATCTGTATTTAGGGGCGAGCTTAAAAACTTTTAAATGGGGAGTACAGACTGATGGACAGATTCAAACAAGGGAGGCACATTTGTAAAATCAGTAAAAATGTGTTAAGAGTCAGATTTAAAGCCCTCGTTCTTGAAAACGATAAACTGGACATTATTAATAGTTACATTATTTATTCAGTGTAATAAATAAATGGCAAATTAATAACTTTAAATCTTCTTGCATTAAATAATATTGATAAACTGTTGCTGTTTGTTCCAAATATCCTACAGCCATTAACAGATGAGACAGAGGGCCCCTGGACACAGACAAGTAAAAGGTTCCTCACTCCTCTTACACAGGAGCAAGACACCAAGACAGAGAGAGACACAGAAACACTACAAACAATGACAGCATTGCATCATTTATGTCTTTATATTTGTTGTGCATCTGCATTTGTGTCTCTTTGTGGTCACTTTACATCCCTTCTCCATCTCCTGTGTTGCATCTCTTTGTGGTTGTTTAATTGACTCACCATCAAGCAATGTTAAAAGTCACTTCTTACAAAGGCTTCAGTAATCCATCCACGATGCTATAAAGCCAACGACCAATCATCTTCTGATTCTGGTATGTGGGGCACCAGGGGTGGCCAATCAGATATCATCTCTGGCCACCTTTCTGACAGCGTCCCTGCTAACAATCAGCAGACTGTGCGGTGATAGAGGAGATGTCGCTGTGATCAATGTGTGTGTGTTTATGTGTGCTTTACCAAACACAGAGTCTCTGTCTCCCAGAAATAGAGAATCTGATAGCTCAGCTGTCTGACAGCCTCTCTTGTCTCTGCGGTCCCAACACAGAAGTGGAACAGATCTGATGAGATGTGCAAAATCAAATGCCTGCTTTTGTTCTCATTTCTTCCGTTCTCTGTCTGCCTCTCTGATCACAATATGTCTGTCATCCTACTATTTTCTGCTCTCTCTTTCAACCCATTATATGATTTTTTTCCTTTGTTATGTCCATATGTATAATGATGTTTACTAAAATACAGAAACGTATTATTTCATTAAGCTGAGTCTGTTGATGTGTAAAGTGGAAGGCTGCATATGAGTTGAAACAGTTTTGGCATATGAGGTGACTTTGTCCAGTGTGTCCTTAAAGCATCTGTGCCGTGTTAGTTGGGCAAAGATGGATGGCTGTGCTTTGTGTGTGCACGTACATGCTCATGTATTTAAGTGTGAGCGTGCATGGTGTTGTATTCCCAAGGGGTCTTGTGGCGTGTGTAGCGGTCGATAGTTCTGGCTGGTAAGTGAAGTCAGCCATTACTTCAACCTCACTGACTTTCTCAGCACTTGAGGTAGAGGACAAAGTAGATGAGAGGAGAGGAAGGGGAAGGAGAAGAAGAATAGGATAGAATGAAATACAGCAAGCTGCAGTAAGGTGCAATCTTTCATCAGAGGTGTTTTATGAATAATTAAAGAAGCTAATAAAACCAACCAAAATCAAGCCATAAACCACAGCTGTAGCTTAAGGACATTGGCTATTGATAATTAGGGTAATTAGGGTAATCAGGTTCTAAGGTACTGGGGTAAATGATGTGGGGATTTGTTGAGAGATATAATCTTAGTCCAGTGGAAAAAACACAAGATGAATCACAATTGAATCAGCTTCAGCAATGCGCTGCCAGTGTTTCCCACAAGTAATGTGTCTAAATCCACCTCAAGTAAAGGTTAGGCATTTGCTTGAACGTTATCTCAGCTGGTCAAGCACTGTAGGAGTCATGGACAGTTAATTGCGAAGTGACCAAATATCAAGGTAACTTTAATGAGAAAAGAGACAGTTTCCATCCTGGCACAGTATTTGTCAGATTTCATAATCTCATCAGCCACAAATGTGCATTGACAGCCATGCAGGTAGACATGGATGAAGCTGGGATTATTTTCTGCACAAATAACCATAACCCTCTGAAGTCCTCTGGCCTCCTCTAGTGGACTTGATATGTAATTACAGCATTTTGTCTAATGAGTAGCAAATGGGGTGATTTTGTTTGTGTATATTTGGATCTCTACTAATTAATTCTATTCTTGATTCACTTTAACTATTTGTTAATGTTCATTTAAGTATATATTTGAGTTTTAAGGATCCACTGTAACTGAGATGGTTTATCTAAAGAGGCTCATCTCTGCAAGAAATGATAGAAGTAGAATGGAGTGAAACTGTCAAATATACAGAGTATTCAAATCAACATACATGACATAACAATGGCAACACTGTAACATTCAGTCTGCCTTTAAGTCCAGACCTTTACTTCTGGACAAGAGAGATGACAACTGACTTGTCAGTGTGAGAGACAACTATGATTATTTTTGGCAAGTTGATAAACTTGGGGAATGCAGAGTCAACCCACACAAATAAAATACATTTTGAAAACTGCATGGACATTTAACTTTACTAAAAGTCTGTTTTATGTGGCCACAATTGCATCTATCTGACTCGTTTTAGAAATTCAGTTGGAATGATTACCAGAATGATCAGACACTTGAGCACATAAACAGTCCTAAAAAAAGAACCATGGTAGGCTGGGATCAGAGTGGTATGAGTTGATCTACAAAATTATGAATGAGGCAGAAAGTATATATGATCACAGAATGTGCACATAGCAGCACACAGCATTTTGTGCAGTGTGAAAGTGGTTGTGAGCAGGAAAGGCTTAGGCGAGCTGACACACTTACCATAGACTTTGCCCAGGAACAGCGTCTTGATCAGGTTGAACTGTGTGTCTGAGGCATCTGGGAGGGTGTAGCTGACTGGAGGGTAATGATCCAACTGAAACAGTGGGAGGAGAGAGAAGAGAGAGAGAGAGAGAGAGAGAGAGAGATAACATATTAGAATCTGCATTTTGAAGAGTCTAAAACTGCTGACAAAAGCATTAAAAAAAGACCCAGACCAGGCCCTGCATCAGCACATTAAGCAGAGTACACAAAATGATGAAGAAGAAATGGTAATTCATTGCTGTCAGGGACTGTAAATCTACTACAGAGCATAATCAAAAGCTCAATGGCTCCCTCTTGTGGTGTTAAAATGCCCAGGAAGCTCCAAATAGCTCCGTACTCGGCTAATAAACCTTCATATTACTCCCAAAAATCATGATCAAAGTAAATCAGTAAATATCAATTAACATACACATGCATATCAGTTCTATTTCTTATTGCCTTTATTTGAAGGCATAGTCACTTCATGTCTTAACTGGGAGAAGATAGGCTGCTCAGATATACAGTCATTTTGCATGTGATTGTGAACTCTACAAAAATTAATAGAGGATTTGAGTTTAAGAACGAACCAGAAAATCCACCTGTGATATCTTTATCCTTCTGTGATCATTCCCTATAAACTTAGAAATATGCATGAAAATTCTCACATTGAGTGGTGTTTACCAAACAATATCCCCATTTAAAACAACAAGCATGACATCCTAAATATAGAAGGACTTTTCCCAAAGCTCACTTTATGCTATCATGAATGCTCATAGAAATCACACCAGACCAAATGACTACAGAAAAGCTCTTAATTGTAAAGCTGTTCATTTTTTTCCCTTTATTTTCAGTCAAGCTAGTCAAAGCTGAGCGTAAATTGAAAAATGAGCTTCTGTAATGATCCTGTAAATAAAAAGCTCTTCACCAGGACTAGAGATAAGTGATCACACATTAATTAACAATATGCAATTTCTGAAGTCTGCGTGGGGTTCAAAGCCTTTCCCAAGAACTTAAAACAGAGAGAGAGAGAACAAGAAGCGTGTTTACAAAGAAGAATGTCAGTGGAGATGTGAGAGCAGAGAGGGTGATGGAGGGAGGGAATACATGACTTTAATATCCCTGCAACATAATTAACTTGTTATTGCTGTTTCACTGAAGTTTCTAATTAGCTTGAAGGCTGCAGCCGGTGCTATAGACGAGAACCATTTCAACCCCACAAATTGGTTTCTGTGTGTTCCAGAAATAAAAGATCCTCCTTCCGTCCTTCTCTCCACACACAGGAGAACTGTATCTCAGCGTACACCAGTCTGCAGAATGCATTACAACCACCCCAGCCAGTGAAAAGGAGGTTGATTGAAAACAATGACTTTTGTTACCGCATGTTTTACTGGAAATTTGTTCCATTGATGTGCTGAATAGCTGTTGTGGCCTGTTAGCTGGGAGCTGAACTGGACTGTCACTAAAGGGTTGAGATTTATGTGTGTGTGTGTGTGTGTGTGTGTGTGTAGTTGTTCTTGTTTACAGGTTTGAGTCAGTAGAGTCCTCCCATACAGAAAATTCTCTCTCCCGCCTACCCCTCTGGACTATTTTCTCCCTCTTTCGCTCTACACACACACACAGCATATCCTAATTTGATTCGTTCCAAAAGCTTGGTCTCAGTGGAGCATTGTGTGGGTTTTGTTTTCCACAGTGACTGGAGGGTGGGATAATGGGGCACAATTAAATTGTGCTCAGTTTATTTACTTTTATCTGAGAAAACAAATTGGCTGCACAGGCAGGGAGGGCGGTCTGAGTCTCAAAACCCCACAAAAAGGTCTGCAGAGGGGGACAGCCAGGGAAGAAACCTCATTTTACCAAACTTTGTCAATTACAACTGCAATTATTGGGATCCTTTCCTTTTACACCGAACCATTTAGACAACACAATTTTCTCCTTGAAACGCTGTTGGTGCCTCTTAGGTTACATAAAGCTTACATAAGCAAAGTAATCAGGGGTTAGACAAAGAGAAAATTAACTATGGGTGAAATCTATTTCCCTAACTATGTCCTAGAAAAGAATCTAATTTAGCCAATGTGCTGTATATATGCAAACTAATTTACAGTACACTGAGAACTTTTTTACTATTCTGGAGACTGTTTCCTTAATGATATCTAGACAAGTAGTAAAGTGCAAATAAATGCTAATTTCCTTTTGTTCACTTGAATAAAGAGTTTAACATCATTATCAAGTGAATTACTGAATGACTGTCTTGTCTCATCACACCTAGATCCAGCCATTCGCACCATGACCAACCAACCAATCACAGCAACAACTATAAGCGGAGAGGAGAGGAGGGGAGAGAGATGAGATGTCTGATGCCTGAAGGGACTCCTCACTTTCATCTCTAAACCCTCGGAGTGTGCGAGAGGTTGAGAGAAAGCAAAAGTCAGAGATAGAGAGATGGGAACTTATTTTGATCTCTCCCTGCTTTGCCTTTGATAGGGAGCTTACCTGACGAGACCTCACAGCCTGCCTAGAAACCAAACACTTGCTTCGTTCACTGCGCTCTGTTCGCCTGCTCACACATTTCGGCAGGTATTTGTGTGCACATGCAAATCTGTGCCTTTAAGTAAGCCTCAGGATTATAAAGGGGTTAGATAACCTAAATGCATCAAAGTGATCTCTGTTATCATCTATTGAGGGTCTACTTTTTTTTATCTGAAGACTTTTTTTCCAACCCCCTGCCCCCATCTCTCTGACTCTTATTCTGTCTTCTTCTTTTGTTCTCCTCCTCTCTCCTGCTCCCTTTTCTCTCAGATTCCAATTACCTCATGCCTACTTGTCTTCTCACTAGTTCTGCTGCCGTGTCTTTAAACTAAACAGTCGCTTGTCTAAAAGCCTTTAAGATTTGCAGCCTGATAGCAGAGAAGTGAGACCTCCGCAGCCTCAGGTAAACACTCAGCTCTCTCTTTTACCCTGGAAATTGAATTTGATCCACTGGCGGGCCCACCAGCATAGCTGACTTTTATTGCATCTGACTCATATCTCTGCCTCTCACTCATGTTTTTATATCTCAAATGAAAGCAGCTGTAACAAGGCCTCTGATGACCATGTATGCAAAAATAATAATGGGATGGTTAAATTACAAATGCTGATGGCATGCTATAACAAAATTGGCATTTTAGGCTTCAACGCATAATACAATTATTTGCAATCCCAATTTCACATGGAGTAATTAGCAAGTGTACACATTAGCCCATAATGATTATAATTATAATTCCATTTGAACATTCAAAATAAAATAAATGATTTAAACATTCCAGCATTCAGTTAAAGTTCTGCACATTTTGTCTGACTTTGTCAACGCTGTTATGCTGAAGCTCTAGCTAGAGGTCACATTATAGAAAAGGTCTGGTGAACCATGCAGATGTTTTTGAACAACTATTTAAAAATGTACTAACTTTTTCGGCAACATGGAGATAACAGAAAAAAGCTGTACAACACAAAATCGACATATTTTCATATATTTTTTATGGTGAACTTTTGGTGGTCAATGCTCACTCTCCTTTTACCACTGTTTTTTGTCTCCACCAACTCCGGAGAAGAAACATATGGCTCCTAAGCTGATAAATGCTTATGTTTACCTAGCATGCTAACTTTGTCTCTCTGCTGTTTGGTGTTGGGTAGGTAGTGTACAGTGGGTTTTCTAGAATTATTTGGTGAAAACAGCAGCCTGCTATAGCCAAAAACTACACTATGCGAGCCTTGGGAATGAACTAAAACAGTAAAGTTGCAGGCTGTAAAACCTAAACAATAAGCTGAAAGATGCAATAAAGCTTCATGGAGCTAATCATGTGATCTATTGTGAATATACAAATACTGGTTATGGCTGCTTTAAGGTGAATTAGCACATCACATGGCAAATAGAGTTCAGCACATGTACAAACAAATCTTTAACATTAAATTTTAAAACTGAACTGACTATACTAAATCACCAGTGGCAATGAATGAATCAATAGTTCTTAACAGTGGAGCTCATCACTAATTAAAGTGTGCTACTGCTCAGACATAATAATGCACAGTACGTTACGTCCATGTTGCAAGCCACAGAAATGATGATAATCTGATAACTCTGTTGTTAACAATGAGCTATGTACCTCATATAGTGTTCGTACATTCAATTTGTATTAAAGTGAATGCTGGGACAGACTGAATGTACTACTGCTGAATCACTGCTGAACATTGCAACCATGTGAATGATGTGTTTGCGCCTTTGGCCGCTGATGCGGTCACTTACTGTTGCATGTCTTGTCTGCATGCCTTTCCTCCTGAATCCTGAATTCAGTTTTTGCTCTGTGTTTCTCTTGTTGATGGCCCAAGCAGAATTTGTCCTGCTCCTCCTGTCTTATTAGTGTGAGTACAGTCATGGTTGCTAGCTCAAAATAAATAAACTATTAATAAAAGCCCTCAGGGGTATGTGAGAAGTTAGATGGTGGGACGTATGGAGAGATGCAAGGAGAGAAGAGGAATGGACAGATGAATTTGAATAATGTTGATTTTGTAGTGTAGCAGTGTGAAGCCTCTGTAGTGAGTTGACCTGACAAGATCTCACTTGTGTATGACATGTCTGTTGGTACGCATGTCCACATCTGTTTACGGGTGGATATTAAGTCCATGTTTGTACCTTGAAAAGAGCCCTGAGGCAGTAAAGTAACATGAAAAAGTTTTATTCATCAAAGTTATCTTCGTTAGCACACCTTCAGGCTCTACTTTTCATGCCCTATCTCTAAACCTCATCTATTTTCTCTCTCTATCCTCCCCACAGTTCCCTTACTGATTTCTTTTTTTCTTAAATCCAAATTGCCACATCATGCCCACTAGTGTTTCTCTTAATTCTCTTAACACTCTTTAATTTTTAAGTGCTGTATGCATCATTTAGTGACAAAGAGATTCAAAGGACTGTTATTAGTTCAGCCTGGACACATGGGGAATGGTAAACTGGGGATATGCACTTGATAGTTAATAGTTCAGTCACACGCAGAACACTGGGCTGAACATCGATATTGCCAATCTAGACACAACTAAGCTGCGATCAAGTATGTGTGCGTGTGTGAGTGTGAGTGATGAGCAAAGAATCTTACAGTTCCAATCACTTTCTAGGCCAGTAAAAAGGGATGTGTTATGTGGAAGTGCTCCCACTGGAGTGATCAGCAGCTACAGGATGTGATTTGCTCAGAAAATGAGGACGATTTCCATTGGATGTTTCAGTTTAATTTTCTTCCTGTCAGAATTTTTCACTGTAGTGTGTGAATGTAGGTAATGAGATTCCACTATGGATGAGGTCATTACTCCACGTACATTTAGTGAGAGAGAAAAAGAGAGGGATAAAGACTTATGTGGAGGAGGAGATGCAATGATTGCTTCGTTTGCAAGTGTACTGTGATTCATTCTGGCCACCATGTTATTTCACCTTAATGAAAGCAACAGTAAAGTGTAATGGACCTGTAATAATCACAAGGGAGGGTGGCATCTTGATCACAACCAATAAAATGGTCACTGTAAACCCATCTTTTGAAATTAAAGAACATGCAGAGCTTCTATTTATTTTAGTGTTTATAATCCTATTTAATTCCTTTCCTTTGTGTCTAATAGTAAATATATTATTTAACATCCTCCAAACATGCTGTGATTCACATACAGTACTTTCATTCTTCATATACGGTGCATACTTAATTTGTTCTAATGAGATTGGTTGTATTATCTGTACAATGCCCACCATTTACTTTATACTTGCATGTTATTTATTCCTTTTTCAAGTTAGGCACTGCTGAAATGATCTACTCTCTTAATTATATAAAATCTAATTAAATCTAGTCACAGTCTTATTAGTATCATTTATTATTCTTTACAGTGAATATGGTGTTAAGGCACCCTTTTCCTTCTGCAGTGATTCTTAAATTAGAGGTGATGCAGGCAAATTTGTGGCTTCTAATAATTGGAAGTGTTTGTTTCATGTAATCCATGAGGATACCTTGAATAAGATCATAGTGCAGATAAGACAAAAATTCAATGATGTCTGCAGGGAAATTAGGTTATGTGAGCATAAGTATTACAATCCTTAGAGAATAAACAGTGCAAATGGCTGGAATATTTGTAACAAGTTTATACAAAATTATACAAATGAAGCACTTCATAGTTCAGCAGTTTTGCAGAGAAGAGGTGAGTCAGTGTTTCTACTTAATGTCATTCATCCTTTTGGCAACTTGGCGTATGTAGGCTATCCACCAGTACTTGATATATATGTACACACACACTACAGAGGAGCAGAAATAATGCACACTACATGATGTATAAATATGGCATTTAAATTACAAATTCTACAAGAAGCCATGCATTAAAAAAAACTATGAGGAACCATAAAGTGCTCATGCAAATTCAAATTTATTCTAATCTGGATGTTTATAGGTGGCTGCCATCCATTTAGAGTCCTACTTAAATTGTAGCCTACAGCCAAATCTGGGCATTTTAGCCCAGGACAAAGTATGAAATAGTTTAGCTGAATTCTTGCTCCATCCTTGACAGCTACTGACTGAGGCTTGGCTGTATTGATCTGCACTAAGCTGTTTAGCTGCACAAAAATCAAGAGCACACAAACACAAACACACACAAATATATACGCACAAACACATTGTAATGCACAGGCACATGCAGTAACATGCACACTCTAGCTGTGTCTCACACACGCACACACACTTGCATACCGGCATGCACAACTCCGTGTGCATCCGTACAAACACACACAGATCGATGCATCCTCTCTGTTGCTATACTTAGGCTGTCTACTGGAAGTGGATTAACAGTGGCAGAGGACAAGCTGTTTCATCACAGCAGAAGACAGAACAGGACATTGCACTCCCCTCTGACTTATTGCAAACCATCTGGGCTTGTTTGATTGTGTACTTGTGAATGAGTATGCGCGTAAGGTTTCTGTGTGCATGTAGCTGGATGGCAATCCCCTGCACTCTGTAGTTGTAAGCAGAATCCTAAAATTGATGCTTAAGTCTTTGGGGTTCTGAGCATAAACTAAAAAGCCTAAAATATGTGCTGCAGAGTGCTAATATGTGCAACGCATGTGTGTGATCTGTACCTGGATGGTTATGCTTCTGTTGACACGGGACATGTTAATGCTATGAGGCTGTCCATTGGCCAGGTTACGCTGGTCCACATCAATTGCAAATGGCTCCTTCAGACCTCCCAGGTTATACCGCACCTGCATTGAACCTGAAGATACACAGGGCATGGTGGTCTTGGTCTTGTTACATGAAATCTCATATCTCATACCAATAACTCATTTTCCAATGAGAATTCTCCAGATAAGCAAGCAGTGGTTACAAGAACATGATTGCTGACAAATCCATTGGAGTCTTATGACAATGTTTAAATTCATTTTCTTCATTATAATCATAGTGATTTTCCCCCATTGAACTAAACACTTAAGCCCAAAAATATATCTTTCTTTTAGAAATGATGGTGCAAGGAGGGGTGAAGAATAGTGGGTGCCTACAGCTTGACAGGGGGTTATATATTTACTCTGGGCGTTGAGTGAGCAGGAGGGCCACAAATTTCTAACAGCACCCCAGAGCAATGTTAGTATTTTGTAGCTTTATTTTGGTGATTGTGCACATCAATTGCTGCAACGCTAGATGGCACTGTCAAATTTTTATTACTTCTATTTTATCAAAGCTGCCCGTCAGCTGCTCAGCAGGAGGCTGCTAACTGAGGAGGATTTCGACTTTCCAAACTGTGCTGCACGTACAGCCTTTGAAAAATGTGCCTTGCTGTACTAACAAGCCTTACTCCAAACAGACTTCTGACTGGTGATCAACCACAAACTGCGTGTGTGTGTGAATCTTACCATTCTGCCTTAACACCACAGCCAGATAGTCCTGTGTCTTGGAGCTGACATACATCAGAATAGCTGGAGCGTTGGATGTGCTGAAACTAAAAGCTACTTCCTCCTTTGTGAGGTTCACTTCTTGTGGCGTCAGCTGGTGCGTCAGGATCTTTGTGTCTCTACTGGCTCCTGCAACGGCTTCGGGCATAAAGTTGTACTTTATCAGTGTTCCTGCCTCAAAGAAACCCCCAACATCTGAGTGAGATAACAGAAGAAATAAGAAAAAATTAAAACTACACATATAATACAAGCAGGTGAACACACAAAGATACAATAATACTGCTTGTCAATGTAGTTACACCGGCAGTAGAATTATTACATTTGTTAAAGTTATGCAAGTCACAAGAGGTGCATCCAAGCCTAAAAACGCAAGCATGGAATAAACGGCAGAAAGACAGACAATCAGTAAGAAAAAGGGAGGGAAGAAAGAAAAACATGTTCCATCAAAAAGAAGCCACAGGGAAGGTGCTAAAAAAACTCACACATGCCAAGACACAACAGGGTAGACATATTATATGGCCAGAGAGAAATAAGCACACACATAAATATGGCTGTGTTCAGGAGGTGTAGTAAAGTGGGTGTTAAATTGCTGCACTCCAGCATCTGAAACCAAACAATACATTGTTTACCAGTACATTAACAGACCTAATGGCATATTCCAGCCGCTCCACGGGGCTTATTGATTCTCATAATCAAGTGTTGAGAAGAAGGGACCTTGTTTTTCTACATTTCTGTTATGCACCTTGTTTGTGTTTATGTGTGTGTGTTTGTGTATGCATGCACAGTGTCTGTGTGTCAGTCACAAAGGAGAAAAAAAGGCACAATGCGCGTGAAATTAAAGAGAATGGTTACAGGCAAAGCAGAGAGCCTGGGGTCATTTGTGTGTGTGTGTGTGTGTGTAAATGCCATGGAATATGCCTTGACATGTTTGCCATCCCTCAGTGGCAGCAGTGAAAATGTATAACTACAGCCCTTACAAGTGTAGAATACTAAGTGAACACATTTATGCATCTTATTTTAAAGCTTCACTTAACTCATCGTCTCCCACCGGACACAGTACAATAAATACTTCAAGCTACATTACTTAAATTTAATAGAAAGCTTATTACTAGAAAATGGGCAAGTTCTCTGACTGGTGTTGGTGTATGGGCAAATCCTCACCTCCATTCAGCTACACCACAGTTCTATCCTCCATTCTGCTGTGCGCTGATGTAGTTTCAAGCTTTGAAAGTCTGGAGAGACTCATTTTACCAATTGTTCTGTGTTAACCAGGCAGAGAGCTTGTGAAGTTTTCAAATAACTGGCTTCTCACTTTGTTTTCTGATGTGGCTTGGCTGTTCAGTGTCTGTTGAGATTCATGCTGCTGAGTAGTAACTGAATCAGACTTATATTCGACAGTGCAGTATCTCTGTTAGAGCAATGTGCTTGATTGAATTCCTTAAATCAGTCACAAAACAGTATATGAAACTACAAACACTGTAATAAGCGTCAGTACAGCTTATAATTGTCATGATGCGGCAGCTGGGGCCGCATCAGGGAGGGTTCAGGGATTATTTTCTGTTTTGTGTTCTTTTCTCGTTTGCTGCAGGCTGGGAGCCGGAGCCGGAGGTTGAGTTCTCTGAGTAGCGACGACCAGGCACACCTGCGCAGCCTTCCACACCTCTCCACTTTCCCCTCATCACTCTCCCTATTTAACCTGCCCTCTGTTTTCCCTTCCTCGCCAGTTCTTCATAGCAGTGCACCCCTTAACCTGCCAGAAGTTTCAGGCTGTCTTATTCCTCCAGCTGCTTCCCCGTTCCTCGTCCCCAGTGTGTTTCCACTCCGCTGTGCCTCCCTTGCGTCCCTGGCTGTTTCCTCGCCCTGTCTCTCCTGTGTGCTCTCCCTGTGCTCCAGGTCGCTCACGTGGTCTCTCCTGTGGCGTTCCTCTAGTTCCCCCTGGTCCCTGCCTGGTCGTCCGGGCTCTCGAGCTCCAGCCCGTCCTCCCGGCCTCCCTCATCTGCCTTCTACCTGCGCCATTCCCCGGACCCCGCTCCGGTTACGGACCCAGACCCTGCCAGACCCACCGCTCTTTTGGCGGCCTCTTTGTGTTCTTCCCCAGCCCTTTTGGCCCTTTGTTTTCTGTGGACAATAAAACGCCCTGGTGAATCCGCATCCTTGAGTCCTCCCTTTTTCAGCGCTAAGCGCTTCATAACAGAAGAACTGGCCACAGAATGGACTCAGCGGACAATCTCACCGGGTGGACCTGAGAGACTTCATCCGGCAGCAGAGCGCTCGTCTCCGCCAGCATGAGCAGGCCCTCTCCCTGCTGCAGGCTGAGAACCAACACCTCCACACAAAGCTCAACGAGCTGTCCGCTGCCGGCGGTTCCCTCGGCCGTGGCCACTGCTCCACGCTCCCCTGAACCCCGCCTACCTCACCCCGAGGTCTACGACGGCACCCTGGGGAATTGCCAAGGCTTCCTGCTCCAGTGCCAAAACGTCTTCGCCCTCAAGCCGCTGTGTTATGACACCGACCACAAAAAGATCAGCTATGTGGTCGGGCTGCTACAGGGACGCGCCCTCGCCTGGGCAGAGGCAGAGGGCTCCCAGAGACCCTGGAGCACCCGCTCCCTCAACGACTTCCTGACTCTGTTCCGAGCGGTGTTCGACTTGCCCGATCACGCTGGCAATGTTGCCCAGCGCCTCCTCGCCCTCTCTCAGGGGACCCGGTCGGTGGCAGACTACGCGGTGGAGTTCCGGATCCTGGCTGCGGAGACCGGGTGGGACGAACCCGCCCTTCGGGGCATCTTTATCCGGGGACTCGCCGAGCGGCTCAAGGATGAGCTCGCCGCCCGGGACGAACCGCCGACGCTGGACGCTCTCGTATCCCTCGCGGTGCGCCTGGACAACCGCCTTCGGGAGAGGCGGAGGGAGAAGCACGCCACCTCCAGCAGCCGGCCGGCTCCACAGCCCCCCCCCCCGGGCGTCTCCGGTCTTCCACGGCCCCTGGCGGGGAGCGTGGATCATCTCCCGACCCCTGTGAGCCCATGCAGCTGGGCAGGGCACGCCTCACCCCGGAGGAGAGAGAGTCACGGGTCAGGGAAGGTCGGTGTATTTACTGTGGTGCCCCTGGTCATTTCATGTCTGCCTGCCCGGTCCGCCCAAAAGGCCGGGCTCAGCCCTAGTGCCGAGGTTAGTGGTGAGCAATACTATTAGCAAGAATAAATCCCGGTTGGTCCTGCCCCTCACTATTAATTTTGCCTAGTCTTCCTTATCTGTCTCTGCTCTTCTAGACTCCGGAGCTGATGGGAATTTTGTGGAGGCGGCCTGGTGCGCTAAGAATCGCATACCCCCCGAACCCCTGGAAGTTCCCCTAGTCGTCACCGCACTTGATGGTCACCGCCTCGCCCACGTCACCCATTGCACTCCCCCTCTAGAAGTTATAGTTTCTGGCAATCACCGCGAACACCTCCGTTTTTTATTCTCTCCACTTCCTCCACTTTGGTATTTGGCCGAATTCAGGAGGGGGAGCGGATACTTATTGCACACGGTGATCTCCTCCTCCTGGGCCGGGAACAGTGGGGGCAGGTAACCTAGTGAGGCTTCGAAGGGGGAGAGGCCGGTGGCAGCAGAGGTGTGGGTGTTGTGGGCGTATTCAACCCAGGGAAGCTGCTCCGACCAGGAGGAGAGATCCGCTGCACAGACACACCTGAGCGTGGACTCGATGTGTTGGTTAGCCCGCTCGGTCTGCCCGTTGGTCTGGGGATGGTAGCCCGAGGAAAGGCTCACTGTGGCTCCCAGCGCCCGACAGAAGGCCCTCCAGACCCGGGAGGTGAACTGGGGTCCGCGGTCGGAGACAACGTCCAAGGGGATACCATGGAGACGAAACACGTGGGTGACGAGGAGTTGGGCTGTCTCGGAGGCTGAGGGGAGCTTGGGGATTTAGAAAAGCGATCGATGATGGTGAGGATGATGGTGTTACCATGGGAGCAGGGGCAAACCAGAAATAAAGTCCAAGGCTATGATGAGACCAGGGTCTGGAGGGCACGGGCAGGGGGCGCAGGAGTCCAGCAGGTGGGCAGTGTGAGGCCTTTCCCCGGACACAGACCGAGCAAGCTGCCACGAAACGCTGGGCATCCTCTTCAATAGTGGGCCACCAGAAGAACCGCCGAAGGAGATGCAGGGTCCGGGAGAGTCCGGGGTGGCAGGACCAGCAGGAGGAGTGAGCCCACTGGAGGACGGCGGAACGGGCTCCCTGGGGAACAAAAGTACGGTTAGGGGGACCGTTACCTGGGTCAGGGTCCGTGCGGAGTCCCTCCTGGATTTGGCTCTGGAGTTCCCAGGTAACGGCCCCGAGCACACGGAAAGCCGACACGATGGTGGCTGGAGAGGGCGTATCTTCGTCGGGAGAGTGCTGGCGGGACAGCGCATCAGGCTTAGCGTTGCGGGTTCCTGGTCTGAAAGTCAATGTGAAGTTAAAACGGGTGAAAAACAGCTGCCAGCGTGCCTGGCGGGAGTTGAGCCGCTTGGCGGACTGGATGTAGGAGAGATTTTTGTGGTCTGTCCACACTACGAATGGCTGTTCCGCCCCCTCCAGCCAGTGTCGCCACTCCTCCAGTGTCAGCTTCACCGCCAAGAGCTCTCTGTTCCCCACATCATAGTTCCGCTCTGCCGGGGACAGTCGGCGGGAGAAGAAGACGCAGGGGTGGAGTTTGCCGTCCTCCTCGGCTCGCTGGGACAGGACGGCCCCACCCCGGAGTCTGAGGCGTCTACCTCTACTATAAACTGTCTAGAGGGATCAGGTTGGGTCAGGATAGGGGCTGGTGGAAAATAGAGTTTTTAGTTTTACGAACGCCGCCTCGGCCGGGGGAGTCCAGTGAAAGGGCTTAGCAGGAGAGGTGAGCTGGGTGAGCGGGGAGGCGAGCTGGCTATAGTTCCGGATAAACCTCCACTTCGATATTTACTAAACTAGACCTGCGCAACGCATACCATCTATGGTATGCGGTATACGATGGTATACGAGTGGAAAACGGGGTTTAATAGAGAGAATCAGCTGTATGTAAAAGCTGAGAAGTGCCTCTCCACTCCACCACGTCAGCTTCCTGGGTTCTGTGTGGGGCCAGGACAAATCCTGGCCGACCCGAGAAGGTTAAGCGGTGGTCGTGGCCCGCCCCACCCGGCGCAAGCTCCAACAGTTCCTGGGCTTCGCTAACTTTTACCGGAGGTTTATCCGGAACTATAGCCAGCTCGCCTCCCCGCTCACCCAGCTCACCTCTCCTGCTAAGCCCTTTCACTGGACTCCCCCGGCCGAGGCGGCGTTCGTAAAACTAAAAACTCTATTTTCCACCGCCCCTATCCTGACCCAACCTGATCCCTCTAGAGGCAGAACTCCACCCCTGCGTCTTCTTCTCCCGCCGACTGTCCCCGGCAGAGCGGAACTATGATGTGGGGAACAGAGAGCTCTTGGCGGTGAAGCTGACACTGGAGGAGTGGCGACACTGGCTGGAGGGGGCGGAACAGCCATTCGTAGTGTGGACAGACCACAAAAATCTCTCCTACATCCAGTCCGCCAAGCGGCTCAACTCCCGCCAGGCACGCTGGCAGCTGTTTTTCACCCGTTTTAACTTCACATTGACTTTCAGACCAGGAACCCGCAACGCTAAGCCTGATGCGCTGTCCCGCCAGCACTCTCCCGACGAAGATACGCCCTCTCCAGCCACCATCGTGTCGGCCTTCCGTGTGCTCGGGGCCGTTACCTGGGAACTCCAGAGCCAAATCCAGGAGGGACTCCGCACGGACCCTGACCCAGGTAACGGTCCCCCTAACCGTGCTTTTGTTCCCCAGGGAGCCCGTTCCGCCGTCCTCCAGTGGGCTCACTCCTCCTGCTGGTCCTGCCACCCCGGACTCTCCCGGACCCTGCATCTCCTTCGGCGGTTCTTCTGGTGGCCCAAGTTTGAAGAGGATGCCCAGCGTTTTGTGGCAGCTTGCTCGGTCTGTGTCCGGGGAAAGGCCTCACACTGCCCACCTGCTGGACTCCTGCGCCCCCTGCCCGTGCCCTCCAGACCCTGGTCTCACATAGCCTTGGACTTTATTTCTGGTTTGCCCCGCTCCAATGGTAACACCATCATCCTCACCATCATCGATCGCTTTTCTAAATCCCCAAGCTCCCCTCAGCCTCCGAGACAGCCACCCTCAACGTGTTTCGTCTCCATGGTATCCCCTTGGACGTTGTCTCCGACCGCGGACCCCAGTTCACCTCCCGGGTCTGGAGGGCCTTCTGCCGGGCGCTGGGAGCCACAGTGACCACCGAGCAGACCGAGCGGGCTAACCAACACATCGAGTCCACGCTCAGGTGTGTCTGTGCAGCGGATCTCTCCTCCTGGTCGGAGCAGCTTCCCTGGGTTGAATACGCCCACAACACCCACACCTCTGCTGCCACCGGCCTCTCCCCCTTCGAAGCCTCACTAGGTTGACCTGCCCCCACTGTTCCCGGCCCAGGAGGAGGAGATAGCGGTCCCGTCCGTTCAGCATCACCTCCGCCGCTGTCGCCGCACCTGGCGTCGGACTCGCCAGGCGCTCCTCCGGACCACCGAACAGAACCGTCGGACCGCTGATCGCCACCGGACCCTGGCTCCCCAGTACCAGGTTGGACAGTCAGTGTGGCTGTCCACCAGGAACCTTCCCCTGCAGTCCACCTCCAGGAAACTAGCTCCCCGGTACATAGGCCCTTTCCACATCCTGGAGGTGGTCAATCCGGTGGCCCTCAAGCTGGACCTTCCCCCCTCCATGAAGGTCCACCCCGTCTCCCATGTGTCCCAGCTCAAGCCCCACCTCGGCGACCCACTGCAACCTCCGGCCCCCGCTCCGCCCCCTCCGCAGATCATCGACGGAGCGCCGGCATATACTATCAACCGCCTCCTCGATGTCCGGCGGAGGGGACGGGGCTTCCAGTACCTGGTGGACTGGGAGGGGTATGGGCCGGAGGAGCGCAGCTGGGTTCCCACCGCTGATAATCCTGGATCCGGCATTAATAAGGGAGTTCCACGCCACACATCCGGACAAGCCCGCACCACGGGTGTTGCCCAGCTGACATTGGCGACTGCCGAGAGGCAGTCGTTAAGGGGGGGGGGGTACTGTCATGATGCGGCAGCTGGGGCCGCATCGGGGAGGGTTCAGGGATTATTTTCTGTTTTGTGTTCTTTTCTCGTTTGCTGCAGGCTGGGAGCCGGAGCCGGAGGTTGAGTTCTCTGAGTAGCGACGACCAGGCACACCTGCGCAGCCTTCCACACCTCTCCACTTTCCCCTCATCACTCTCCCTATTTAACCTGCCCTCTGTTTTCCCTTCCTCGCCAGTTCTTCATAGCAGTGCACCCCTTAACCTGCCAGAAGTTTCAGGCTGTCTTACTCCTCCAGCTGCTCCCCCGTTCCTCGTCCCCAGTGTGTTTCCACTCCGCTGTGCCTCCCTTGCGTCCCTGGCTGTTTCCTCGCCCTGTCTCTTCCTGTGTGCTCTCCCTGTGCTCCAGGTCGCTCACGTGGTCTCTCCTGTGGCGTTCCTCTAGTTCCCCCTGGTCCCTGCCTGGTCGTCCGGGCTCTCGAGCTCCAGCCCGTCCTCCCGGCCTCCCTCAACTGCCTTCTACCTGCGCCATTCCCCGGACCCCGCTCCGGTTACGGACCCAGACCCTGCCAGACCCACCGCTCTTTTGGCGGCCTCTTTGTGTTCTTCCCCAGCCCTTTTGGCCCTTTGTTTTCTGTGGACAATAAAACGCCCTGGTGTAATCCGCATCCTCGAGTCCTCCCTTTTTCAGCGCTAAGCGCTTCATAACAATAATGGTCAAGGGATATCACATAAAAAAGTATGCTTCTTACCTCACAGCTACATACATGTCCACTGACATTACTTATTTCTACTAAGCATCTTGCATTAATAGTCACATAACTAGATTTATATATGGTGTACAAGTAGGGATAAACAAGAGAATGTACTGATGTCGCGCTTTCACACAGTATCTCATTTAACTCTGTAAACCATTTTTAAAACTGTAAATTATTGATATTTTTAGTGATTTACAGACATGCATTGACTTTGCATAGAATTTAATGGACCTGGTGATTACATTTGGTAAAAACACCAAGACCAAGACATCCAAAGACTAAAATCCTTCATCCAATTTATTTAGAATATTATTTATTTAGTTGCAAACCACCAAGATCTAGGTCAAGGTCAACCACAATGGTGACAGATGCAGGGGATATAACGTCATTAAAAAATTATACTTTTACCTTCCAATACCTTGTATATGTCGGTAATGTTTGTGTGTTTCTGAATTAATATCATTCATGTATTCTAGAATGAGTAGGAAATATCTGATTAGGCCAAACTAGTTGGTATTTGGTTATTGTGTTATTTTTGCGAAACATATTTTAAAATCTCCCCAGTTTACATGATTAAACATCATTTTAATTATGATGATTAATTCTGTTAACGTTCTTATAGAATTTTGCTCTTTCCTCTTAATCATAAGTCATATAATGAGACTAGGTTTGGGCAATAGGCTGCAATATTTCTGTCCTCTTAACTCAGAACTCATACAAACTGTGGATTATGTGGGGCCAAAATGTAATGTGTGTCAGCCTTCTCTGTCCTGCTGAGAAAAAAAGACTTTGACTAGTTGCCCAGAGCCTCAGCAGCAACACGCGCAATTGTCTGGAAGCATAAGAGGGAATGAGAAAAGTTCGCTCCAGGGCAGGGGCTCTTTATGTCTGTGTGTGTTTTATGTCAGTGTGTGAAGAAGTTTTGGAAGGGGATTTGTGCAAGGATGCAAACCTCTAGGTAACATGTATGTGTGTGTTTTTATGAGTTTGTGTGTGTGTGTTGGTGTTTATGTATATACATGTGCAGATTGGCTCCATGTGACCCTCAAGGGCAGAAAAGCAGAAGAATGAGAGTGTATAATAATAATAATACTGCAGGGTCCCCTGAGCAGTGTGTAAATATGGATACAATGGAAATGCACTATGCAATTATGGCTGGCTTCATGCATTTTTCACTCGCTGGGAAGATGGGGAGAGAGGGGGAGATTACAAGGAGAGAAAGGGAACGATTCGGAACAGGAGAGCGAGAAAGCTGGAAACATATTGGCAACTGGAAAGGGAGAGAGAAAAGAAGAAGGAGGAGGCAAAGAAGAAATGAAAATTTAGAGAGGGGAGAGTGAAAAGGTAGGATCAGGAGAGGCAGAACAGGGGTTAAAAAGAGCAAAGAGAGGGAGGAGAAGAGGGCGAGAGTGAGCGGAAGAGAACAAGAGGAAGGAGAAACCTTGACAGGAGAAAGACATGAAACAAGAGAAAAGAGAGGACAAGAAGGAGTAGATTCAAAGATGGAGGAGAGGAAATAGGAGGAATGGGTAGGTAAAGGAGATGAAGGAAAGTGGCAGAGACAACTGGAAATAGAGAGGACAAAAAAAGAAAAGATTTTAGAAAGGCAGGAGAGTAGCACTAAGAGGCAAGATGATGAAGGGGTGAGAAGTAGATAAAAGGAAGAAAAAAGAAGGGGCGTGTGTGAAAAAGAAGAAAAGAAGAAACAGAAGAAGAAGAAGAAGAAGAAGAAGAAGAAGAAGAAGAAGAAGAGAGTCACATGCCATGCACAAAAACAAACAGACACAAGGGTGTGCTCTCTCCCTTTGTTTGCCTCTCTCTTTTCCCTACATACACACAAATGGACACACAAACACACACACACCCTCACACAGACAGTAATCTCTATTCTCTAAATCCTGAAATGCCTGATTGGTTATGACAGAATTCAGAGGAGGTCTTTTCATGTCTTACACTAGCATATCACCACACACTGTCACCCTCTTCCACACCACACGCATGCGCGCACACACACACACACACACACACACACACACACACACACACACACACACACACACACACACACACACACACACACACACAATAACACACACACACACACACACACACTGCTCTTCTGTCATCTTGTCACCCCCCTGCCAAGAGCACAGGGAAAAAACACTATTCGGCTTTAGGAAACAAATTAATTCACGTGTCGGGGATCAACTCTGACTGGGAGCTAGCAGAAAGCCTCTGACAGCACTGCTGCTCTTCTCCCCTGAGCATTTTATGAAAACTTGTTTTGGGAAGTAGAACTTTAATAGTGTATCTAATGAATCCCTATGAAACAAATATGATGTTTTAGCAATATGCAACAGTGCAGATGCAGAGTTACAGTTTGACATTTCTCATCTCTGGACTTCAAACTTCTCCAGCTACCCTTTGCAGAGTGAAGTGACTTGCATTTTATTTTTTAGTTTGATCTCTCAGCTCTGCATCTGCACAGTATTAGCATTCAGTGAGTGCACTCTAAAGTCAGGCAGAATTGGTGGGTAAGCACAATATCACTCTCAATCGATGCCTTTTATCATAAGCCCAAACACTTTCAACACTGACAGCTCCAAACTGAATAGGAAGTGAGGACAATCACAGAGCACAGCAAAAATCACAGTGGGTTGTCAGACAATGATGCTCATTGAAATATAACTACTCCTGCAGTAACCCTGGTGATATTTGACTCTGGCATTTTGAACCAAAGATAAGATAATATAAGATTTCACAGAGATGCCTGTAAAAGTTGTTTAAAAAAGCCGAGGGATCATGACTCAGAGTGTCATCTTAAAATTCTGCATACAGAGGTAGATTGTTAGCTTTGAGAAAAGGGAAAAAAGAAAAAAAAACTTGAAATATTCAGTTATCTGCTAGTGTTAGGTATCTTAGGGAACTGCAAAAAATCCTGCAGTGTTGGCAAAAGGGAAACAAACTCATCTGACATTAAAAAAAAGAAAAGAAAAGAAAACGTGATAGCTCACAACAGGGGAAATCGATTTGTCTTGCAATTGAAGTTTTGAAGATTGAAAGCAGTGTGACACATTTTCAGTGGCATCTATAGTCCAGTCCTACTAAATTAGAGACTGACATAATCTTACTTAAAATTCCTCTTACCTCTGGTGCAGAATGGGCCGTCATAGGCAGTGGTGGTGCAATCACACAAGTAGCCGTTGTACCTCTCCACACACTTCCCTCCATTCCGGCAGTACATCCCAAAACTGGTGCAGTGGCCTTGGCAACCGGGCTTGACCCCAGGCGTGACCTTGGCCCTCTCTTCCAGGTCTAGGGTGATGCCGTTCATCCGTAGGGCTCGGATACAGCCCAAGAACCCCCTCTGTCCCCCTGCAGCACCTGAGGAGCAGGGGAGGGAGGGGAGGAACACAGAGGAGGAGAGGAGGTGGCATCAGTATAGCAAGGATATGCAGCATTGGGAAAATAAGTGAGAAAGAAAAGAAATCAAATCACGAGAAGGAAGGGAGGACAAATGGAAGTCAGGGTCACAGAAGTCGTTTTGAATGCAAGAGGCTGTGTTTCAATCTCTTTTGGAAACGTTAATATCCTAACGCCTGGAGGAAGCCACTGATGTCACGTTAATCGTTCTGGCTGTGACGCCGTTCTTGAAACAACCTTCAACTCGTTTGATTTCTTCAGTAATTAGAACAGCCTAATGAACACTGTGTCTTAATGAACATCTCACAAGCATACACACACAGATGGATGCATGAATGCACGTAAACTACATACTACAGCCAAACACACACATTTAAAACAGACCACGCGCGGCGCACCTGATTTGAATGAGTCAATATAAGCATTAATGCTTAGCCTTGGGGTGTCAATAGCCATTCCTCTAAAGTGCTTCCATCGTCATTCTGGCCTTGCACCATTACAGTCTAACTACCCATTAACTTGGACAGAGTAGGGGTGTTAAATAGATTAATGTGCACCTAAATGACTATAGCAATAAACACACTCATAAACATACACCCACAGGTATAGATTTGAATGTACACAAGCATACCGTCAAAAGATGGTTACACTGTCTGCGTAAACACACAAGTATGTATGCACACTCGTGCACACTATCATTAACAAGAGCCGAGGGGCATTTTAGTTATTAAAACCTCTCAATTGCATCTTCTGAATTACAGAAGTATCCATTCAGGAAGACATGTTAAGGAGGCTTGAACGTACACTCTCGCTCACACAGCTTAATTCCTCAGCAGCATTTTCCCACACACGACTGCTAGCTTAGCCACACAGGTAGAACACACACACACAGTAAGATTACTAATACATGTACATTCTCTCCAGATGATACATTATTCACATATCAGGATGCAGCAGGGCTTTCATACGCTTTCTCCACTTTCTGCTCCCACAAAGGGTTTGACTTTTCGTAGACCTGTTAATTAATCTATGTTGTACCACTGATTGGCTGGAGGTTTCTGCCACCTGTTTACCCAGGTCTAAATCAATCTCTGATTAAACGGACAGCAGGCTCTGAGGCCTGTGGAGACCAGGCTGGACACGTACACAAGCACACACACCCTCACACACACACACACACATACACACATGCAGGTGTATACAGCTCTTGTATAACTCACAAATGGTGTGTAACAGAGCCTGACTGATACTGACTGCAGTCAATATAGGCTTATCACAGATATATTAACTGCAGTGAATATGGTGGCAGATGCAAATTGAAAATGCTGTGGAGTAAATTGCAACAATTAATATTTTGTTGATGTTGTTTGTTGCTGTGTGATGTAATGTAATTAAAGTAAATATATTTTATTTTGTGTTACCCAATTGTCCTTACTTACATTAACTTAGTTTTGAGAGCAGTTAACTGCATTGCATTTTTTATTTTGTATACATAGCTTAAGCACAGCTTCCTGTATACTCCCTTGTAAAATACCCATTATTACAACCAAATTTGAATGACCCTTGCCAAATATGTCTATGTTTATTGTACTATGTTATGTACTATGTTTGTATGTACTCCCTGACATTTACTCCCTGTCATTATCAGAATTTTATTTTTATTTTCTTAATATAAATATTAGAAGCCTTGAAAATCAAGTATTGGTCAGTCTCTAGACTATATACACATACACAAGACATACAAGCACATCAGTACATGACTGCACAGACTTACTGGAATGGATGCAGACACATACACAGTGAAATGCATACAAACGCACACATAGAAGATATTTGCCCCTGTTTATTTAGAGGTATAATGTGTGGCTCAAGGGTATGTTACTCTTTAATGATGTGCTAATGAGGAAACATTTCATATTCATTAGGATATATACAGAGCATAGAAGTACACACATACAAAATTTGCATCAGTTAAATTCCTGACTAAAAGAGACATCATAAAATGCAACCTTTTGACCTTCACTGTGTGTGTGGATGTGTTGCTGTGGGTTCTGCATTACTGAGTAATGATGATGCAAAGTATGCACATAAATACTGTGTAGAGTTAAGGGAATAGACATAAGGTATGCATATACAGTATGTATGTGGACTTTCAAAAGTCTGATCCAACCATGCAGATAAATTCCTCATTTATACCAACAGGCTGCACATCTGCTGCACTGCTGTTCTTCCATTACCATTTTATAATTGGGTTAATAGAATGGTACAATGGTATGTCCTATTTCTCTCTGTTTACTGTTCAACCCTGGAGAAATCCTCAATACAGTGTTTACCCACTCCGGGTTTATTAGGTATACACTTTAGGATGCCATTTGTATTGGTTTTAGATGAGTATTTTGATATGGTCTAAATGTCATGTCAAAAGACTTCCTAACCCACCGGCATTTCCAGAGGGGAGATATTATCATAGAAATCCCATTTTACCATCCCAGTGCTTTTTATCTATTGGTTTACAGATTTTTTTTCAAAGTATCTCCCTTAAAGGTCCATAATGGGATTGCTTCTGATGGATCCCTGCATGGAAAATATATTTGCGCACTGAAATGAGCCTGCATATACAGTAATTCCTCACACCTCTGTGTTAATGTAGAATATGAAACAAAAAGTAGCATTTTTAAGTCTGGCAACTGAATTAGATGCAACAGAACACACTGTCCACATGTGAGGTCTTGTCTTCTTACATGAGTGTTGGTGTGTAGTGTAAAAATGTTAATTGCCATTACGTTACAGGATCAGCATCACAGAGACATTGTCATTGTACCCATTAAATGTTACCTACTATCTTGGCAGGTGAGAGAGGCTGGTTTCCCTGTGACAGGGGGTCGCACACATGCAGTGAGTAGCAACAAGCAAGATGTCGATCCATGATGACAGAGGCAAGGAGAAGAAAGACCAAAGTAGAAAAAAAGACAAAACAATCCGACCATGAGAGAACTGAGCAAAAACATGCAAAATCATAAAAAAAGTGATAGTGAGCATTAATCAAGGGGGAAATCAAAAGAACAGATGGCGACATTAAATGAATAAAATGTGGCAAGATTTATAGTTATGTGCATGTATGAAGTGAATTGGAGAGCTAAAAGTTAACAGTGTGAAGTAAATGACAGCAGGCTGATGGTATAACATTTACTCTCAAGGCCATTAGAGCAAATGAGCCACTGTGCAGTAAACACTAAAGCAATCAAATGCTTGATGAGGAGCATATTGATTGAGAACGAGAGAAGGAGATGATACAGAGACAGATATGAGACCAAGGTGAGCAAAACAAAGCTCCTTGTTGTAGTTCTCCACTGTGTGCTTGTGCAGTAACATTCAAACAGATTATTTCTGGGGATAACATCTTTTATTTTTGTCTTTTTCATCAAATATTGCAAACAAAGATGGTTGCGGCAGAATTCAGAGTTGTATTCTTCTTAGGTTTCTGGGTTGCATTGTTATTTCTTCCTCGCTATCTTCAAACAGCCTCATCAATATCAATCAGGGACAATGTGTGAAGTGGCAGGACGCTCTGTTACTGAGAAGAATCAGGCAGTGGTCAGACAGGATCTGGGTATCTGCAGGGCTCTCTTTTTCTCTACTTTTTACAAATGTCCCCATCAAACACAAAAAGATCTCTATCTTTTCCCAGTGTCAGAGGCCAAATCTAAATCACTTCCTTTTAGTGGCACGGTCACTTCCTGTGTGTCACAATGTAACTTCCCAAAGCAATCCTCAAATAAGGATTAACTAGGGATTAGAGATCAGATATGAGACGATGCTGTCACCTCTGGGGCTGTTGTTGCATACACCTCTTCCCCTGCTCTATTTCTACATCCTTCGCTATTTTTTTTTTTTGTGTTTTCAGAATGGTGCCACGCACAGGCCCGAACCTCCTTCTGCCTTCATTTGCCAGAATACACACATGCAAATGAGATGGCGGCCGAGGTGCTATCTGGAAGCCATTATGTTTCCTAGTTTAATAACTGTGAGTTCCACAATGACAAAACCTTTTTTGCCCCTTTCCATTTCACTAAATGAAAGTACAAATACACTGAGAGGCAAATTGGGACATGATAAGGTGAGGATGTTTCAGCAGCGGTCGAATCAGCAAAAGTGATGAGACGATGAAATTATATTATGAACAGGGATCTCTGGGTTAAGGCTATCACATCAGGATGCCTGATTGGAATTTGGAACAATCTCCTTTGGGCAGAACTTCTTCCATGAGATAGTCGGAGCTGTGATCCGCCTCAGCACTTTTCCTTCTATCCGTAAATCCCTAAAACTATTTTAGCCCCGGAGTTTGGTTTATAGAGTATTGACAGCTCAGCACAAAAGGTAGAATGAGACGGAGAACTAAAAGCATAGGAAGAAAACTGGCCAGATTTTCTGCCATTTGAACTCCCGATGAGCTCGAGAGGCATTGTGTGAAGGGGTAAATGAAGCCATAAGGAACAAACCAGACTTTTTTAACAGAATGTAGGCATAAATGGTGTGAAATTAAGGGCTCTGTCTAATAGCTGAAAGAGAATGTGTATGTGAGAGACTGAGAAAGGCAGGGGATTGATATCTTCTTTGTGCTGGCAATAGTTTCTTAATCCTAAGTATTATAAATGCTGAGTCAAAGTGTCAAAGTATTAAAGAAATGACCTCTGTAAGTGAATCAAGTTACTTTTAGTCACATGCCCTCACAGCCAGCACAGAGGCTCAGTTTTGACTTTATTAAAACTATGATCACTTACACAAATGAGTTTCAGAGGATGTGTGTGTGTCCGCATGTGTGCATATTGTAAAATGGCTATATGTGTGTGAGTGAATGTGCTGGATTAACATGAACTTAATTAGCAGTGGCTGTGGCTAAGCTGGACTGAAGCGCCTTAAGAAAGAACACAGTGAATTCCAGTGAAGGCTGGCACATCTTTAACTTATGAAACAATCAGACGTCCTCACTGTGGATGTCTGTATCTGAGGGCAGCATTACTGAGAATACAGACATTACAGAAAGTTTTTTAATTAACAGTTCAATCCAATTATGATTACATGGAATGATGTGTACTTATTCATAATTATAGTGTGTTTGTCCCTGTGAGCGTCCCACCCACACAAAGCAGACATTAAATGTTCAAATCGCATTCAAATGTGTGTATGTGAGGCAATTTTTTGTTACTTGTTTGGATTGTGTGGGCGTATGTGTGTGTCTTACCCACGTAGAGCTGGCTGAACAGCTCTAGTCGTGTGTGTCCCTGCGCAGGAGCAAGCCGTGATGCCCGATAGGTCTGATCCAACTGGAGGACCGCCTCTTTCACGTTCCGCTCTGCCATCACGCGATGCCACTGGTCATCATTGAGGGCTGTGGCCGAAAGCACCGTTAACTCCACAGGTCCGTTTCCGACATCGAAGGAGAAGGAGACCACCTTAGGAGCTGCAGAATGAGTGTAAGAGAAAGAGATCTTAGTCACAGAAGTAATTTACAGAACCACATGAAACAAACAACTTTCCAAAATCCCATAACTCCCTGCTCTGTCATAGTCCACTCTGCAGGTAAATATGCGTTCAATTTCTAATCTAATGGCTCATTTGTTTCAAGACCATTCATTTGGCTTGTATAGATTTCAGCTTTGCAATACACGACTGCTCACAGCTTTGGACAGGACTAATCTCAAAGGCAGTCGATACATGCCAGGAACTGTTGGCTTTGCATGACATAAAGTTGTATCGCAGCAGTTTCCATGTGTTTTTCTTTTCTTTCTGTTTTTGAACTAGGTTTCCCCCAGTTTTGTTGGAAAAAAACAAACCAAAGAGAGAGAGAGAAAGAGAGAGAGGAAACAGACATGAGTTGAAAATAGATGAGAGTGTGTTTTTGAACAGGAAAGAGAAGGAAAAGCAGGCAGAAGATGAAAGAATCCAAGATGGCCTTGTTTTTCTGCACGATAAATTTTCATTATCTTAAAATGAGTGGGTTTGATATGTGTGTGTTGTCTGTGTGTGTGTTTGGGAAGTGGGAAATAAGGGTGCTGAAATATCATAAAGTCATAAAGTTTATTGCTACTCCGTAGTTCTGTAGCCTAATATTTCAACAAACCAACAGGGGGCACTGTTATACCTTTCATAACCATGACAAGTGAAACATTCATTGATATTTCTGAAACACTGTGCGTGTGTGTGTGTGTATTTGAGCCTACCACCTGTCCATTCCAGATGTTTTTTGTGACTGCATTGGCGAGGAGGTCACTGTCTAATGCCTTTTAACCTGTGACCAATCTATACACTGTGTGACAGGAAAGGATCTGAAAAAAGAGACAGAGAATGTGTATGGTGATGTGTGTGCGTGTGTGTGTGTGTGCGTCTGTTCTTATCTCCAGCTGTATATTAACTTGACACATGCAGGTAAATCTTCACAAGGTCAGAAATTTTAAACTCTGTTTTTGAGGCGCTACTAAACGTATTTACTAGATAATAAACAACTTTATGAATACATGAATAATGAATATATTTTACAGCTGAGTGGCAGCAGGTCTTTCATCTTTTCTAATTGCAAGACAGTGTTTATTTGGATTCCCAGTTTTAAAAAGAGTTATACGTCAGTGTGTATATATCCACTGTGTCTTGATGAGAGATGTTCAGTGAATGCTTGCCACTGCAAAATGTCAGTTGACTGTTTCTGCCTTGACCTATGGAGGGAATGAAGCAACAATGAGAAAACAATGAGGACATTATTTTTGCTGCTGGAAAGATGACTTGCAGTTGTCAAATTAAAACCCAATTTGACTCTTTTCTTAATGTTTGGTACTACTGTGAGACTGTTGTATAAAAGCTATATATTCTGGGTGGTGCCATATGGTGGTTATTGGCACCAGTGTGCTGCAGTCACAGGGATGATAAAGAACCACTTCATGGCTCTATATGTTACTGCTTCATCATGGTTTCATTAGGCTCAAATATTAGAGTGGATAAATTTATGTAGTCGTCAATGGGGAAATGAACTTTCTTCTTTCCCTTGCCCAATCAATATACCCAGTCTTTTTTCCTCTTTTCCATTCGCTTTCATCTAATTATCTTTTTTCATTCCACCTATTCTTTCATTCTTTGCCCTCTTGTAGCCTTTCTACAGTACACACAGTCCCTCTGTTTGTTACCACTTTCCTGTTTGTCCCTTCGTTTTATTCTCTCATTTTGTGTTCTTTCTTCTTTTGTTTGCTTGTTCTTTCATTTCTTTCCTTATTTTATCCACCCCCACTGTCCCTTGAGTCAACCTCCCTTCATACTTTTATTTCTTCATTGTTTGCTCATTTGTTCCTTAATTTACTGCTTGCTTTCTTCCACTCACTTACCCATCCCATATCAATCTGCCTGTCACTTTACCCATCCCACCCATCCTCCCCTCCATCATTAACTCCTTATTCACTATTTCCTTGATTCATTTCTTGTAGACATTATCATTTCCTCTTAGATGAGATGCAAAGACACTAGACATCATCTCAGCAATAGCCTGTGTGGATGTGCTGAGAGCATTAACCTATAAGATAAATATGAAAAAGGGCTTGCACAACCAACTACGCACCACAAACAACACAAGCAGACAAACAGACACACACTATAAGCCCCCTGACAGGCTTTAGTACACTGAATTAATGATGTCTGTATGCACAGTGCAGGTCTGCAGGGCAAGGAGGAGCAACATCAGTTATTTTAAATGCTGAAAGAAAGCATATATCAGAATACCCCAGTAGAAATAAAGCAACACTGAAAGGCATGTGAGTGTATGTGTGTGTGATTATTTGCATGTTGTTTTAATACTGCAAAAGCAAGATAGATGCCCTGCAACTTTTCTTTTATACTATGTCCATAGGCAGGAATGAAAACTAAAGTGCCCTCAGAACACAGAGCCTGCCTCATCTATTTGCATAGTTGTGATGGCTGTCATAAGTGTAAATGTGTGTGTGAATGTAATTCTGTGTGTGTGTGTGTGTGTGTGTGTGTGTGTGTGTGTGCGTGAGGAAACCCAGTAAAGCTTTTTATTTTCCACGATTTGTTTTTCTATTAATCTTTTAATATGGAAGCAGAAAGAGCCAACTTCTAAATTATGCGTCAGCACAGCACATCCAAACAATGATAAATAGCAAACGAGATCGTGTATGTCTTTGTGTGAAAGATCACTGCTTGTGTGGGTGTGCATATGTGCGCATGTGTTTGTCTAATGTGATGTCCCATTTTGTTGTTGCTCATCTATTTTCAGATGGCTGGCAGTGTCTTTTCTGTTATACTTGCTAATTCTTTGCTGTTCGTCTCATTTGCTTTGTTAGCCTTGTGCTTTCTGTTTTTCTCACTCCTGGGACAGCTGGAACAGTCCGGACCCTTGAAGGAGGGAAACTCTATTTAAGTGCCAGCCAAATTCAGAGTGCCACAGCAAACCTGCTGCTGTTGACGGTGAAACAAGATTTAAAGCAACTTCTCAAAAGCCAAGCATCTCTTTATGACAAGAAGGCTCTTCGAATGAAACTTCTTCATGCTTATCAGCAAAAAACTTGAATGCTCAAAATGCAAAGAATCCTAAGTGTGTGCATAGAACAGATAGAGTGACATAAAGATTAAGTTCTGACAGTTTTTAAAGAATCCTTCCTTCTAAATATCCTCAGTAATGGCAGGTTGCTTTTCTCCTCAGTAGATAACTAGATATTGGTTTAACAAGCCAGAGAGACATCTGATAACTTTGAAAAGCCAGAGCTGCACAGACTACTGCTAAACCTCAGATATAAACTTTGTGTCAGTCTGGTCTTTACACAAAAAGGGCAAAAATACAGTTTTCCAAGCCGAGATCACCAGCGGGAATGTACACTTCTCTGCTTCTCAGAATGTTTAGAACCCTTGGGCAAGCCTACCACTGAAATTGCACTCTCTTAAAGACTCAGAGCATGGCACATACATACTTTACACTGAGCCACAGAGCACTCCAGAAGTCAAGCATTTTTGTATTTAGGGACCTTTCTATCTGTTCCCCAATCCTGTTAGCAGTCCAGTTCACATGGCTCTGAATGTGTCTTTAGTGCTGCCTCTTAAATGTGTCTATGCCTTCTTTCCACTAAGATTTAAAGAGGAATAGTGGTCAACTGATGACTTTGAGTCTGCTGAGGTCACCCTAATGTGTGTTTTGTACAAAGTCGCATGTGTGTATTTTAGATTGTGTGTTTATGTACTTTGAGCTCCCACAATGGCACAGCAATGCTATTCTGGCTTAATGCTAGTCATTTCATGCCCTGACTGGATTGCAGCAGATACAGTTTTTGCACCAGTGAGAGGACAGAGATTATGTGTGTGTTTATGTGTATGAGCGTGTGTGAGTGCGTGTGAGTTGTTTTGCGATTGTGTGTCTAAATGTGTGCTGTGGGGCAAAATGCAAGATGATAGCAAGGGAGAGGAGAGAGGAAATCGATGTGGGGGCATTCTGAAAGCCTCGGGAGACACACACCCCTACACCCACACATGCATTCACTCACTCACACACACACACGCGCGTGCACACATACACCTCCTATCTCCTCTGGCCTGCTGTGCAGCCGTGACAGACTAAATACTTACTGCATCTTTGTGTGTGTATTTTTTGTGCATGTTTGCAAGACAAACACTATCCTTTGGCAAACTTCTCAACGTACTTGCTTGTACATTGACGTGTCGTCATTGTTTTTTTCTGTGAGAATAAATGTGTGTATATATAGATGTGAATCTGAACTTGTGTAAAATCTAGTTTAGTTGCAGGAGAACTGGCAAAAAATACAAAATAAATAAAAAGCCTATAGAGCTTTTAGGGCTACATACAAGCTGACAGAAAGTCATTCTGTGTAATGGCTTTAGAAAGCACTGGCTCAAAAATCATCTGTCAACTTTGTGTCTATTCACTGGTTGCCATTTAGGTGTAAAATGGCGGGTTAGACAAACCAGCAGGAAATGGTCAGCTAGTGCCTTTGACACCAAATGTTCAGATCCCTTTGAATCCCACTGAAATGCAATTAGTCATCTATCAGCAGCCATGCTTTGCCAGGAACCCCCTTCAGAATGCAGCCTGGCAATTATATTGAAGACTGAGATTTTAACATACTTAACTGGAGCGGCTCCACTGATGGGCTGTTAATTTGAGCCACTGGAACATGACCACAGAAATTTTCAGTATGACATGTCAATCGTAGGCCTCAGAAAGGACTTGAGAGAATGTGAAATGGGGTGAAGCAAAGCTGTCCCACTGTTTTAAAATGTTTTGTCACCACTTCTTCCAATTTGTTCTAACATTTGACAATGTTTTTAAAAGCCTTATGTATGACATTGTATAGTGAGAACACATTCAGTATAAAGGGTTTGACTTGCTAGTTCCATTTCATTCAGCTGATAAAACAGCAGGATACTTGCTTTTGCTGGCTGAAATGGCAAACGCAGCTGCAAATTATATATTCTGTAGCTTATTAACATAAATTCTGCAGGTCAGAGGCCAAAATGAAACTCTTGGCTCCTGACTAGATACTGTACTCTCTGCAGGCCAGTGTCTAATCGTTTGATCTCTAAAACCACTCTATGATTATGGGTTCATAAGGTGTTTTGACAGTTCAACCCTACTATTACAGTGGTTAGTCTGAGTATCTAACTGATTATGTTACTTTCAGTGGTCAGAATTTCACAGTTAAAATATCTGTAACTGTGAAATATCACAATATCTGTGAAGGTTACCAGTTATTGAATGATAAGATGTGTAGAAATAAGAACTTTACACCTGTTGTTCGGTGTCAAACACATATTTAAATAATATTTTCACATCTTATGCTGCTAATCTCATTTTGAGTTGAGTTGTTATAGTTTACTACAGACTGTGAACATACATAAACAAATATGCAAATAAATATTTGTCTTTGTGTTTAACTGTATGTCTTTGTGCTCCAAGCCAATAAAATTTGGATTTCAACTGAAAATTTGACATTTTTACTTTAGTGTTTTTCTTTTGCTGAAAGTTTGTTTCTTTTACTTTTTAAAGACAACACTGTATTATGTTTTTGTGTGTGCATGAGGCAAATGGTTGCCCACTTCTGATCAAACCTCTGTCCAGTTCCTGTTTCTTCCTGTTAAAAGGGAGTTTTTCTTGCACACACTTGCTCATTGAGGGAACTGTTGCCTTCCACTCTATAATACTGTGATGTTTCGACCTTACTCTGTAAAGTGCCTTGAGATGATGTATGTTGTGATTTGCCACTATACAAATAAAACTGAATTGAACTGGATTGAATTGCATTTACAAAAACCTACTGACAGCATTGGGTGATCCTTTGTGTGTGTGTGTATTTGTGTGGTGTGGTGGAAAAGGTTATGGGGGTGAACTTTTAAGAGATTTAAAAGCTCCTATTTGCAAAAATGATTTAGACAAAGAAAGAGCGAGAGGGAGAGAGAGAGACTGTATGTGTGTGTGTGTGTATGTGTGTGTGCAAGAGAGAGAGAGAGAGCTTGTGTTTTGTCATCCCTGAAAATGGGTGATTTGGTTAAACAGAGGTTCATAATGGACATAATTATTGCACATACCAATTACCTTAAATAAATGATTGCTCTCTCTTGCAATCACACAAAGTAGTGTGCCATAATCAGGAAGGCAAATGGCTGTTGCTGATGTGTGTTTCTGCACCCGCCTGTGTCTATGTAATTCTGAATGTGTGCGCGCATATGTGTGTGGTGACAAGTTGCACCCAGCACCATCAGACTGACTGCTGGATTAAACCTCACACAAGGCTAGATAAAGAGTGAGAGAAAGGGGAAAAAAAGAGAGACAAACAGAGAGAGAAATGACTCTCATGTACACTCAGAATCACTCAGATGCATCTTACATTTGAGCTCCAAGCGAATGAAGTCAGTGTTGCCCAGGTTTTCCAGAAAGACGCCGTAGGGTGCGCTGGTCTTGAAATAGAAAGAGATGTCAGCACTGGTCTCACCCTGGAAGGTGGCAAAGTGCAGGTAGGATGACGGGGTGGTGAATGATGCAGCGTTCCAGTAGTTATCTGTTAAAAAAAACAGAGAAACTGAATCACAACTTTGAACCAACTCATCCCACATTTCACTTGCACCTACTGTAACCTCCATTATCACTGCGGTAAACACTATAACCTATTCAGATCAGATAAGCTGCAGAATAAATTCATTGCAGAAATGGTTTCATTTCAAATGGCTATGCATCCATTTTCATTTCATTGCAAAGAGCAATCATTCCATTCTGGATAAAACACTGTTATCACACGTCCATTGTTTAATGAGGCTTATTTAATATCTCCTCAGTAAAAATGATTTCATAACCCAAAACTCTATTTTTATGCTGAGTTTTTAACATAGCCTGTAATTTCCTGCAGCTTCAATAATATTCAATAGAAAGCTGATCATATCAAAACTAACAGGGAGAGACCATTTTTTACTTCTAAATGTAGACCTGAGTAGAGGATAAGGGTACACGGAGAAAACGTTGAGGGATTTTTGATAACAACTTTTCTAATGACTTTTGAATGAAGTGAAACCAGCAACTGCTAATGAAGACAAAGTAGCAGCACGCTACACAGCTGCTGATGAATTATCAGACTGTGGTTGATGAAGTGACTTCTCTGCTGTCTCTTTTCCCCTCGCCATGCCTTTGCCTCACTCCTATCACTCAAGGAAGATGAAGAGGAGGAGGGGCAGAGGAGAGGAGAAGTGTGAAGAGGACAGCTGAGGAGAGAAGACAGAAAAGGAGGAGAGAGGCCAGGCACGGGTGAGAGGATAGAATATTGAAGAAGTGATGGACAAGAGGAGAGTAAAGTAATGTAGAGGGCAGGAGAAGAGAAGGAGCTGGTGGGGCATAGGGGGGTGGGAGGAAGAGGAGGAGAGTGAAGGGTAATATGGTATCAGCTGTGTGAGATCTCTTTGATGCCTCAGAGGATTGGCCTCAGGCCCTCCATCATAACCCTGGACAACACGACCAGTGGAGCAGAGGGGAAGAATGCATGTCTTTGTGCAAGATGTGTGAGTTGGGGCTGCAACTAATGATTAATTTAACTATTAATGAATCTTTCAATGATTTTTCGGATCTGATGTGTATCTGTTCATGTACAAGATGTTGTAAAATAGTAAAAACAAGAGTCCAAAACCCAAAGATATTCAATTTGAAAAGAATAGAAAATAGAAAAGAAAAAAAGCAGCAAATCCTCAAAGTTGAGATCCTGCATTTGGGTGAAAATTTGTGTCATTTTTTAAAATAAGTGACAAATGTTTATCCATTTTAAAAAATGTTGCTGATAAATTTTTGAGTGATAAATCAGTTAATTAACTTTCATCACCAGTATGCCTCCTTTCAAGTATGTTGGCTTATTCCCATTTATGTGTGCAAATATGTTCACAGACATGCACCATGTCCTGTATGTGTTTGTATGACTGAGTCTATGCATGTGTAGGTATGTACCAGCGCCATGCATCTCTCTGTGTTTGTGTGTGTATTTCTCCTGGTTCAGTGCGATAAGCGTTCCCCAATGACAGGGCTGAGCTCCTCCCCTCTCCTCCTTGCCTCACATGCTGTCACCAAGGGCAAGGGCAGATAGCGACCAAGTGTGCATACACACACACACACACACACACGCGCACAGACGACCACCTACAGATGCTGTCTTTGTGATTAGTGAGTTGGAATACTGTTTCAGTACAATACTGTTTCTCTACAGGAGGCAAGGCCAATTATTGAACAGGGTTAACACAGTGGGATACACAACAAGTGTTTATGTGTTTATTATGATGTTTAATCACTGCAAGAATGAAAACCAGGGCCACATAGTTGGAGACACTCAGATATATAATTACTAACTGACTACAAAGAAACTGTCTTGAGGATTCTAGCATATGCAGGGGCTTTAGGTCGCCTTACAGACACCTAAGTACGAGTATTTTAGCATACCTGAAGTATGTTAAAATACTCTGCTATGGTTAATATTTTGTTGAAAATGGTTTTCCCACATAAAACTTTCTCATTAGAAATTCTGGATCGATAAATTTGCCCCACCCACCACATTCCTGTCTTAAACAGGCTATTGGTAAACTGAATTACCAAGGTGGAGATACTCATCCATGGTGCTGACTGCTTATTTCGCTCATGTTATATCTTGTATCATATAAAAAACACCATATAGATATGTTAAGTTTAAAAACTTGGATTTTCATTGGTGGAGGTCTTTATGACAGATACACACACACACAAAGCATTTGCTCAGTTTTCTTTCGATTATACTCTATAAACAACTTTGGCCCTCACAGTGCAAATATGTCATAACATCACAAATGCGTAGATAACATGAAAAAATCTTATGAAGTGTGCTATCAATTTTTATGCACTGAATGTAACCATAAAAGCTTCAAGCAAGACAGTAAAAACAAGGCTGACAAAGACATAGATGCAAGAAGGACACAAGGATATAGAAGTACAGCTGGGAGGCAAGTCACGCTTCAGAAGGAAGGAGAGAGAACAAGAGGAAAAGAGGGAGGTGGGGCGTTGGAGAGAAAGGGCTCAAAAGGGATCCATGGTAGGAGAAGCAAAGGAGAACAAAATTTTTTGGGGTTGACAGAAACTGGGTGTTGGAAAGAAAACAGTATTATGGTAGCCATATCATAAACCTCTGATTGCCCTTGTGCCAGATTCACAGATGCAACATGTTGGCTAGGCTCAGTGGAACATTCATCACTCCCATATTAAAATGTTTACCAAACACGTTTGTAAAAACTGTTTCAGCACATAAATGTCTGTCTTGACTAAGACATGACGAATATTAGACCGTTAACCATAACGCCTATATTTAAAGGCAAGGGAAATTAATTTATGCCACATATTTAAATGCATTTGATATGAACAGCCAATTGGCACACTGACAGAAAGAACTGTAATTTCCTGTGTGCAACCAAGCATTGTGTACTCATATGGAGCAGACTTACAATACACTGAAACAAGAGACCCTATTTGGAACCATCTTAATAGCCAGAGTTGGGTGTCTCCAAGGCAGCGTGCTAATTCAAATGGAATCTGAAGTGTTTTTTCTTCAAAAGCCATTTTTCTCTGTCTAATTGGTTCTCAAGGTGATACCAATGCAGAGATTCTCATCCAGTTGTCTTATTGTGTGATGCGTTACTGCGGACAATATGGTCTTTGCCAAGAGTATCTCAGATCCACTTTCAGTTTGTCTGTGGCCTCTGTTGCTGAGCTATGTGACTGTTGGAAGCTTCATTTTCTGGAGATACAGGATAATGGAAGATTCATTTTTTCTTTCTTTCAAAGTTTAAACTTAAGCTAATGTTTTATGGTTTCAAAAACATTGTACTGCCCAGTGGTGGCCTAAATGCCTCCTATCCCAGGGTGACAAAAAAACAAAAACAAAAAACAACAACTAGATATTGGAAACCCTTCATAATGCATACTAAGAATGCTGCTTGACTTTGAGTGAAATACCTAAAGAACTATTGGACGGATTAACATGAAATCTGGTTAATTCTTGTCCGCCTCAGGAAATGTAGCAACTGACTTTTCATCTTGCACTGCTGTGCCTAAGTACTACCCCACAGAGATGCTAGCGTGGTAGTCAGTAAACTGACAGTCAGCAACATTGTTACAATAGTTGTTTTTTACTGAACCCCAACCTTTTCGACTTTATGAAAAAGTGCTCTTCACAGGTGGAGTTTTTTCTGTGTATGTTGTGTACATCACTTTAACGTATCAACTAATCTAAATGAAAATTTGTTTTACATATATGACTCAAGCAGCTGTTGACCTCTGGATTAGGACAAACAAATCAATCCCACTGAACTGTAGAGGCTGACATGATGTTAAGTACAGTTTGAGGTGAAGTTTGGGTCTGGAAGCCAACTAGATGATTCATTTGTCTATGGTTGACCAGATGGGTTATGTGCCAGCACCAGCAGATGGTGAGGATGACTGACTACACTGTCTCAGGTCATTAACACGGACATTTTCAGCTGTGCGCACACACACACACACACACACACACACACACACACACACACACACACACACACACACACACACACAATACATGTATGCACACATTAAACATTCAAATTCATGTCTACTGTTGGTTGCCGCTGCAGGCAAAACAGACTACCACAGCAGTTCATATTACTCATCCTCAAACATACTGCATGTACACACAGTGTAAAGTGTAATATCAGTAGATTTGTGACATATGATCTCAGGCCTGATAGAGCACTTATTACTCAGTTTGCTGGAGCAAGCACACACTATACCATCTAATTTAACTTTTTAACTTGCTACTTATTCTGCCACATACCTCAGGTGCAAAGTAGTTGGGAGGCTTTTTCATCAAAGAACTAAGAATAGCCTCATCTAACAGGAGAAACAGCAGCACCTGCTGTGGAAGGCAATGTCTCTGACTTTACAAAGTGGCCCTAAGGGCATGGCTCAGATATCACTGTTCAAAACACTTGAAGTTGCATATATAGTTCTGCAACGTGTTGAACTGTGGCATATCACACATATATTTCTTCCTTGCACATTTTTATATTACCATTGAGACCTGTATTTCATCTCATCTGTGTGTAATTGAGCCACCTGTGGCATGTAATTTTATGGTCTAGGTACAGCATATTCACAGTAAATGTAAAATTTGAATCTTCAGGTAATTAGTTTGTGTCTGTCAGCTGAGACCTGCAAAGCCTTTCAGTCTCACTTTATAATTAAGTTGCTTGTCATACATTTTTAGCACTCAACCTTCAGAGCTCAGAGCTACACTCAATTGTCAGTTTATTAGGAACACCTAGCTAAAATTAAAGCAGTCCAACACAACAGTCTTGCAATAAATCCTCCCTTCATGAGGGGTATAATGGTTACTAGATGCTGAAACAGATTTAGAGAGGTGTTGATTTGTCTGTATGATCATTTTGGAGGCAGCAGTTTATGGTGCTGTTGAACTGTATTGCATTGTAAAATGAGGTATGTCTCTTATAAAGCCTACCCTCATGGATTTGAATGTAGTGAACAAATAGTATAATTCAACAGCACCAAAAATTGCAGCCTTCAAAATGATCATAGAGTTGAATCAATGTCTCTTTAACGCAGTTCTAACTGAAAGTGAACATGACCTTGTGAAGATTTTTGCATTTTTTGTCTAGACTAGGTATTATGCTGCATTCGTTTTAGCTAGATATGCCTAAATAAACTAAAGTGGAAAGAAAAAGTAAGTGAACTCTTTGCCATTATCTGTGTTAATGCATACATTTGTCTGAAAATATGATCTGATCATAATCTATGTTACATTTACAAACAAATATAATACAATTTAACCAATAACATACAAATGTTGTTGTTGTTCATATTGAATACATCATTCAAACATTCGCACTGCATGTGAACTCCCTGGGCTAATGACATCAACCCTAATTGCAGTCAACGGTTAGTAAACCTGGAGTCACTGAAACAAGGCTGGAGGTGTGGGTTAGAGCTACTTTGATTTATAAATAACATTCAAACATTTTGGGTTTGCTATTCACAAGCAGCACCTGCTGATGTGAACCATGGCTTGCAAAAGGAGATCTCAGAAGACTCAGAATCAGGAATCAATCAAGGAATGAATCAATCATAAAACTGGAAAAGAGTTACAAAGTAATATCAAAGAGTTTAAATATTCATTAGTCCACAGTTTGACAAACTGTATGTAAATGGAAACAATTTAGTACTGCAGCTACTCTTCCTAAAAGTAGGTACCCAGGTAAGAGGTCTCAAGTGGCCCAGTCAGGGCATAGACTTTAACCCAATAGAGATGCTATGGAATGACCTCAGAGAGCCGTTCACACCAGACATCCTAAGTATATGGCTGAGCTGGAGCAATTCAGTAAGAAGAATGGTCTACAATTCCTCCTGAATGTTGTGCAGGTCTGATCCACAGCTCAAGCAGGTTCAAGCAGTTATGGAACCCAGGAGTTCACTTATTTTTTCCATTAGCACTGTGAATGTTTAATATGTGTGTTCAGTAAAGACACAAAAGATTATAATTGTATGTGTGTTACTAGCTTGAGCACATTTTGTGTGTCTGTGACTTGTGACAGATTAAGATCAGATCACTTACAGTAGGCAATTAATGCAAAAGACCAGGTGATACCAAAGGGTTCACATTCTTTTTCACGCCACTGAAAATATCAATACAATTTTTTCATGAAGACAATGTTATTGTAAATATAATGTCCATGTTTTATGTCATGGTGATTAGAAATAATTTTGTGATGTTCTTTCCTTTTCTTCCCTCAGTGCTACTGACATTGGTTGAGTTTCAGTGGATGTAGATCAGCGGTTTTAGGGAATAAACTTATGACCTTTCCATTTACATAAACTCTTTCTGATCATTTGTTTGATCTATTGAATCATTACCAAGAAGGCAGCCACTTGCTCTACTTGTAATAGCATGCATTTACAATACTAATATAATACTAAATGAAACATTTCTATTTTTTAACAGATTACCATTGAAAAATGAAAAAATGATTTTGTGTTAACAGGAAAAGGAAACTCACCTGACCCTCAATGTTAGAATGACATCACTTACAAAGACGTGTACATATGTGGGCATATGAACAGTGACAAATGGGTACAAACCAATTCATTAATTTGAACTATCATAGGTGACCCTTGGAGGGTTTCATTTGTGGTCAGTCATAAGGCCAAGCATGTCTCATAGCAGGTGCATTACATTATAATAATAGAATATATGCTGCTTTGCTTCATTTGCTGCCATTTATTTTCATTCCCTTCTATTAAAATGTCCAAACCCTTTTAACATCCAAAAATGAGACTAATTCCTCTCTGTCTGCCTGTGACTGTATAGGCTGCCATTAAACTAGCCATGGAAATGGGCTTCATTAATGCCGGAGCATGTGCACGCACACACACACACACACACACACACACACACAGAAAGTTGCACTCATGCTTGCTCTTGTACCCACCACAGAAAGAGAGGCAGAAATACACAGAAAGAAGCATGCACATCCACATGCACACAGACACACAAGTACCTCCTTACTAAAACTTTCCTTGACTGACTAAGACATTAGTCATTTGCCTATGAAAACCCATTATATGGCAGCCAATCATCATTGCTCTTACTGAGACAGAGCTCCATGCAAGGTATGAGAAGCATCAATCATGCACGGAGTACCTATTCACGTGTGAAATTTTTAATGTACATTTAATATGCCCTAATGGGCAAATTTATAATGTATGCTCTGTGGTCCGGTGTCTTGGCCAGCCATACCTCAAAGTCATCTTTATTTTAAAGTTAGTTTGTTAATTTGGTCACTCAGTATAAAAGAGGGTAGCTCTCTGACTCTCACACACTCTCAGACACACAAAGAGGATAATAGAGTAAGACAAAGAAAATATGGCTCCTTCCAAGTGACAGAAGGATCCATCTTTAGTAATTGTGCCTGCCATGCTGCTACATGATAGACCCACACAAACAAACAGATGTGATGTCATGGGTCATTAAATCATGGTTTGTTTGTATGTTGGCAGCTCTATGATGAAGGGACGGTTGTGAAGAGTGGCACCAGATTGTTGATGAGGAGACCATAATGAGTGTGACACCAGTGAGAAGAGAGGGCAGGTTTTCTGTCATGTTCTGCGCTTCCTGTCTGACCAGATGAATGTAATGAACAGACTGACAGATAAAGATGAGAGTGAAAATTTCATTGTGTGAGACGTGCAAAAACATTCCTTAGTTTTACATCCAGCACTGTCTCTCTGTAAAACATGCTGAATGCACATATCTTCACTCACAGTCCACTGAGATTGCAAAGCTCCACTCTATTATTCCCTTTAGTATGAAAAATGAGCAGTCAATAGATAATATATGAAGCATTATCATCGTAATGATCACGCCGCCTTGCACTAAAGATTAAATCCATGTTTGCTTTTCTTCTCCACAGGATATTACTTTCCATAAAACCTCTCTGGTACTTTGTAACATCACACAGCAGATACCAGTAATACTTTTGCTCTATGCTGTTTTAATCTATTTTGTCTTAAGAGATAGAAAAAATATAGAAAGAGAGAGGATGGGAGAAGCAGAGGAAATCTCAAAAGACAAAATCACTTAATTGATATTAATTAATTAATATTGTTCTGAATCTGTCAATGGGTAATAGGTTTGGGAAGACAGAATAAGATTGAGGTTGCTTTTCATACATGTACTTTAGTTCATTTGTTTTGGACTATAGAAAAATGATGCATTGTTTCCTTTTACTGTAGGCCTAACTCTGTTTCTTGTTCTGGTCACAATCAGGATGGATGAGCGTAAAGACTCATATTTGGCCTGAGGCAAATTAAGCTAACAAAGCAGCATCTTGGCTCCTGGTGGCCTCCAGGGTGCCTCCAAACAGATTGGTTTTAGTGTAACACACGCTAGCTATGTAAGCTTGCATCATCTGACAAGGGTTAGTTGTTATCAATAGCACACACCAGACAGAAGTACGGTAAGCTGGAGGGGCTGATCTCAGGGAGCAAATTATTTTGTATTTTCTGGAGAATAGATGTATGTGGTGAAGTAGGACAGTGGTATATCCTAATATGTCTACTTCTGGAATTTTGACGTGCATGGCATGCCGCCGGTGAGCTAGTCTTTAATCCAGCCCTGCAGCTACTGAACAGCCCCTTGTAAGTGGAGCTGTTCCTTAGGGTTGTGTGGTTTTACTTCATTAGGATAAAGTTTCCATTATCCATTTGACTTTTATGAGTTTGTGTGAAAGCCCACTCAGATTCAGAATGAGAAATGTTTCATTTAGCCAAGTCTAACAGATGCATCGGGAATGTGATGCAGTTAATCCATGCCGACCTAACAGAAATGCGATACACACTGCAGGACTGACATACTGCGGGTAGATTCAGGACTAAGTGAAGAGAACGGGCTCATGAGTTGTATGGAAAGGGGGGAGCTCAATATGATAGAGCGGCAGAATCTGTGTGTGTCTTCCAGTTGACCCAATGTCCCACAGAGAGCAGTGTGCCAACAATGATTAGAAGAATAGACAGGAAGAGAAACAGCAAGGATTAAACTGTCTCTCAGCGTGCATGTGTGTATGTGTGTGTGTGTCTGCAGTATCTGATATCAGTTGTTTGCCTGAGAAACAACCAAAACTACTGGGACTTGATGGAAGAGAATAAAAGGATGAGAGGATGACTGTTTAGATGGAAAGTCTCTCAATAGAGTTCAGATACTGGTTTAGACTGTTACATCTGGCCACACACGTATACATTAGCACAAAGGGTTGTATGAACACACACGTGTAAGTCCACAAAAACATACACATATATTTATTTTCCACGGTAGAAGGACAGTCAAGATAAGGCGCTAGTTTCTGTGAATAATCGGCACAATGCGAGTATTAGAAATGTGTTATTTTCACACTGAAGTGCAACTCCAGAATAACAATGTGCCCAATTGTACTCTGCTATGCATGAGGTGTTTTCTCTTGTTCTCTCTCACGATAGTTTTTAATTAAGACCCCATCCAAACCACCATCAGCCAATTCTTATAGTCAGAGGAGGTTTGTTACTTTCCAAAAAGTTTAGCCAACAATGTCTGAAAATACTACTGATAATGTTTCATTTTCATTTGGATTAGGGATGAAGAAAGAGGCAACATTTTCTTCCACATAAGGTGAGCGAAGATAATTAAGGCCAAAGTACACAATCCCTCTTTTTGAATTCTGTTGGTTGTGTATTGAGTTTTTTTTTTTTTTTTTTAACTTAAGATAACATAAAATAGCCTTGACTGTGTGATTACACCATAGTGACATTTTTTGGTAATATAATAAATGGGTGTAAGCTGTTGTTGTGGCGCAAATATGGCAAACCAATAGTTGGTTTTGGGGAGTGAGTTCTGTCTTTTTATATAGTTAATCTAATGGTCTGCCTCCTTGACAATTCAACTCTAATTAACCTGCAAAAAGCAAAGCGTCCGCTAATAGGAACTGGCAGTTGGAGTTGGACCATATTTTGTATGTTCTTGTTGCACCGAGTTCCGTCTTTCAGGAAACAGGGCAGTGACCAAATGACAGTTAAGTTGCCTTTAAGCCAGTTGCTCTCTGATTGATTGTTGCTGAAAAGCAACTTCAATTCTTAAATCATATTTGAGAGCTAGTTCAGAAACTGTATGTGTGGTTGCGCACCCTGATCATTTAATAGCATATGCTGTGCCCACCTGTTTGTTCATTTGGAAGCTGCAAGTGGAGGCGTCCTTCATCTGACGCCATTTGACTCTTTTTCCAATAGTGTGGGACAGCTGTTCAGCCTGTCTTCACAGCTTATTGCTTATCAAAGATCTCAAGGTGATTTTTTTGAAGAGCATAGGCTGAAATGTTCCAGTAAAATTAGGTTTTTCACATTAAAGACAGCAGATAACAGAAGACAGGCAAAGGCAAATATAGTGACAGTTGCTAGACTGATGGTGGCCGGCCCTATGTGCTACCAGTATACAATGTACTTGAGAACTTTTACATAATGTACCACAAAACAAGTACATGTCCATGTCTGAGTGACTCCACATTGTTGAAATGTGTAGGTCTGACAGGTGGAGCACAGTAGACCATGTATCTTTAACTGCTGTCAGAGGCTTCCTAACTAATTGCTACAGAGATGTTCACAAACAAAGACAGTGACAATCACTATATCATTTTGTGTATATTCTTGCTTGAAGTGAAGATGTTTTAATGTGTAGATAATATCTAAGTTGTCGTTGCTTTGCAGCTGTGGTGAACTGCACATCATGCAGCTGTCACTTAAAATGGCCAATTCAGGTAGTAATTCAAGTGTGAGTGTATAAATGCAGCCAGCTATCATTCTAAGATGCCTAGCACTTTGCTCACCAGTATTACACAATCCTTTCAGTTTCCTCTATTACATTCCTGAATACATCAATAGTAATGGAGACTGCAGACATTTACTTGGTTTTTATGAGTAATTTTCACTCAGTACAGAAAATGCATTAAGAAAGGTTGAGTCAAGCAGAGTGGAGGGAGATTAAGCAGAGCCAGGAGTCACATAACTTTTTGTAGAGCACAGGGCATTGTCCAAAACCCTGACAATGATGTCCTACATTAGCTCGCTGACTTTCAGACAAGAGGAGACATCTTCTGGAAACCAGTACCTCTTTTGCTAGAGAGGGTCACGAGTGAAAAGTTTCAGATTCTCACAATATTCCCGACTGGAATGCCTACACAAGTTATAATAGCTTACTGAGAATGCAACATTCTCACTGCTAATGTATTCAGTTTTTATCTAATTTTGGAAACACTCAAGTCTGGTTTAAGGCTAGTCCCCTGCATGGGAGACAATCCTCCAGAGTGTAACAGATGACCTCTCTTAGAACAAAAGATATAGGAGAATATGATCTTACTTACTTAATAGTTTTGTGTTCCATTATCCATGTAAAAGGAATGTGCTGGCATTTCAGAAACAACACCATGCTTGAACAGACATAACAGAGCAATCTTTGATTTAGCACAACCTGTATCTATTAATATGTTATACAAAAGTCTGTCTGAGTACCATTAACTGCTTTTCCAGGAATCGCCTATTACTTAACATCGAATAAAAAAGTCTCCTCTTGCTGCCCCTGACAGTTCAAATGCTACACACAATGTCAACAGGGGAATTTTAATAAGAGCTATAATAAAATGACTGGAGATATTCTCTTGACTCAACCTTTGATGAGTCCCACACAAAGGTTATGCAGTCATGCCTCTACAACAGGCTGAGAATTATTTTGAAAATGAAGCCAATCCTCTCAGCTGCTGACTTGGAGAAGGTCATTAACGCACATATTTCCTCTCAATTAGGCCATTGTAACCTGCAGTCCTCCTGCCTCACTCAAAGGTCTTTTTTATACCTGCAGCTAATCCAAAAACCTCTCACCAGTCTTCATCTTCCTGCGCAGACTCCCTGTTAGGTTTGAAGTTCTTTTTAAGATCTTACTGGTAACTCTAAAGCACAGTGTGATTTAGCTCCTGGCTGCATTACTGACCTTTTAACTTCTTTTGAATCAGAGCACACCTTGATATCCTTAGTGCAGAACCGTGCTGTGTGTTCAACACTCTGAACTCACTGGGGACCAGGTCTCCATTACAACCTTGTGGGTTATCTATTGTAAATTAGCTGCATGAGTTCAATAATTTTTACAAATTCATTTCAATGCCAGCTCCTAAAAGAAATTGTTATTGTGTAATATGCAGCACTTTAATGTAATGTCATTATACTAAAGCTTCCAAACTTCTATTATTTCGAGCATAGGTAGAACACATTCTTAACCAAAATTAATACTTACACTGAAACTACTTACTGTATGTAACTGATTGTGTAAGGGCTGTAATTAGTAATTATTCTGGTTATCAATTAATCTTCAGATTATTTTCTCAATTAACAGACGAAGCACTGGTCTATCAATGTAAGAAATCGTGAAAATGCCATCACAGTTCCTAGAGCCTCAGAGATGTCTTCAGATTTTTTTTGTCTGATAATCAAATTTTAATTCTAATTCAATCACTCATCAATCACATACTGTCTATTGTTCATTAACTGAATTTCCAACACCTTGTAGCTCACATACACTTTTTTTTTTTTAAACACCATTTTGACAAGTATGTCTGTTCGGTTTCTGGTCCAAGTAAATCCTGATGCTGGATGTTGACGTGGTGACATTATATATGCCAAGCTCCCTGTCAATCAAAATGACAGCTGCTAAAATTTGCATCAGTAACCGCATAGTGCAGTGCATATGAATCCATGGCACAGCACTTACTATCTCCCTGGCAACGGAGCGGTCCAACAGTCAGCTTGGCCATCAGATCCCGGTCTGTTGGTGTCACCCACAGCAACTTGGCTCACCGGCAGGTGCTCCTTATATATCAGGAGACCAGAATCTTCTCTCCTGTAAGGTGGTTGAAATAAACATGAAGACAGAGATAAGAGGAGAATCCAGGTTAAATGCTGTTTAAGTCTGTTTAGTGCTTTTATAATGTGCATAAATGTACACATTTTTTTTCTTTTCCCATTTTTTCTCCACATCATATTTTTTTAGTTATATAATTTTTATTGTAACCACCATGTAAATTGTTACAGTTGATACGTGCATGGATGGATGGGAGGATAGACAGAGTGATACTTAAATCAATCTATAGATGAGAAAGGGAGTGAATCAACAAAATTGATCAATCAATTAAAAGAATGACATGATATCAGTACAATGATACATAAATAAAAGAATGACTTTCTCTTGCTATCACATTAACTAGTCCACTGACAATATCATAACAGTGCAAACATTCAATATTTAAATCACAGCCTTTAAAGTGGTAATGAGTTTGAGTTTGACATGTTTTAAATTCTTCGCAGAACTATTTGATTTTAAGTATTTCTTGTTCATTTGTTGTCAGTGTGAAAATGAAACAGTGAGAGATTCAGTGTGTGTCTGAGAGCATGTGTGCAAGCATGCATGCATATATGTGTGTGTGTTTCCATGTGCTGCCAAAACCATGGGTAATGAGTGGAAATAGAGTTATATGGGTAATAATTCAAAAACCCACTCAGCCAAACAATGAGACATTAATGCACACAATATTAATGGAGAGAATGAGACAGACTAAGACTTATTTGTAATCTCATTGAAATGAGGAGGGAGACATGAGAGCAAATGAAATCTCTCCTTCTTGCTAACACACAGAAATTCCTCAAGTACAGTATGAACACACACGCACACACCCACAGACGACGATGCTGGTTGGTTTAATGAGAATATCCATCAGCTAGCTAAAAGAGCTGTGAAACACAAACTGTTGGTTCAGGAGGCAAACATCCCTCTTAAATAAACGCATCACTGATGGTATCATCCATCATTCAACTTCTTCAGCCTTTGAAGTTTGACACATCATCAGACCAGCTGTGGCAGATTCTGAGCTTATAGATTAATGCAAACATTAGCATTAGCAGTAGTTTAGTTTCAGCACAGTGAAACTGTGTGTGTCAACTGGGTATGACATTTCACTTTTAAATTCAGTTGATATATCAGCACAATTATTTTACAGTGTCTCAGCCAAGATGTTCTCACAGACTGATAAGCTCTTTGAGCTAAATTACGATATTGTGTTATATAAATAAAATAAATATAAATAAAAGACTCGACAGGACTTTGTAGGTGAATCTGAAATGTTTTTATATGTGAAGGTCAACTAAAATTAAAATCTCTGTAACAGAACATTTATGTATTTATGAAATATAATAGGCACACTGACCTTTAAAAATGTCATTTTAAACTGGATATTATTTGAGAAACAGCTGCATGTCTAATGTACAGTACTTTGAAAAAATATTTAATATAGTGAAAGTAAAATAGAAGTTCAACCAGTTACTTTGTTCAGCTGAGAAAATTTGCAGGATACGGTGATAAAGTTGGTAAATTTACCACTGAAAATTCATGGTAATATTTTAAACAATTGATCAGGACTTTTTTTATGTAACCTGTAATCCCACACAATAATGTGGCAGTAGTTCGACAAATAATACGCTAACTCTTGGCTTTGGATGTAACACTAGCCTCCTACTAACAACCTATTTAGCCAGGCAGGCTATGTTTGATGTTTACATTAGAAGAGATAAACACACTGTTTAATCTGTTCCTTCTTTGTTCATCCTTGATTATTGAGGTTTGGAACGGCTAAAAAACAGGACACCACCCTCCAAACTCTTTGACAGACACACAAGGCCGAGTTAGTGTAGCTAATAAAGACAAAAGAGAACTAAAGCAAAGGAGTTTAGAAAACAGCCAATTGTTATTGCAAAGACCTTTTTAAAGTTAGTTTTGAAGAAGAAACATGACACTATTTCTTTAACCATGAATATTTAAACAGTATACATGCTACATATCCTCTGATAAACCAGAAAACTGTTGCATTAGTAATGGAACAAATGTGTAAAACTGAGTTAAGATGAAAACAGCTGGATACTCAGAGGAGCATTAAGCCAAATGCACAGCAGAATGACATAAATAAACAGGTGTGCTGACTCAGCTCTATGTTCTGCCGCAGTGGGTGGACAGAGTGACTGAAAACCTTTTTCTGCAAGCTGTTTCTGCAAACTTTAATTACAGCCAATGTAAAACAGAAACTGTGAAGAACTTAATCAATACATAACAAGTTGTTTGTGCTCCTGCTGAATGTGTACATGATAGACAGACTTACCATTGTGTGAGGTCGGCGTCACAGTTGCAGTCGTACTTGGGGTCAGTGCAGTTCCTGTCGATGCCACAGGCACATTTCTGGATGCCAGGTCCTGAGCCCCCCCAGTAGAAGTGCTTCTCGCTGCCCCGGCCCACCCACCATGTGTAGGGGGTCCCATCTGGGGGGACCAAACACAGACAGACACAAACAAAAAAACTTTTAAGTTCCTTTAAAGAAAGAACATGTATATCCCCTCAGGTTTTGAGCTGAGTAATACAGTGCTCACTGTATCCCTCACAGAAAAGTACAGCAGAAACAAAAACTCCAACTTCTGCAAAGGCTATAAAGTTGTGTTACTTAACAGTCCAACTCCTTCCCATTACAAGTGATTAATTGTTAAATAATTAACTGTTTGAGGTGTTTGTCACATTAAGGTGATTTATATTGACAACTAGCAGCTGCATGGTGATTGTATTTCATTTGGTTAACTTGTTCTACACAGCTGGATGGTAAATGCCTTTGAGACTGGCAGGCACACTTAGTTACAGATCACACCTGCGATTTTAGAGATCTATTTAAACAGCTTCAGCGCAGCATTTAGATTTATCTTTGGGATTATTATGAGTGAATCTGTGTATATATGTGTGAATGTCATACATCTGAGCACATCTGTTGACACACAAACACCTCTTTGTGTGCGTGTGTGCCTGTTGGTGTGTGTGTTTGTGTGTGTGCTTTAATGAGTGGATAAAAGGTGAAGGATCGCCGTTTTCCAATAAGAAATGCAATAATGTTTTCTTTGCCTTGGATAATGTATTCTGGCATGGGACAGTAACTAGGCAGAGAGACGGGTGTAAATATTTTGGTGGCTGGCAATATATCACAATAACAGTAAGAGACAGTGAAACAATATTACGTTTCCCTCTTTATTCTGGGAAAATAAGCTGCATTGTCAATATCACTTTGTCAAATTCCATCACAGACAATGAAATCTCCAGAGCTGCATTTTTTGTTGTTGTTGTTTTTTTTTTTTTTAACAGGCGAGGACTGAAGCAGACTTTTGATGCAGCACAATTTCATTGAAAAGTGTGATATACTGTATTATTATACTTTTGATTTTCTGAGCTGGGGTTAAACTCCAGAAGGAAGCTACAGATGTGTGTGTGTGTGTGTGTGTGTGTGTGTGTGTTTTTGGCCTTGGTGACCTGTGGGTTTATTGTCCTCATAAAGAGAATTAGCCCCATCTCTCTTCAGGCCACTGTTCAGACAAGCCATTGTCAATAGGATTAACACTGTCTCCTCAGGAGACTTCACAATCCTCTCCACATATGTGTGTGTGTGTGTGTGTTTGTGTTATTGTAGTCCTATACGAGTGAGAACCAAGTTTCAGTTTAAGACCTTCACAGTTAGGTTACTGAGGTCCCCAACCACAACCAACTAGCTGAGCTCCCAGCCTACTATCCATTTTGCCCCAAACCCAATTAGTGAGTGTCATATCATCGTCTTTGAAGCTGATCTGTGGCCACTTTGAAGAACTATACACACTTGCTGAGTGAACTGCAAGTGGGTATAGTTATGTTCTTTCTTGCTCTAGTAATACAAGCAAAGCAACGCACATATCCCTGCATCAAACATCTCCAAACTCACAATCCTCTTTCTACAGCAAACAAGAGATGGAATAGATGGAGAACATGCATAAATGCATACACAGATAAATAAATGATGGATTGTCTGGCACTAAGAGTGAAGTTTCAAATGTGGGTACATCAGTGTGGTCAGATTGGGGATGTGGTGCAGCCAGTCATGAAAGACACATTGAAAAGTCAAGAGTCACACTGTTTTGTGTCTGAGCCAAACCGACAAACACCCAAGTAAACAAAAACAAGCAGTGTGCAACAGTGAGTGAGCGCCACAGAAGCCAGAATATTCATTCTCTCACCTTCTGCCTGGCCTCTCACTAACCCTGCTATGTCATAACACACCCAATTCCTGTTGTCACGTCTGTCTAAGTTTTTCAGACAGGTAAGGAGCAAGTAGAGTATTTTCATATACAAAAAAATCCAACTTAATCCTCTTCATAACTTGCTTTTCAGGATGAGTAATCAAAGACGACAGCAGGGTGGAGAGGAGAGAAGGGTAAAGGAGAGGAGAGGTGGTGTAGGAGTAGCAGAAAGGCATCAGGTGGAATGGGAGCTACGTATTGTGCCAGTTTGAGTCTCCTGTGTGATTCGGTTAAAGCTCTGCCAAAACAAACAACTGAGGAGTGGAGAGAGTGAGGAAGACGGTGGAGGGGGAGATGAGAGAACGACAGCATGGATGGATGGAGATGTGAGGAAGGAGAGATAGAATCATATTGGCAGAGAGTTCATATGAAGAGGGCACTGCCAAGATGAGGAGGCTCAGGAGCATGGCTGTGCGTGCATGTTTGTGTGTCTGTGAAGGACACTGTGTGTGTGTGTGTGTGTGAATGTGTGTACAAAAGCCCTGGGTTTAAAAAGCTGGTGCACAATAATTACATAAGCTGTATATGTGTGTTAATGCAACATTACATCAGAGAGAAAAAAGACATATGGTACAATTCTGGTTTGAATATGATAAAATGCTGGTATTCTTGGTGGAGAAAAGAATGTAAAAGAAGGGATTAACTGGTAAAAAAAACAAAAAAAAAAATGTATGCCTGTCTGGATCTGCAGAACTAAACCACTGGACAGATGTGCTCCCATATGGCTCTGATGTTTTCATTTGAATATTTTATGACAACCAGAACAATTTTATCATATTCATTATTTCAAATGTAACTTTATTCAACTTCCATTCAGTTTCAAACCATCAAAAATCATCTGTCAGCTAGTATCTTTACATGCACACAAATCCTTGTTAAGTATTATCCTGGTTTTAACCATATTTAGGAAACAATATAGAACATAACCTGATTATTCTGTATGATTTTCTGAACACTTTCAGGTTACTGTTCAACTGTGTCTTTGATATCTCAACATTGCAGACTTTGTGATGATTTTACTGTATTCCTATTCCCAGGTCTCAGTAATTACTTTGATGAGTAAAATTTTATAGCAGCTGATAGAAATTATAGGCAAAACTAGATAAATAAGACCTTGTAGTTGTAATAAACCGTTAAACTTAAAATGATGAATAAATAAATAAAGCTAAGATTTCTTGTCTGTGTCATCTATATAATCTTATTTTTTACAGTACATCCTTAACCTTTCCCTCTTACAGCCAAATTCCCCAACAAACATGCAAAATATTCACAGGAGAGGAGAAAACAGACATGATGGATTGATAAGGCTTAGGGCTGTGTTCCTCTTCTGTCCTCAGGGACAGCCACCCAACACAACTTATGTGATGACTTTATCTATCTGTTGTTTCAGCAACACACACAAACACATACCTATTTATCTCCCTTCTTATCCAGGAGGACTTAATGTCTACGTCTTCATCATGCCTGCTGCATTTTGTACAGAGACTCATACTCCCAAGGAAAAGACAGATAGAGCAGCAGAGGGAAAGACACAGACACAGAGAAGAAGAGAGACAGTAAGAGGGAGATAGGGGGCTGTGAGATAAGAAGAATGACAGCAACAAAAAAAAAGAGCAATGAAAAAAGAAAGAGTGCGAGAAAGAGTGTGATCACTGTCTTCATAGTGATAAGAGAACTGACAGTTTCATCCTTCTGTCATCACCATTAATGCTACAGCTAGACAATTAGATCCAAAATGGAACAAAAAATACTGATATTAATGTCAGGAAGATCACAGCCTTTCACTTTACAGGAGGTTTCTGAATAGTTGTCATCTATATTACCCATATTAGAAATAAACTGAGTACAATATCTACAACACCTGTTTCAAGTTTGCTAATGGAAAATACAAAACATGTAACAGAACTTTTAACAGTACCCAGTTCATTTTCTGCTGTGTTTGGTAATTTGGTTGGTAAAGTTGGTGAAGATTTGGTAGACCTTTGTGGACGTGCTTTTTGTGATATATGGAGCAAGTTTTGAATTGAAGATTTTGTGGTTACTACTGGCACTTAATCATGGTGGATGGCTAATATAACAGTCTTTATTGCACTGTTGAATGGAATACATTTTTTTTTTCCAAGAGAGGAAGGAAGGTTGGTTGCTTATCACAGATTGGTCTGTGTTAGACAGACAGCTATGTCTGTAAAACTTGTCCCTAACACAACACAGCACAAGTACATGGGCCACACTATGTTGATATCAAGGGATCGCACTCCTGCCAGTCAGAGCGTGAACTGAAAGGTCAGTGGATCCAAAATGGCACTCGACATGCTCAGTCACTCATATCCCTGGCCTGGGAGATGATGGCTTTTAAGAAAGGAGGTGAGTTGGAGCCGAAATGCCAGAATGGCATTCATAACCCTTGGATGTGGCTTCCTCATAAACCTGTCTCAGACAGACCTTTTAGTTTGCACCTTTCCTGGAGTCGTTATACCTATCATTATTGACTCCTGTCTACACCACATTCCTCCTCTGCCCCCCAGCTGTGAGTGACAGGTGTCTGTCAGAGGGCAAAAGCAGAGTTGATGCAAACAGGCATGGTGCAAGCATGTGCAGCTAAGAGTATGAACAGTTCATCTGCTCTCTGCACTCATCTCCATGGAGTGGGAAAGTGAATCAATACTCCTCCTCTCTCTCCTCTAACAAGAGCAGGTACTGTATTTCTTAGGAAAAAATGAAAGGCGAGAATAAGTCTTATGCACACTGCCAACCTCTTGTCTTTGTTGAACAACACCCACCAGGAGACAAAACAAAAACATGCACATGCATTCATACCCTCTTATAAACCTGCTCTCACTCTGAAGGGTTCTGGACAAAGACAAGAGTATCTCTCAACACGCTCATGCACACATATATTTTGAGTCTTGGAGAGGTTTTATACAAAGTCGTGGATCAATTTGTCTGTGTCAGGGCACTGTTGGTTTCTGTTCTTTGTTGTTGTCGTTTGTTTGCATTTCTGTTTGCTGTGCAGAGAGCCTGATGTCTCCACTCTACACCCGCTGGTCTTTGTTAGCCTCCTATCCTCTTAACATCTCTGTTTTTGTAGGAAGACTGTAGGGAGGCATATTAGCCATGCCCCGGGATCTCTCCCGAGAGCTACAGATAATGCAGCGTGTGTTTGTGTGTGTGGATATGAGAAAAAGAGAAAGAGAGCATTTGTGTGCACCTCCCTTTGTCTCAGGCCTTTTGTTTATCTATATGAGTGCATGTGTGTGTGTGAATTCACCTCTCTGCTCCTTTTAATCTGTCTCCAAGACTTTGTCTGGCTCCCCTGTCTCTTCCTATTGTCTCAATCTTCCTCCTCTCCCAGACCACCTATCCATCAATTTACTTTGAGAGCACCCTCCTTCCTTCAGGCCTTACCTACCATTTTCCCCATCTCTATGGCTCTCACATATTTAGACATCTTTCTTCTTCGTGCTTCCCACCTTTTCCTTGCTCTCTCATATCACCTGGTCTCAGAGGCCTCTTTCTCTCTATCTCTCTTCCTATTATGTCTTTCTACTTTCTCTTTGCGCTCCTGGATCTCCTGCTCTACCATTCTACTCTTTCGCCCTCCCTCTCTCTCTCTCTCTCATATCTGCCTTGCCCACCTTTTCCTTGCATTCTCCTATCAGTTGGTCTCGGTGGCCTTTCTTTCTCTCTCTTTCTCCATGCTCCATATCTGTCTATCTATCCCATGTCGTTACAACTCTTTCCTGGCATCTAATCTCTTTATGTTCTCATTAGTCCTGCTATAATCTGCCCTTTAATCCATGCTAATTGCAAACTCCCCTTGCTCTGATCCTGATCTGAAGTTGCATTTGAAACACATCCCTCCCTCCCTGTCTATCCCTTATGGTTTGATCTGTGAAAGGCTACCATCGCATACCAAAATATAAAATGCCTGTGATCTGTAAGTCCTTGAAATTCTTTACCTTTGGTTGAGTAAATGTTGGTGAAACAGAGGTCTGAATACTCTAAGGTAATTTAAAGGTACACTGTGGAGTTTCTGAATACTAGTAACACTATGAATCAACATTTTTAAGAGTGGGTCATCACTTTGTTAGTACATCGATCACAAGACGCCACAGCTGCACAGTTCATCAGCTTTGTACAAGGTGCATCAGGTTTATGCAACATAGTCTGTCAATGGTTTCACTCCCTTCCAATGATCAGCAGTTGGTGGGAATGAGTGGCCAAGAAATGTGGCATTGCACTAACATAGGCAGAGAAAGAAGAAAATTACTAGCACATGAACATGAACATGAATGATGTTAGTTTTTTAATTCTTACAAACATCTGCTGTGCAAATTTTTTATAAAAAAGGAATACGCCCTCAGCATCTTTGTTACTCCTCAAGGACACATGGAATGTGTTATGATCTAAAACACTGAATGCAATCATAACGTTGTTTCGAAAGAACTCCAGAGAGCACCTTCAAGTAAGTTGTAAGATCCAAATCCTTTTTGGTGCTTGGTATTTTGTATTGTAAAATCAGGCAATACATTCATCATGAAATCAACCAATTACTATGCTCATTTCACTGGTAAATTAGAGAAGCCTGCTGTTATCTTTAGTGCTGTGTAAGTACCACTAAAGGACCTATTCTATCTGAAATGCAGTGAAATAAAAATAAATTGTAAAACATGGATTTCTCATACCACTTTTTGTTTTTGGTGTGTCCTCTGTTGCAAAAAGCTCAAACAAATTCAATAAATCCTACATTTTGGTGATGGAGGGAGGAGGTTAAAGAGGAACAGTGCAGAAATAAGTTTGCTATTGCCTGCAGTGCGAGCAGTGTCAGACATCTCCGTTGTCTACATCAGAACACACAGCAGACAGGCTGGGGAAGGATAATGAGTTATTTCAACAGTTTCTACCTGAGAGCACCCATAACGGGATCCACCTCCCTGACAGTTCCTTCCCCCACCCGCTTTTCAGCACAATGTCATGCTCTAGTAAATTCACTCTGCATACCTCTGCAGCCATCTACAACTCTTCACAGGTCATCACCGAGTGTATCCGGCCATTAAATGAAAAACACCTCAGAGAGGGGAGAGAGGGGGAGGATGGGAAAATTAATATCAATGGTTGTGCCCCTAATTGGCTTGTCTGCTTGATAAAGGACACAATAACCTGACTCTGCTGCAATTACCCCCTCTTTCCTGCCTCTAAAGTAAGCACAAGAGCTGGCATGTGCGCACACACAAATATAGGCACAAACTAAGCAGAATGTGTGCACACACAAAAACACACACATCTGGCAGCCGTTGTAACTGACAAAAGTGTAGGCTGAAGACCATAAACAACCATAATCATCATTACTGCAGGGTAATCTCAATCAGCATGTGTGTGTCTGTGTGTTTATGACTATAAGTCAGATTTAGTGTCGTGTCCCCTCAGGTCAAGGCCGATGGACAGATGTGTCATGGGGAAAATGATTTCTGCCAAGACAGACATCGTTTTTCTCTGCTTTTTTACTCACGCCATCCATCTCCCTGCATATCCGTCAGGCTCATCATATGGATGGGGATACAGTGAACAACACTCATAATGACAGAGGAGGATGAACAGGGCATAAACAACTCCACAGAGGCGAGGGCAAAGAGGAAGAGAGGAAAGTGAATCAGAGAGAGAAAGAGGCTGGGGGAAAGAAGAAAAGAGTTCAGATAGCAGGCAGTTACAAAAAGAGAAAAAGGAACAGGAGCAGACACAACAAGACAAAAAAAGAAAGCAAAGACTCACATGATGAGGACCTGACAAATGAGAAGTGAGAGGCGAAGGTTCGGTCGTGGCAGAGATGTTTTGAGAGATTATGGGTGAGAAAGGGAAAAGAAGTGCAAGTTCCACTGAATATGACAAGAGCTCTGTAGGAGTTGTGAGAAAATTCACAGCCAAGGTGTGAATATTCATGACATACTTAAAGGTAAACTGTCACCAACAAACTTTGGCTTCACTTCATTAATTGGATACTGTTTAATAAAGATAAGAGAACAAATCAGGTAAAAATAGAGCATGCTCTCATTTTGCTTGAGCAATAAGTCAAGACCTTCTGGCAAAAAAAAAAAAAAAAAATGTGTCTGCAATGATTATTAAACTTCATTAAGGATGTCAGCAACTGACATTTTCTCATTTGCTCCTTCAAGAATATACCACACCGTGTTTCTTTCTTGAGTATATATGCAAAGACATCCATGTCCCTTAGAAATGTTTATACAACTGCAACACCAAATATGTTTTGTAGACAATGTAACTGCAGCCAGATTATGTTTTTATATTTTTACATAATGAGAATATGTTGTTAATTCACACACTTGGCAAGCTGCAAATATGTTATAATAGAAAACAAAACTGTAAAATGTTCAGACAGAACTTTTATTATCTTGGGTGCTTGGGTCGGATTGGCGAAGGATGAAACTTGGTTGTGATTGGCCACTGAGCCCAGTACCAGAACACGGATGTAGCACGCTCTTATGTGCACACTGAATGACAGACACACAAAGAGGGCCAGAAAAAAGACTGACAGAGCTGACGCCCACTGTGATACGCTGGCCCGCCGGGATTTGTCCTGGTATGCCCGATGATCAGTTTGACTATGACTTTAACTTAAGTGCTTTGTTGCCATAACCTAACCACAGACCGAACTCTAGGTGCGAATCCCGTTCTCTGGTGTGACAGTTTCCGCCCCAACCTCCTCAAAGCTACTCTGCTTCTGTTAATAAACGTATCACTTCATTCATTCAGAAAATATGTCGCCTCTGAACATAATCTAACCAGCGATTATGTTTCTAAGTAAGGTAAGATATCTGCTGCTGCAGTTTAGCTGTATAGAAATGAAATTTCTAGACAGGGTTGGCACAGAACAAATAGACTGTAGAAAAGCATGGATATAGCAGATGTGATGTCATCCACTGGGTTTTAGCTCAGATTCACACTCTGCCAACGCAGACATGATATGCATACACATCCCTCTGTGAGCGTTAATATTCTTTAAGAGGAATAATGATTTTTGAAAATTGTCATCAAGGCACACAGCAAGATATTCAACACTCAGCTGTGGTGTTTGCGACTCGGAAAAGACAAACTGAAGAGGATTAGGATTATGTAAAGCACAAAGATGAAATGGCACTTTATGGCACTGTCATGCACAAAAAAGCTGGTATATGCCACATTGCAGCTTTCAGATACAATGTTGACGAGTTTGCATTTGGTGCAGGTTTTCTATGGAATTACAGACCTAATTCCAAATACCTCATAGAGACACCACAGAGAATGCTGAGGTGCGTGTAAGCATTTGTGTATATGCGCCCACGCACTCAAACGTACAAGCAGGCACCCACACACCCATGACAAAAGTCTAAATTTCTTTCATGTTGCTGTGACACAAAACAACAGAAACAAGTCTCTCTAGTGTCTATCAATTGTCAAAGAAGCTCTTGCTGGATTTTGGCTTTGTATTACTCATGAAGGGAATGTGCATCCTGCTGACAACTGGGTGCTATGTTCATCATTGCACCACTTTGTTGTCAGAAGGATGATGGATTTCAGGCTTTTATCCTTAAAGATTTTTTTTTCTTCAATTCTGACCCCCCTCCTTCCCCTTTTCCCTTTTATAGCCCAGCTGTGCCGCTACCCAAACAACTGCTACTCCATTTACTTTTTGGCGTACTCTCACGTGGTGTGATCAAACAATACACCTATCAAGTCGCATCCTGGGTAAAGTTTACTTAAGTGAAGAAAGACGAGTGGGAAAAAAAGATGGAGAAAGACATGTTGTCAACATTCATCAAGGAGGGCTGATCCCTGCCTGTGCTTGTGTCAGTACTGATTTAAACACTTGGTGGTGGTATGGAGATTTAACATTATTTGTGGCTTAATCTTAGTGTCAATATGTCTGGATGAGAATCACTGACACCAAAATATCAAAATATTCTGGTTTTGACAGTGTTAAGTGCACAGTATAGTTCAGCAGGTTGCTAGTGAAGTGTATTATGTTTGGACGATTTCATCATCGCATCAACCTTGAGAATTTCTTGGAAGCATTTATTAAGATGCTGAGAGCCACAGCTTTGTGGAGAAAAGGTTGGGCGGTGCAGACATTTCAGAGGTTTACACAGTGTCTTTCAAAGGAGAACAAAGAATAACCTCTGACACCCCTCTCTCATCCAGCCTGCTACATTCTTCTCCTCATCCTCAGTTCTACCCTGCTCTTTGTTTGCAGTCGATCTGCAGGTGAAGAGGTTGACCTCAGCGGGCGAGACACTAACCCACTGGGCTTCTCCATGAGCACACAAAGACCCAGCAACCTTCTCTATCTTATTCAACCTCTCTTACACACTCAATCTCTGTTTTCTGCTTTGTCTGCTCTCTCAGCTGCTTTCTCTTTTACCCCCTTTGGTATTCCTGTCTCCCCATCTCTCTGCTCCCTCTTCCTTTCCTTCCCTCACTGCCCTGCTGTCTCCATCTTAGCTTGAGTTATTGATTTCTGTAAAGGTTGACTGCCGCTGCTGCTGCCTCTCTCTCCCTTTTCTCTCACGGTCTAACTCCCTCCTCTTTCCTCTCCTGCTTTTCCATTTTGCACTCTACTACTCTTTTTTAAAACTCACTTTCTGTTTCTTTCTGTCACTATATTTTTTCTTGCTCTTTTCCACTCCTTATTGTCTCTCTCTGGGAGGGACAACTTAAGGCAAACTTCTAGACTCTGTCAGTCTCCATTTGTATGTCTGGTCCTTCGTTTCCCACTCTTTCTCTGCCTTGACATAGCCTGACATGGAGGGTGCATTACGCAACACTGGACAGAGCATGTGGTTCTTCCGAAATATCCTATGGCACATAAATCCAAATTTACTCAGATTTGTCTATAACAGTGAAGAAAGCATTGCATTCTCTTCAAAGATTGTTCTTTTCTTAAAGCAACATTCTGCAACTATTTTACGTTAATATAACAGCTTCAAAATCATTATCATTCACCCTTCATGCCCCAAACACCTCTCTTACATTATATAGCTTGCATTAAGTGCATACAATCTCCTGCGAGAAACGCATAACTGAGTGACAGTCAGCAGTCAGCAGTTCAAACTGCCAGAATCAAGCCCAATAAGTTCAAGAGTGATGCCGAACTGTACTACATACACAATTTTACATTTTCTTTCTTTGCTGCTCTTTCTCAAATGAAAGAGCAGCCCTTGAGGAAGGTTTTCAGATGGAATACAGAAATGGGTCTCAAGTCTATCAAGCTTGCACTGTTAAGGCTCTACTGCCAACTGATTTCTACAGATATGGGAAATAAGAAGTCAACAATTTCATTTCTAACTAATGTATGCATAAGAAGACAGATGTGACTGAAACATAACAATGGGTATTAACAGCTTATTAAACCTCCATCGAGGGTAGACTTAAACCACGTTAGGGTTATGTTTTACATCTACAATACTCTGTGTTCTCATGTAAAGGAACTCAGAATGATTTACTGTGACAATTTACCTTTATCTTCTCCTTCTGAGCAGATACATCCTTGAGAACACACTCATACTGACAAAATTACTCTTAGATGTCCCTATAGTTTTTGAAAGACCTTATTGCATAAATTTGCAGATTAATGATGAAAATTTGATACTAGTAAAACTGCTGTAACCGTTAATGCTTAAAGATACACAATTCATATTAATGCAAGCCATGTGCAGACAGGTAAATTGTCTATAAATATTTATTAGTGCATTAATGGGCAAAGTGAATGGAATGAGTAATAGGTAATATGATTATGTTTAATACAGTATGATGATTAGGTAGGGACATTAGGCAGCAGAAGTGCCTCTGGTTTATAAGAGATTCCACATCTTCATATTTTAATGCCACACTTAACTCTTACAGACACTTCATATGCGTAAACGTCCAGTCGGTAATGTACACAAGGGATTTTTTTTGCAGTACCACCTACTGTAAATAGTACCACTGAAAGAACATCACCAGACTGACTGTTTAATGTGTAAAGATATAGCTGTTGATTGCGTGTCCTCACAACGCATGAACACAGAGGAAAATAATCCTGTTTAGTGAGAAACCAACCAACCAACCAACCAATCAAGACCTTTCGACCATTGGCCATATAAAAAAAGGCGAATACTACAGTTTTATTATCAAGGTTCTGAAGTGTAATGATTTTCCTTTCATACAGGAAACTATTGTCTGACAATAAGGGAATATGATATTTTCCCTTCAAAAAATGCTTCACATGAAATATTGAGGCTGTAAAATAATCAAATATACTGTATAAAGAACACAGCGTCATATCTGGTGCTTTGTATAGCCATTATGTAATAGGTCATGTTGAATTTAGATAAAAACCTGAAGCATTTTGCAACAAATTGCCAATTTATTTTCACAAGTGCAGGATTATACTTTAGCAGTAAGTGTTGCTCACCTGCCCATCATTCCCTAATAACCTGTCCATGATGTCCTGGGGAACATGATGACCATATTAGTAATGAGGACGTAGCTGACAGGTGAGGCTGCACCTGGCTTGTGGAAGCTCATTACAGAGTCTTAATGATGTGCTGTGTTCCATAATTAGGAAACTTTTTCGGCTCTCTGTCCAACCTCCCTGTTTGGTTGCTGTGTTGGCTGGGGGCAGTGCGAGTGCTTTGGTTTGGTTTGACAGCTTGAATGCACAGAGTGTCTCAGAGATCTGTGGAGGACTCATTGGATGTGCCAGTGGAAAGTTCTGTAGGAGTTTACATGAGGACACATACAAGATTATAATGGGATATGAGAAAGAGTGAGTTAGGGGCTGGGAGTTAGACAGTTTGAAAACTTAGGTATGTCTGAATGTGTGTAATGAGCACATATGCGTATTCTTTATATTTTTATTTTTTTTTTATTTTTTACTGAGCTGTACCATATTTTCCTTTAAATTCTGTTATGCAGACTGGCCTGGGACCAACTTCCATGAATAATGCAACTGTGTGTGTTTGTGTATACACTCCTTCATTAAGGTTATAATACCAAGCTTTGTTGAAACTGTGTTAAAGAGGTCCTGATTCAACTGTATGATCATTTTCAGAAGCTGCAATTTGTGGTGCCACTGAATTGTGTTGCATTATACAAAGAGGTGTGTCTAATGATGCTTATTTTGAATGTGTCAACAAAGAAGTTACTTTGACAGGTGTCACTATCCCAGACCACACCCTCCAAAATGAGCACACAGGTGCATCAACACTTCTTTAACACAGTTAAGTTAAAAAAAAAAAAAAAAAGATCACTAAACGATTCCTGAGGGGAAGATGTATTGCAGGTCTATTGTATTAGACTACATTAGTGTTGGCTACATGTTTCTAATACACCAACAACTGAGTGGATACTGTGTCGAGCAGAGTAGTTATGTTTGTACTTGTTAATGAGAGCTAGATATTTGTGTTTCCAAGTCCAGATGATTCTAATGAGGGCTCCAACCTTTTCAAGCTTGGCGACAAGTGATCAGATGTAGTTTGTGCAAAATGAATCTACATTTGAGTTTCAAATGTTATGGACACCTTTGCAGAGCTCTTTATTTTTACCCTTGTGTGAATCAATTAGCGCTGCAAGTGTTGGGATTCATTTATTCAGGAAATTATTCCAGGTTTACGACTGACCATAAATATGTGATCCTATAAACAAAATAACTGATTAATTAGACCTAGTCTGTTTTTGAGACTTTGTCTGCAAGCTAGACACCACTGTGTAAAAGCTCTGCAGTGCTAAAACACGAGCCAGTCGTGGTTATTTTTGTATGTGAGGGAAGACATAATGCACAGTATTAACTGTAATGTATGGTGATAGGTAGTCTAAGAAGCCTATAAACAGAGTCTATTTTGTCTGTAGATTTAAACCTCATTATAATATAAAAGTATGAGGATATATTCATTTTTAAATCACCGGAAAGAGGCAGGTATGTAGCGTATTAAGTGCTTTGAGTGCAGGATAAGTGTGTGTGTGTGAGTGTATGTGAGATGCTGTGCTAGTTAATGAGGGCCAGAATGATTGAGCTGAAGTTTGTAGGTCTGGTCTCACTGCAGAGGGGAGCAAATGATGAATACACTTCAATCATTTCAAGACAGGCCTTCATCATTTGTTGGAGCTGTCAGACAGTTATCAGGGCTCACTGTAGGCAGCTGGAAGGGCGCCTCGTCCATAATTGAAAATTGAGTTTAGAAATGTCACATGTATCCGTCCATCTAAATTTCAAGCGGGGAAAACCCCATTGGTGCACAGCAAGCAGGGGCCTGACAGTACCTATCAATCCAAAGTTCAACATTTTAGTCAATAGAGACAATCGCCGATGGGGGATTTGTTCATTTTTAACGAGGGGCATGTTGGACAGCTTCGGTATGAGAATGAACTGCAGGCATAACTCAGCACTTTACTAATATATCATTCTTTGAATGCATTTCTGTCTTTATGTCCTGTGTAACCAATTTAAAAATTAGCAGACAGATGGCTAACATTATCTTGTGATGCCTCTATTTGTGTTTGCTAATAACTTTAAAGCTGCTGCAGCATCTTTCATGCATTGCAATTATTTGCTGATAGCCTCTTTGGAAACCAGAAAAAAAAAAATGCTTTAACCTTTAAATCACCAGCTGAGTAACCTTTATATTTTTGCTGCAGGACAAGGCTGCTACACAGGCACAGATTGAGCTTTATTTAACACACACACACACAAAAAGCAACTCGGCTAGTGCTAATCCTTTGACTTTCCTATATGCTGTCTTTTCCAAAATCCACTATGAAGTTACTCTCTAATATATATGTTCACCTTAGAGTATCTACACCCAAGGTCTAACTCCTCCACAGTGGTTTATAAGTGAGGAAAATAGAACGCTAATCTATTCTGGTGTAATCACGCTTTGACCTGGCTAATGGAGGCAGCATACCCCAGGGCAAGATGTAATCAGGAAGACAGTTAATAAAATGAACAAGACTGCTTTACTGATCTTACTAATGTCCCTGACCTTCCCTGAGGGACGACACTTACCCACAAGCAAGCTCACACACGTACATATGCATGCGCCTTAACGCTACATATACATCACATGCAGTCTCAGGCATGACCACACAAGTGGGATGATTAATGTAAACACATAATGTAACAAGGAGACAGCATGCTGCAAACATTAATTCTACATCATCATTATTATGCCATGATACTTCAACCCTCCTCCCATTATCCTTGCTCTAAGTCGCCTCTTTAAGCAGGGATGCTTAAAAGGACAGATGAATCATTTGCCCACATCTCAGTCAAACTTTCACATAAGTTCACACTCTGAGTTCAGAGAGAATTTCAAGGCATCGTCTATTTCTGTATGTGTGTGTAATTTACAGCTGGAGGGGGATTGTCTCTACCAAAAGTCACACATATCAACACCAGGGAGCAGAGTCACGACTCCATAAACAGCTGTCAATCAAACATTGTAATGACTGACAGAGCAGACGTATATGTCACTTAATACTGGGCTATATTTACATAAATAACATGGCGAGCACAGTATTAACACAGATCTACATATAGATATTGCTGTGTGTGAATAAGTACATGTAACTGCAAGTGCAGACACACAAAAACACACGCAGTATATATAAACAATCCTTCATAACTAAAATAAAACTAGTCTCTTGAGGAAAAAAACAACAACAATGGATAAACAAATCAAGACTTGTCAAAAAAGCTGTCAGTTTATGATCCCTCATGGAAGTTAGACTTAGTTAAGGATGTCATGACCACAGTATAAGCACTTATTAGTGTCTGGTAGCTCAGCAGTATCCTTGAACACCCATGTAGTTTCCAATTAACTACTCTGACTTGCTCTTTCAATAAACAGTCTCTTTTCCTTATCCTCCATCCAACTTTATTTTTGTCGACATAACACACCACATTGTAAACCACATTTTAGTGCAAAATCTCTGTGTTCCTGATCTTGTTGCTACGTGCTCTTGTGCCTTTTTAAAGTGTTTAAAGTTTTCCTGCTTTCTGTCTGAGGACTTTTTACTTGCTCCTGTACTGTTTCACTGTTTCCAGACAGTTCCAACTTAATACTGAATAAAATAATATTCAAAAAATGTAACAAACGCTTCTCTAAGGCAGAAGTATGTGTGAGTATTGCTTCATTTTAGGGAAACAAAATCTGCCCTTTCAAGTTTTGTTACTGGCCTTGTGTGTCAACATGATGTAACACTGTATAAAGAGGGAATATTACAAATATTTTGTAAATAAAAATGATGCAATGTAGTCTCCCTTTTGCCTCAACAAAGTGCTTCAACAGCACCAAGCATGTTTAAAAATTTAAGAGGTGGGATCTTGTGGTTTCGTACTTAGAAAAGTTGTGTTATCATACAATAATTTAATAAAAGATACCATAATATTACCATAATTGCAATGTTCACTGTCAACACAGTCCACTGCTGGTATGAAAAACCATGAATGACATACAGTACTGTCCCTGTGCCCATATGCTAAACCTCAGAGTAACGATAGACCTCAGTCACTCTCCAATCATGGTTTTATGATATTAGCAGTTTAGATACAGCCTCAGCTCTACCCTTGCGTGGGATGTACTTCAGCCACTTGGTGGATTACAGCCATGCATCAAGGTGCTTGGAGCGAAATGAAAATGTGATTCTCTGCGTGCTTGAGGGAAATACAAGACGAGGGGTCAGGAATGATCGCTTGTTGGAACATGATCACTGCTAAAGGGAAGTTGTCCCAGAGCCTCCAACATTCCCTAATTGCGAAGCCGCTGTCATAATTCCTGGGGGCCATTCCGAGGATATCATTCCCAGGAAGATTATGGTTGATGAGCGATAGGCTGTGTTCAGTGTGGAGGAGGTCTCCTTGGAGTATGGAAGCAACCTTGTCAGGGCAATATCACCCTCTGACATCTTTTAATCAAGGCATACATGCATGAATGCATGTATACACATCCAAATTAATACAGTCATGAGGTGGACACCGGGGTATATAGTTGACAGTGATAGAGTTAAACACTATTGGCAGTGCAAATGCTTATTGACAGTCTCAGTGTCTGTAAAAGTTAGTGGTAATAGAAAACGAAGGTGGGATTAATGAAAAATAATCAGCTGTGTGGGATATCTGTGGAAGCCATTTACTCCACTTTATACTTATTATCATTCAGTAAAATACTTTCTATTGTAGTTATACAACAGTATATATACAATAGTATAGTATTTAACAAGTTTTTTTTTATTTGTAAAGTAACATATGCTTTCTGCTTTTATGCTGGTTTATTCAGCCAAATCAGTTCTCTCTAGAGATCTCTGACTATAGGACTAATTAGCTGTCAGAGGTTGCGATGCATTAGTTAAATATGAACACTGTCAGAAATATTTATAACACACACACATCAGAAATGCCAAGTCTGATTAGATGGACAAAAACAGTGGTAATAATTCTGTTAACATCTGAGAGAAAACACAGCACGGAGATGTTATCGCCAGTTTATTGCAATGTCAGAAGCCATGGTGTGTATGCAGCACATACACACAATGTGTAGGAGAATAATGGAAATATTAACTTACAAACACCAGACAGATAGAGGTTGTGAGAGACAGAACAATGGCCAGCAAAGGTGATGGGCTGTCATGACCTTCACGATTGTTGGCAGTAAACAGTGAACAGAAATCATATCAGGGAGTGAGAGAGAGAGAGTAAGAGAGAATAAAGTAATTGGACAGAGGGGTTGATATAAGAAAAGAGAAATACTGATATTAAATCACAATGGATGGGACTAGGAGCCGATTCCTTACTAACAAGGCACAGCAACACACAACTGATGCACCTTGTTTTTTTCATCTTCCACTGAGTTCTCATTGTATTTCCACTCTAAGGCAACTTCTTTTATGTAACCTCCAATAAGGCCTCGTCAATACAGCTGTATTGAACTGAGAGTATATGTGGAAGCATCAGGGAAACAGAAGGGAGAGAGAAAGTTCAAATTTAAAGCCTCTATGCCAGTCCCAACTGTCTAAATGTGTTCCGCTCCTTCTCCCTCTTGACCTATATATCCTCCTTTTCTCTTTGTTTCTCTGCCCTGTTGTTACACAGAGAGCGTAGTACTGAAGAAAAAAAATAATGTATCACAACGGGAAATACGAACCTGACTCACTTCTCTCTTTCCTTCACAGACTTGCTCCATTTCCAGCTTCACCCTCTCTTCTTTCTTTACCTCCCTATTTTATTATATTTCTGTCTTGCTCTTTATTTGTCTTTTTCTTTACAGCACTGCATTTTTCTGTCACTGTTCTCTCCCCTACCTCCACTCTTTTCTCTCTTCCTCTGCAGCCCATCTAACAGTATGAAACATGACCTCTCACTTTGGCTGAAATCCCTGAAATCTTTGTTGTTTTTGTAAGTGAACACACAGGCACAGGCACGGACGCGGACAAACAAACACCTGCGCGTTCTGCACAAATCTCAAATGCTATTTCCAACTGCTCCAGAGCTGGAAGAAGACAGGGCCTTATTGAGATGAAGCATGGGGCCTTGGGGGTGACAACGTGGGCATGATTGTCTGCTCTGCCAGCCTCCTCCTCCCTGAAACTCAACAGAAACTAAAACCCACTAGCGGCTACAGCTAACCACCAAGGGAGAGAGGAAGAGAGAGGAGTATTTCAATTCTCTGCCTTTTGCAATTCATCACCATCCTCTAATGGCAAACTGTGCAGTTAAGCTATCGCTCCCTGGAAGAAAAACAGGATTCTTCAGTCAAGCTGTCTGAAAAAGTAAGGTGCTGGTCAACCCAAATTATATCATGAATGGCTTAAAATGGATCTGATGGCATTAAGAACATGGTATGAGTTTGTGCTCAGAATAAATTAATGATCAGTAAAATCAGTGAAACCACTAAAATTTGGCATTGCAAAATCACGTGGAAGGCTGTGATTGTTAAATTGTTGAAAGCCATTCAGATAGCAAGCTTTGAGAAGGAGCTAAAAGCCTTGTTTTGTAGTTAATGTTTCTCCAATTGTCTTATACATCATGGTAAAATGTTTCATGGATAAACGGAACAGAACTGAAAATCTCTCAGCTGCACTTTGCTCTCTGTTATCCACGGCTAATCTAAAATCTAATCCATGCATATGTGAGCACATTACAATGAGTCATAGGAACATAAAAAGAGATAGAGAAACAGACACGTGACAAATCTGATGTGTAGGACAAAGGAGAACTTGAAAAGTGCTTTGTAAAACTACAAATTTTCATGGAATGAATTTGATTAGATTTAGATCCTCAATCAGGTTATTCCACACCACAGACACTCCACTGAAGAATACCCTGAGAATACAGAGTGGGTGATAGAGAGAGAGTGCAGAGTAAGAAGAAAGAAGAGAGAGACAAAGAAGAAAGCTTGGTGTTGAATGACACGCAGAAACAGAGAGATGTGCAGGTGGAAATCGGAACATTTTGAAGCACAGATGCAGGAAGGCTGAACAACAAAGCGAACTCAACTGTTGGTGTTCGCAATAGTCATGCTACGTTATGTGATCCTGTTAGCTTTCCTGAGTTATTGTACTGGAAGCATTGTGGGATGGCAAGCACTGAGGAGGCAGTAGGTTTCTCAGAGCCACAGGGATAGAGAGGCTAAATGACAGATGATACACAGATTCAAGCACCACAGGATGGCCCAAGGCAAGCTGGGAGCTACAGACAAGTACCCTTATAAGGTAACACAGACACTGCGAGTGCATACTCAAACACATAAACTCTGAAGGACATGTATATTAGGCATGCACACATGTTGTTGTACAAGCACACACACTCAGAAACACTTCCTGTGGCTCATTTTAAGGGCCACTTCCTTTGCATTTCAAGACCAAATGCATCATAATAGGCTGAAAACGCTGTACTGTTTTAAAGGCTACTCCATATGTATGCCTTATTTTGCCCAAATTAAGAGGACAACAACCAATGTATCCTTGCCATGCCTTGGTTTATCATTTGGTTTCAAGTTGCAGAAGACTGCTCAAATGCAACAATAACTCTGGTCTCTATGAGAAACTCAATTGTATGTACTCATTGTATGTCACGTCATCTCAAATTGGCCCCCCAAAATGGGACTCTGTTAACATCCCGTTTACATTTGCACACACAGAGGTGCCTTGATATCATGCTGTGAATCTAATCTCAGTTTACAGCCCACCGCATGGCACAAGTCTTTCAGTGCACCCTGAAAATGGATTATGATAATTCCATAACTGTCTCGGAGGAGGCAGTCAGGAGGAGCCATGCGGAAACATCAGTAGCCTCCTTGTAACCTCCTGCAGAGGGGCCCAGGAGGAGACATCATTGAAGAACCTTTCATGTTCCTCTTCTCTCCTTGTTTCTCTGTTCTTCATTTTATTTATTATCTTTCTTCCCTCCCCCCATTCCCACTGTCTACTCCTTCCTTTGTTTTTACAATTTCCACTTCTTTATAAATACAGACACACCCGTACACACCCACCCATGGCAACTCTTGAAATGGGTGAAAGCTTTGTGACAACATCAAGTCCTGTTGTGGTGCCTATTGTAAGTGTGCAATGTCACTGACAACAAGGACAATAAAAACCCATGGCTTCACATTCAGGCAGAACGGATGGAGAGCGACATGGCATCTCAGAGTCTCCGGCTGTAATATTTCTCAGACTGTTGTGATTTTGTGCTATTTTCCACTCCACAAGGCACAAAAAACGGCCATGTACCAAACAATACACTCTCTCTGTGAGAGGTTGAAGGTCCTTACTCGAATTACAATAAAACTGAAAGTGAAAACATATAAAGAAAATAACCTCTGCATCATTTTCTTTTGCAGTTGTGAAAAGCAGCATTTGTGCAAAGAGAGACGGCCTGTAGTGAGGCAATGACAGAGACAATGAGGCACTGGAACACAAATGGAGAGACAAGGATTTGAGTGTGTTCAAAGGGAAACATAAAGGGGAGAAATAAATGAACACAATAAAACCAGGTTTTACTGGAAAAGTCAAACAGAACAATCTAACATGGTTAGACATTCTGGATAGCATCGTATTTATGAATGCTAGGTCACCAAATGCACCGTAGACAGTGATCAAAGTGTGCATTGACTACAGCTCAAGAGACAACATAACCTCAACTCTAAAATTCAACAAAACATATTTCTTTCTTAACAATGATACCATTGCACAGTGTCAAGAGCAAACCCTGAACCCCTAGACTCTAGACATATTCACCTGAATACTGATACTTGACTACTGTATTCCACTGAAGTCCAACAAAAAACCTGTAGCTTATCGTTTGCATTTCTTGCACATAAAATGTCAAACACATTAGAAGCATTGGTATGTGAATTGTTATGATCAGACACAGCCAAGCCAGCTGTTTCCACATGTTACCGGTCTTTGTACTAAGCTAAGCCATTTAACATAAAAAATATGAGCACAGTATCAGCCTTGTCATCTAAATCTTCACCAGAAAGGGAACACGTATTTCCCAAAAATGTTACTATTCCACACTGGATTTGTTCTTTACACTGGTGACTGGTTTTCCTGATCATTCAGGGGCTGTAGCAACTTTAACAACATCAGCTGCTGCTGTGGGACTAACTGAGGCTGGGTTTGTCACTTAATTGTGAGGTGCTGAGTGCACTGCATGGAGGTTAGTGTAACCATCCAATGCAATGTTTTGTTGTGGTCTGCGCAGCTGCGCTTGGATGCCTCTAACTACAGTGTGCTAGTGTTTGTCCAAATACTGTATCAGCAAAACAACCTCTACAGCCTCCACACCAGGGTAAATCATGGAGACAATAGTACCAGCAGCAAAGTCATTCTAAAGACTCCAGTGAAAGGTTTTAGGTGTCCACTACTGCAATCCTACTATTTTAGTCATTTTGTTCTGGAATCAGGACTGTACTATATAATGAAATGAGGTCACTGCAGGAGGCCTTTTAATTTGTGAGCATGAACAATTTTGCCTGGATTAAGCTCTTCGAATTGCTCATTTTGTGTTCTCTTCAATTTGCTTGTTGAGCACATGTGCGGTTATGAATTCAACACCTCTGTGGTCTGACTTAGGTTTATCCTCTGAGGAGGTAATTTGGACATCAGGCCCTAAGCACTCTGATTGGACTCACAATTTATGAACTGAACTGCTGGCCCGGGCTGACACAGACCGATGTGAGTAACGGAGCGCTCACAAATGACATCAAACTCTTTGCTCCTGTAATTGGATGGGATTAGTCTGGGCTGAGAGAAGCAGCCCTAAACATGGCAGAGCCACAGACACAATTTGCATAATTCAAAACCATAGAGGTTTGTAACAAGTAAGTTTGTAAAAAGAATAATAAAAGTGGGAGATTTAGTTAGGTTGGGTCCAGGTAATCAACAAGACAAAGATAAGAACTTGATGTCACGGTCAGAGAGATTTGGTCATATTAATTTATACTCAAGTGAAAAAGCGTATATTTCATAAAAAGAGCAGCAGCTCACAATTAAAGAGTGGATATTTTGCAGCGGGAGGTGATGGTCAGTGTCTTTAATAAAACAAGGCAGATGCATTGAGAATCACTGAATAACAGGCATATGTGAAGAGTTTCTCTTCTTCCACAAACAAAACATTTTACCTAGCTAACTTTTTAGCAAACATATTCTTAGTTTATATTGTGATAAAACTGTTTGGACAGATTAATATAGGTGTGAAAATGGGATTCGAGTTTGTTTTGTTTATCTTTACATAATGTTTTTTGAATTACAAATACAGGCTACAGAATAGTTATTTCTTCTGATGTAGGCGCAGAATGCAAATGCATGCCAGAGGTCAGCTCGCTATCAGATGTAGTCTTTGAGGAATGTTCAAGTCCAACTTTAAATATAAGACATAAGGAGATGTAAAGCATTTAATCAGTCAATCTTTGTGGGTGCAAGGTCTTTTGAGGTTAGCTTGTTGTGTAAAGGTCCTTATACTTCTATACTATATCTGCTGAAACAAGGTATACAAACCACATAAGCAGATATACTGCCATCACAAATCTGCTGCTATAAGTTATAGTCTCATGATATGAGTTCACTTTATGCTTTTAACACTTAATTTCTATACTGCGATAATCTAACCCAGGACTGTCAAATTCATTTTCTGTGTTAATATGAACTCTGCAACAACAGATATATTTAAAAAAAACCCCCACCATTTCCCAAATGATAACACTTCATTAAGCTTAAGTCATTCAGCGTCTTAATCGCCTCCGCTCTCCACTTTTTTTTTTTTGTGGCATCGAAGTCAAGGTTGAGGGAAAAGTGAATAAGGAGGCCTACTGCAATGCATCACTCTGGGATGAACAGACTCAAACCTAAATTGAAAATGGCTCCCACCTTTGACGGGTCAATGATTTGTGTGTGTGTGGGTGTGTGTGCGTGCGTGTGTGTCAGTGTGCATATATGTATGTGTGTATATGTTAAAGCAATAGGGAGCGGAGTGAAACTGCACGTAGAGCACTTTCTTGAGCAATGGAGTGCATCTGCATGAAAGGCAGGTTGAAATCTTGGAATCCTTGTAGTGTGTTAGACATATAAATTGCCTTTCACGGTGCTACATAAATCAGAAAGCACTATGCAAGTAAGGTGTTTCTCTGCCCCTCTTTCTTCTGTCTCTCTCCCAGTCACTGTTTTTTATATTCCTGAACAAATACATTAGCCCTTTAACTCTCCTGTTCCTTCTCCTCCCTTGGTGGTGGTGTGAGTATGTGTGTGTGTGTGTGTGTGTGCGTGTGTGTGTGTGTGTGTGTGTGTACCTCCTGACAGAAGCTGCTCTTGCCTGCCCCCTCTCACCACCTGTCTTATCCTCTAACATTGTGCTCCATCATGCTGTGGTTCACTGGACCCCCCCACCCAACCAACCAACACCACAATCCCCCACTCTCATCCTCACCTCCGCCCTTCAAGCTGCTCGTCTGACCTGGCTTCATCCTTCCCTTCCTCCTCCCACTCACCTTCCTCTCCTCATCACGCCCTCTCATTTCTTCACTCTGTGCGCCACCCTCCCTCAATCCCACCCATCTGCGCTCCATTTCCTCCTCCCTCCCACCCTCCGATTCTCCCTCACTGCCCCCTCCACCCCCTTTACCTCTTCAAGTGTTTATCTCACTGCCTGCGTTTCAGTCATGCAAGCAGTCAGGGGAGAGATGGAGAGCTCTGTCCCCCGGGTCGGTGACCCTTGTCAGGGGGACAAACTGCCCACCGCTGCTTGCCTACACAGCTGGAAAATTAAGGACTTGTGGGGGCGAGAAAGTTCAGAGCGTCTGTGTGTGTCAGTGTATGTGTGTGCATGTGTGTGCATGTGTGTGTGCGACCGAGTGAGAGAGGTACTCATAGATTAGTCTGTGTGTGGGAAAGAAAGAGGTACAGACAGATCGGTGTATGTGTGTGAGAGCATTAAAAGTCTGTTCACTTTGTGTTTGTGTCCTGATGTGTGTGTATGAGAGTGTGTATGTGAGAGATCAGGTTAAACAGTCTTGTTATGAGAGGAAACATGGTGCAGATGGTTGTGGGTGTCCAGCTGTTACTCCATCTAATGGGTTAATGAGTATCACAGCATCTATCCAACTCACTATCTCCTCCTCTCTTTGTCCGCCCCCCCCTTCCACATTAGCCTGTTGGCACAAAAACCACACGACTATTTAGCAAACAGAGTAAGCGAGCAGTGAACAGCACACACAAAAAAACATTCCATTTTTGTTTCCATCCTGGCATTTTCGATGCCAAACATCAACTGCTGTTTGTTTTCTGTGAAGGTATAAACTACAAAGCTAATGCCCAGGTTCTGGTATTGTTGCGTAACATTACTGCTGGTCTTTGATCTTAATCCAAATCAATTGCCCCCTGGGAGTGTAGAAAACACTAAACAGAGTCGAGATACTTTGCTGTTTTTTTTTTTCTCAGAGGCTTTTGACAAAATGGCTTCCTGAATTAAAACTCTAAACTTCAGGCTCCAAAGCCAGCCAAAACTGAGTGAACTCTGAAGGGGTTTTTGTGGTGAAATGTGGAACATTACAATACACCAATAAAATCAAACACACACTCAGAACACCCCACCCATGGTCCCTCAGTGCTGACTTGGTGTCACGGTTTTGTTGTCCCATATTGTGATTCAATACTGTGGACATTTGTATCATGGTTTCAGTCTCGGTTTAAGAATTGTTCCATCCCTATGAAATATACTCGTCAATGACCTTTTTTTGCTCTTGGTCCTGACTAAAATTACACTAAAATATTCACAATATTTTTGTCAACTAATCCTCTGAAATTGGTGTAGAAGCTGAAGCTCGGCATATCGTCATGTTTTGCTGAAGTGAATGGACTTGTAATGGAGGGACTTGGATATTTCTTATCCGTGGAATCCTTAACAATCAACCTATCCATCACTCATGAGGTTAAGTTACATCCTAAGCAGTTTGGGTGTTTCTGTATTGACCAGGTGCTATGATTCCTTTTGTAAAACACACTCACATGGTTCATGGTTGTTTGAAAATAAATCTGCAGAGATTTGTCATTCAGTTGATTACAGGTACCTTGTCTGTTTATCTACCTACAAGACTGAGTTACTTCACCTTAGAGCTCCACTGTGTTTGGAACTCTATGGCAAGGCTTTGTTGAGGCAGCCCTCTGTCAGTGGTATTGGCTTTGTTTGGCTGTCATTCATATCTGTTATATGGCATTTTACAACAGCATAGAAACATGGGGACTCTGCTAGACCTAACTTTACAACAGAAAGCATGGAGCACCTATTCAGGCTAGCTATCTGCAGGTTTTAAACAAGTTCACAGCTTTGTCATATTGGAAAACTTTTACTCAAAAGGTGAAAGGATAAAGTTGGTGGTGTTCTAGATATTTCCTCATTGTTAACAAATCAATATAAAGAATATTACCATATTTATCCTTTAAAGTTATCTCTCTAACAAGTTTTATAATGCAGTAGCCAAGGAAACACTAATCTTATATAATGTGGTAACAGATTTTAACTATTGATGTTTTCTGTTGGATTTTTTGCCCCCATTTTCATTTGTTCTCTCATTTTTAATAGATTTCTTCTTGCACAATTATTGGAGGTACTGAATAAACATGTTAGCACAGAAGTGCCATTATAACTCTAGTATCTAGTCACGGACAGTAAAATTGTTCATCATGGCTCTCTCTCTTAAAGTACGAGATTAATTAAGGAGTCTACATCTATGACTCAGATATTAGGACTATGTCAAGTTGATCACAAAGCTGTCATTTGTTGATATCCAGGAGGATGTCATATGCACGAGCAATCTGGAATCAAAGGCTGTGTGTACAAACACGCAGTGTGACACATGAGAAATATGCACACAAAAACACACACAAAACAATTGGAGCTGAGTAATTACAAGAGAATGTCGCATGGTACATCAACATTCGATAAGACAAACATCATGAATATTCATTAGTTTGTTTATTCTCCCTGTGTGAGAGATGAGACAAAAACTGTTCCACAGAGATGTGTCATTCGCACAAAACAACACACCCTGACACAGGCACGAACACACACAATGACATTCGCTGACATCAATATAAACACCCTGATAATAACACACTGCTTCACACAGCCATTAAGTTCATGGCAAACAGAAACAGGCACATGTACACGTGCACACACACACGCACACACAAATGCTATCAAACAGTTGCACAAGGCACACTCGTTAACAGGTACACGCTGATGGACGCTTATAACAGATTCATTTCACACAGATACACAGACACTCTCATCATCCCCCTCCCACTCTGTATGACAACTGTAAAACTCTGCATCTTCCCTAACTTTGTCACTCTAACTTTCCCTGTTAGTGTGAAAACCCCTCAAGGTCAAGTCGGATAATCAACTTTCCTCTCAGTGTTGCTTCATTAGCACCACTGAGTGATATTTCCTCTGTTTTTCTCCTGTTGTGTTTCCAATGGGTCTAATCTCTCTGTGCCCCAATATCCTGCTGTAATCCGAGAGCTGTGTTAAAACTGCCTCCAGTGATCGCCACGCACACACTAACGGCTGCTAATAAACTCTGCACTTGCTGATGCAGACACACTGCTGCATGCATAAACACTAATGACACTGGAAATACTTCATGGCTCATAGTATATATGAATGTGTGTGAGAGAGGGACAGGTAAAAAGGCAGTGAGTCCATTAGTATGCATATGCAAATGCAGGGATGCATGTCTTCATAATGGAGTGGGATCCTCTTGCTTGTGTGATCCATCACTGAAACCTCTATGTTTGATGATCAGTTTGTGGTCATACGCCACAGCTCGCCGTGCATTCCGTTGTCCCAGGCAACCTTGGGGAGGACAAATGGAGAACTGAGGATTGCTTAGAAAGCTCATAATTGAGATCAACCCCTCAGCTCGTCACAAATGAGAAGACAATATTATAATTACTCCTCAAGCGAGCTGTTTCTATTTTTCCATTTGCGTTTTATCTTTCCACCAGGCTGCGGCCATATGGTGTATTGTTTATGTGTGTGTGTGTGTGTGTGCTTGGTTGGGTGTGTTGGTGTGTGTATTTGCACGTGAGTGGGAGCAAGTACAGCTCAGAAAATCCCATTAAGGGGGATATGTATTGGTTTGCTGTGTTATTCAAGGCTTTCTGGGACATTAGTACCGACATATCTTTCAATGTCAGAGCAAGCGGCAGAAAACAAACTAATCTGCCTCTCCTTCTACCCTCCTTCCCCTCTCTCTTCTCCCTCTTTTACTTATTTTCTTCCCTCTCTGTCACTCCACATCAATCTTTGTCTTACACGCCCCCTTCTCTCCATTTTTTCCCTCCATCGCCATAGCTCCAACAAGATGCAACATTTTCCTTCGTCCTGCTCTCTGTCCGTCCTTCTCTCCTCCTCTCGTCACACCATGAAAGGTCTATTGATAAGCAATACGGGTTGTTTTTGGGAGTTGCACACAGGCTCCAATTATGCTTAGTCGTTCTGCTGTCAATATGTAAACTTGTACACTAAAAACACGGGGGGGAAAATCTTTTTGTGGATCAGCTATTCACCACTTTCTTGTGTGCGTAGCAGCAGCAACAAATCAAATCCCAAACAGCACAGACAAATAAACAAATAACAAGCATGGACATATCCTGATCTCTGAAAGAAGTACAATGACTAAAATCCAGGAGTTTACTTTGTTCTCAGTTGTTATGTTCAAAAACAACAATAACACACATATATATACACTGAAAACAATGGCACACACACTGACTGTTGCCACAGCTGTACAGCGGTTTTCTTCTTTCCGCTTGAAGCCCTGAGGTGCAGTACGTCGAGTATGATACACAACAGTTGTAAAAATTGTTCTTGATTCTAACCTAAAGTATAAGGTTACTATATACAAACACATTACCTACAGAACAAATAAGGTGCAATAAAATTAGCACATCTGTTATCAACACTAAGATCACAACAAAAGCTGTAAAAAAGAAACTGAAGAAGACAGTTGAAAGAAATTTCTGAGTGCTGGTAAGGTTGAAAGAGCATTATTACACATGACGAGATTCATGATATTCAAACTCATCAGTGGTTTGCTCATAATTTTATCTGTCTGACATGTATTTGTCTAAGGGAGGCTCAAGCTGTGTGTTTTGACAAGTATCTGTGTTGGTGAGATGATCTTAAACAGATGGCACCAGGTTACTGTGGTTCACCATCTCACGTGACACAGTGGGTTGATCAGCCCAGTGCCTTCTTTTAACATGTTGGGACTACATCAATAGTGCCAAAGTGAAAATCTGTAGCAGCACTAAGCTAATAGGATATGCAGCTCCAGCTGTACAGTATATCAACCACGCACAAATATGTGTCAAATGAGTAATACAAGAATTAAATCTTATATTTTGTTATTCACTTTACGAATGCGTCTCTCTACATCTCTCAGTTACTTTATCTCACCAACATATGGCAACATATTAATATAAATGTTAGAAAAAACATTGGATGAAATAATTATGTTCTAAAATACTCAGACCTAACAGCTTCCCCTGTAATTTCAAGAAAAATTCTGGTATTTTCAATTTAAACTGTGCATAAATCATCTCACTTAGATTTGAGTGAGGTGAAAGTAAACACAGAGAGTAGAGCCCTGAATTAGCAATGTGTGCTGAAGGCATTTGGATCTACAACCAGTGCTCAGAGTATGACCAGTAACAACTCCGTCACAGACGGAGACAGGGTAAATTCTAGTAAAGACTTCATGTATATTAAAGAAAACCCCTTAAAAGTATTTCCTCCCACATTTCTCTATTTTTGCCTAACTTGTTAAGTATCACTTATTTTGGGTTATGGGAGATTTAATTAAACTGCAAAGCACGTGAATATGTATTTGCTTACCTGACAAACTTGGCTTCATCATTATCACACTGAGTTAATGAGATTTCATTGCTAACAGCTAGGTCAGGTCACAATTGATGACTGAGAAAAAAACTCTGAGGAGACATGTATGACCTTGTGTATATTTTATTCATATAACAGGTGAGTGAACTAACAACCTGATTTTCAAAAACTCAGTGTATTCGTTTGAGCAACAAACTGAACCCCGAGAGCCATGAAAATGAGAATTTCCTGAAAGAGATCAATAAGCTATCACGTTCACTTTATTATCACCCAGTATGCTTACATCAGAAATCTCACCCACCTGAATGCTAACCATGCAGAGTTCTCTCTCTCAGGAGATTCAGTTTAATGCTACCATCTAACAACACTCTCCACCCAGTAATATTAGGGGCATGGACATCCACAGGGGATACACTCACTCTGATAATAACCGAGACACACAAACACACACACACACACTTCTGTGAAAACACACTCACAGACATGAACACACATCCCTATCCAGATGTATCGACACTCGATGGAATGAATACATTAAAATCTTCAATATATTTGATGCATCAGCCAGAGTGCCTTATGAAACACGCACACACACACACACACACGCGCACACACACACACACACCATCATCAACACAGTCAACACTAGTGGATTGGCAATTCTTCTTTAAAGACAGGGAGTCAGAGCAATAATATGTTAGTTAGATTTGTTGGAAGCGCTCAGTGCATTACTGCATATTTGTGTATGTGTATTGTATTTGTGTGTGGTGCCTTTATATATGTAGTGCCAAGGGCCCACCCTTCAGCAGTGAGCATTTCAGAGAGGAAATGAGATTTTAAAAAAAGCATATGGGAGATGGGGAGGAAAATAGATAACAACGAGGAAGGAAAAGAAATGAGCTGCAGAAATAAAACTTAAAAAATCTTACTAGAGAAATGATAAAAAATAATGATAAGGCGTGCTGTGTGGATATTTTGTGTTACTGCATGGAGTGGATGCTGCAATATGTGCACTGTGTGATTACACTTGTGTGCTTGCCCATGATGCTCAGCCTGTGTATGTTTTGTTAATGATATGTCTATTATTGGTGTGTGTTATTGAATATTATGTGGGTTTCTTTGAGTTGAAAAAACAAGATGGGCAAGAGTGCACAGCATCTACTTTGTTGCTGTTTCTAGAAAGGTCCGTATTCTTTGGGAATTTCCTCTGTTTTTATAGCTGCAGCTTTACGCAGCTTATACTCGCTCAACTACTATACGATGTGAAAAACATACTGTCATTCCTCCTATAACTCACCTGGACTGCCTTTACTTCAATCCCACAAGACCATTAACAAGTTTAATGTCTTATGTTGAATGCCAATGCACACAATGGCAGTAACAAAACCATTAGCAAATTGTTCACAATGCTATGTGCTGACTGCTGCCTTTTGTGTATGGATAATGGACTCCCTTGTAGGCTCTTTATATTGACTGATGTCTAATTTTGCCCGGAAAGAGAAAAGGCAGTCCGTGTGCATTGTTTGAACCTGCTCTGAAACAAGAGTCTGTAATCAGGGGTGTGAGGTACAGCATTTTAAAACATCAACGTCTTTTTTGTGAAGACAGGCTGTCAACATTTTTATTTGCATATTTACAACACACCACATACAGTATTGTTTATTTCAGACACACAGTTTTGCTGTTTGAAACTGTTCAACAACCTCCTATGGTAATGAAGGAGATGCATGTTAACCATTTGAAAAATATGACTGAATTATTGCTTTTATTTATATAATGCTGATTTTCTTATCTGCAAATCTATACACTGCTCATTTTTCTCTTTAAAATGCTCAATTTTTATCGACAGTGTTTCATTTTCTAGCTCTACTTATGTGCACCTGACACTTACATGAAAGAGGTTGAACCTGTGATAATCACTGTGCATACCTCCACATCTAGGAAGCGTTAGCCTACATGTTTGAGCTTCTACTGCATTACAAACAAAAAAATACAAAAGTATACTGCACATGAGGACTTCAAAGTACTTTTACCTTTATGTGTGAACCAGTTTACCTCTAGCAAAGCACAGCCCAGAGCAACTTGTACCATTTGATAGCTGTGTCCTGAAATAGAGCACTAATTTCATGTGCCAGCAGCTACGGCGGATACATCAGACAGATTATTCTCAAGTGAAAAATATGAAAGTGTAAACTACTTTTGAGGAAAGCATACTTTTCATTGAACATTTTACATAATTTCCTGGTTAGGAGGGTTCTTATATGACTGGAAAACTAGTCCATCCAGGTTTGTTCCACATGTGTAAACACTAGTAGTACTGCGTTCAAAATCTGTTGAGAAATTACGCATAAATTCTATTTTAGTCTGCACTTGAATGAGTAAGCTAAAATGTATTCTTGCTTGATATATTTTGTCTCCATTAAAAGATAACTCCAGTATTTTTTAACCTTATTTTCCCATGTTTTTGGGAATACATGGTTGACAATTCTTGGAATTGATGCATTTCTGAGCAAGAACTTTGTACCTGGAAACTGCAAACATCTGCTGCAATGTAATCCAAAGTACATCAAAGTACACCCACTTAAGTGTTTGTTTTTGCAACTGACAGGCTTGCATTGTAATTATGTATCTTATAACATTATGGATAGGATTCCTACAGAGATAAACCTTTTTATTAAAGGTTAGATCCTTTTGGTCTTTCTGTGTATCACTAGCAGGCTCCATTGACTGAAACAGCAATTTTACCTCACAAGTAAACAGCAGCTACTGGAATACTGCTGCCTCGACTGGTTAGTTAGTTAGTGTTATTGTGTGACTTTCAGTGGTGGAAGAATTAATCAGATGCTTGAATAAGGTAAAAGTGCTACATAAACATTTATATACTAAATCGTGGGAAATAAAGCCCAGGTTCAAAAATACCAGAGTTATCCTATAAGAGAATTTTAGGAATGTTGCTTGATCCTGCTTGTGCTAAGATGATGATTTTCTTAATTAATTCAAACAAATGTCTGCACATTTTAACAATTACAGTTAGTCCTTGTCTTCAGGGAAATTCCACGATGCCTACTTTTTGTGTCATCTTGTGTTAAATCGGAATTTGTGTTCCATATACAGGGAGAGGAGAGTATTCAGTCTGCTGGCGGAATGCTACAGCCAGTGGGCGGCACGCACTGGCAGCTTACTCACACATGCAAACACATGTAAGCACTGAACGAGAGACAGACATACATGCTTTGAAAACTACACAGATACACACACACACACACACACACACACAACAAAAGCTTTACTAGCAGCTGGTGTTGTCTTTACAAACAGTTACACCACATATATCCATCCATCCATCCACACAGACTGACATCAGACAGATTACACACTCTGGCCATCGCTCAATAGGAGCGCCCATATACATACAAAAATTCTACCACCCATGGGACGCTCATGAGATTGTGTGACTGAGAGACTGAGAGAGAGAAAATGACAAACACAATGAAAAAGAGAAGAAAGAAATATAGAGGAAGAAACAGTGTAGTAGAGGAAATAAAAGGAAAAAAAAGAGAGAGATGCTACCCTGGCAAACACCTTATTACTCCAACTTAATGTACTGTAAAGTGTGATACTCTTTCCCTTCGACACCTGCACCTGTGTAGCTATAAGCTGTAAGTGTGGCACTCAGGTAGACAGACATGGGGCGGGATAAGACACACGACTCTGTCAACACAACATATGACAGCATTATCCCAGGCAATGATGCATTACCAAGGCAACAGCAACCAGAGAGCACACATTATGTGATGTAAATGATTTGGGCTCCTCTGTGACGGATCACACAGCGTTGCTCTATTTCTTGTACAGTCTCTCTCGCTAAACACCAGTTTGTCAGAAAAAAGCTCATTCTCTTACCTGCCAACACACACACACACACACACACACACCCCTGCTGTTTCTTATCAGCTGAACCTTCAACTACCACCACCACAGATGTCTTCAAGTGTCTCCTGTCCTAACCTATCTGAAAGGCTGGAGAAAGGTTTCAGGCTAATTCCTTCTGTTAATTTGCTGTGCTATATAAAGCCTAACTTTACATGTCAGCCTCCAGTGCCTCTTATCAAGTGAGCGAACACCCTCTGCTCCCCAGCCCCTGGGGTGGGGGCCAAAAAGCTGCCTGCAACCTTGAAGGGAGGCGGATTCTCATCAGTGCATTTAAGCAGTCAAAGATAGAGAGGATAATTTAACGTTAATTAGCATCTTGTCTAAAGGGGGTGAGAAAAGAAAGGGAAAAAAAAAGGCGGACACTGGGGTGATGGGGAGAGGGAGAGAAATGCCTGAGGACTCTGGTGATAGTTCTCCTCTCTCTTGTATTTCGATATATTAGCTCTTGTTCTCTCTTGGCCCCTGACTTGCTTCTTGCCTGGAGTGCTTTCACAAATTAATGACACTGTAACCAGAACATTAGTTGGGTAATGAAAGACGTGGCACAATCGGGCAGTGTGTGAGCACAATGGGCTATTAAAATGAGAGAATACATGAAATATAAAGAGATGTTAAAATTAATAATGACATAATCCCAAACAATTAAAAGCCAATGGCAAAACCTCTAATAAGGCATATTCTTTTTTTCTTCCATCAGCAGTACAAACACAAAAAAAAATAAAACCAAGAACAAGCTAACTGGTGCGAGTTGACTTCAAGGCTACACTGCAGAGGAGTTAGCAGTACTCACTGCAGACTGGTTTTGTATATTTTGTTTATTTTATAATAAAATATAATTAGAGACAGACTTTTGTAGTTCAGCTGGATGTTAGTTAGTCTTGTTCACATTTCACAGCAGCGACCAATATTTGGTACCTGTTATTTTTGCAGAGACACAAAAGCTTAAAAGCGAAAGTGAGAAAGAATAGAGGGGGAAAAAAACACTTGTCTGCTACTGCTGAATTTGTAAAGGTTAATGAACATCAAAAACCACAACCGAGAGAAAAAATAAACAAGTGGTTAACTAGTGGTGCTGGGTAAAGTAATTAGGGTGCAATGCAAGACCTGTGAGCATATATGAGGGATATTACTGTGGTTGGCTTGCTGTGACTTGTGAGGCAATAATTGAGACCAGAAGTGCCCAAGGAATGAACTGTAACAATGCCACGCATACACACAGCCTCATTATCCTGAACCACACTCATCTTGTATCTCTGGCCACCCCTGCCCCCCCTCCCCAGTGTCCCTCACTCTCCCTCTTGCTCTATCTCTCATAACCTTTAATACACCAAAGACCAATTTCTAACCTGTGTTTCTGTACATGGCTGTTACACCGTGTTATAGACAGGTCAGGTAGTGTGTTATATTTAATTTGTCTGTCTATATTAAAACATCACACCTGTGACCAGTTCATATTCAGTGATATAATGAGGAGGAAAACTGAACAAAGTCAAATAAAAATATGAGTGGTGCTTTTAGTTTGGTTCTCATCTCTGTGGTAAACCAGTTAATTACTTGTGCTTATTAGGCCATGATGTCAGGATCAGTAGTTTTGGCTGCAACACAGCACTTTTCCTGTGACTGAATAGTTATGACAGCTTTCTGTCACATCAGGAACAGGATTTGCATTTGTAACCCTCTGTTCCACTTTCCCCCCCTTTGGCTTTCTCCTTATTCTCCCTGCTCTGTAAACTTATTTTTCCTCTTTCCATCTGTATCTAGCTTCCTTTCACTTACTTATACCTTCTTTTTAGCAACCTGTAACATTTTAACAGCCGCATAACATACACATAACAAAATTCTATAATGTGATAAAGTCCTGAAATAATAGCATTTTTTGTTACAAGTAAAAGTATAATAACTTTTGACATGATTAGACGGAAATTGCTTGTAACTTACTGTAACTTTATGACATCACCAAAGATTAATTGGATGGCGTTTTGCTGACAGCATCTGAAAGTGTTTCTTCGCAGAGAGAAAAGAGCTGGATATGCAGCACGTTCAGCAGTTTCATTTTAGTATGGTCAGGTCATTATCTCAAAACATTAACATTTGCTGTAATTGAATTTTGCTGTCAGTGTCACTTTTCACTTGATAAAAAAATAATTTTGAGTGATTACACAACTAGATGACACTATTATGTTATTCAGACAAAAATAGTGATGAGTCAGTAATGCTATACACAGTCAATAAGATCAACTTTTATGTAAAACTGCACTTCCTCTCACTCATTTGCAAAATGGTAAATCTAAAAATTTAAATTTATATTCATTAAAGGTACAAGGCCAGCAATTTAACCAAATCTTCCTCATCTGTGTTGCCTCTAAACGATGCATGTGTTAGACACTTATGTCTTACTGAAGCACAGTTCACTGAATTAATGAGCTCATTTATTTGAAACATTTCGCTCTTCATTAGCCTGGATGCTATAAATGACACTATCAATTTCCTCAAGCAAATCTGAGTGTTTTCACAAATCTCTGTAACTCAAACTCAGTGTGAAGATGTATGTGAATAAATGTGGCAGTGTATGTGAGTGAGTGTGAGAGAGAGAAAGTGGAAAGAGAGTGGAATGTCAGTAGTTTTGTTCAGTAAAAAATCATGCTAAATATGTTTACGTTTGTGTTTTTGGTTGTTGTTGGTTCTACTGTGAGACAATTGTCGTTTTGCAGACTACTGTGTATGATAAGGCAATTTATTCAACAGAACCATTAAATTAATTCAGCCCTGAAATCCCTAGAAGGTATGTCCGGAATGGTAAATTCTGCTCCTCGGTTTTTCTGTCAAATGCCAAGGTTGAGTGCCAACGCAGGAAGTAGTGTGCCATTTTATGAAGCAAGAAAGAAAGTCAGGGTGTTGACATGGTGGATGTGCATGTAACATGTCTGACTTTCATGTGAGAAAAACAGCAGGAAAACAGACCAAACACATTTTGGGGTTTTCTCAAATCGGAGGTCTGAGCCAAAGTTGTAGTTCACTGACTTTTTAAACTAGTCTTTTGTGTACACTTCTTTTTGTGTCTTTAGGCTTGTACAGACTGTGCATTATATACCAAGCAGAAGAGGTGTTGAGAGTTGTAATGGATCACTTCAAGCTGTTACGAGGACACTATCAACATCTATGCATGTGGGTTGAGGTCAAATAGTGAACACTGAATCAACAAGGCTCAGCCAGACAGATGGGACTCAGGTTCATCACAAACATAATGTACGTTTTCAAAAGAAACAAGACAAGTTGACAAGGAAACTGAAAGCAGGAATAAATTGCTTTGTCATTTCACATTGGAATTTGTTAACCCTTCAAAGCAGCTGTCCTCTGATGATGTACAACACTCACAAGCTTTAACATATGCTTCATCCAATCTCCTCTGTAGCTGTGAATGAGTGTGTATCAGAGAATGATGACTGTGTGTTTTTATCTGTGTCTGCATCTGCATTAGGACTTGTTTGTGCAAGCTTTGTGCCATTGGTTGTTTACAGGTTTTTACACTGAAAGGAATGATGCTAAATCATTAGTGAAGGGTGCTAATTCTCCTCTAAAAGCTGTGATTCCAACACTAATGGAAATAGTGTTCAACAGACTGAGTGAAAAGACAGGCAGAGAGATGGGGTGAGGGGAAAAAAGAGATTTACAAAGGAAGGAAGGAAATAATGTGAGGGAAAATTGGGGGTGAAGAACCTGGAGACTTGAAATGGTAAATGGGATGAGGGAGAGAACAAAGTGAGAATAGGGGAGAGGTAAGTGTGGAGTAAGTGGAGAGAGTAGATGAATAAAAATTGATACATCTGGATGCAGATGATGATGGGGAAAAGTGGAGAGTGGAAGCAGGGAGATAGAAGAGGGGTTTGGGGTAGGGGTGGGGGTGGGGGTACTGTGTCTTTGTATTTGTGTTGCTGCATGCATCAGCATCAAGCTCTCCCATTATTTCCATCCTGCCAATGTGTGGATGTTAGACAGGGACAAGCTGTGTGTGTATATGTATGTGTGTGTGTGTGTGTGTGTGTGTGCAGATCCAGGATGTGTCTGAGTGAGAGAGATGATAGAAAAAACGATAAAAGGACACAATATGGGAAATAGGTCAGAAAGGGGTCAGACAATTAGGACAATTACTGCCCAAGTTCCGAATTAAGGGTGTCACTGGTGGCAGAATATAATTCCCATTTAACGGTTCGTTTATCTCCAAAATGCCAGCCCTGGTGTAATAGATGAGATCTGGATGGGAAAAAAAAATGGAAGTGGAGGAGTAGTGAGTGCGTGTCTGTGTATGGCTATGTGTGTGCATGTGTGTATCCCCATGGTTCACAGTGGAAATGCTGTTGACAGCGTAATTTGATGAAAGCTGACAGCTAATTTATGAAGCATATTTTTGGGTAAACGATTTTTCCTGGTCCTACTTTCTCAGTCATTTTAGATTGGTAATTGGATTTCCCTAACTTACAAGGTAGTGAATTAAGAGTAAACTAGTTAATGAAGGACTGACTGTGTCTGGTGTGGATACAGTCGTGTATCTGTGTGTGTTCACACAACAGCATTTTAAGCTTGAAAGTAAAAGATAGAATATTAATAGAGTGTGTGCATTTGTGTGTGTGTGCACAATATCTTTGTAGGTGTAGATGCCATCTCTCAGAGCAGTGGAGGTTAATTGCAAAGCTTTGGTCTGCTGCACTAATACCCAACTATTACTAACCACCTATTGCTTTATTCCTACTCAGTCAATCACACACACACACACACACACACACACACACACACACACACACACACACACACAGGCATATATCTAACAAACCTGCCATCTTCTATTCCTCCCCCACCCTCTTTCTATCTCCTCTCACTCACTGTAATTGCCAGGAGTGTCTTGTCTTTATGAAATGCTATTCCCTAAGGTGGGTCTTTGTGTGCATGCATGTATTTGTGTGTGTACTATATGTGTGAGTGTATATGTGTGTGAGACTGCATGTTGGTCCGAGGAAACAGAGGGAAATGGCAGAATGCAGATCTGACAATGACAGCAAGCTTGTTATTCTCAAAGTGAAAAAAACACAGCACTGTGAGCAATGTAACAGTATGGGCGTGCGCACGCACCCACACACATGCGTCTTCCTCAAACAAGATATTAGACTAAATACCAAGCTTTGACACAGACTGAAGCAAAACAAGAGTAAAATGCTGCTGCCTTTGTCTCTTCTGTCACCACCAGTGGCAGCTGCACAGCTGCAAGCCCTCCTCTCTATTCTTCTGTACTGCATAAAAACTATTCAAAACCCTGTTTAAACTCCATTAAACCAACCATGACACAAATCAAACGTATCTAATCCAGGGCAAAACTTACACTACTCAACCATTTTGCAAGCCAGCCTAACTAATCCAAACCAAACTCACACAAAACCCTACCAGGCCTTGCTCAAGTATATTACAGCCAAACTGACTGTGTCCAAACAAATCTAATGCAAATGAATGTAATCCAAGTTAATCTACTCAGAATGAGCCCAGCCAGGCCACAACTCATTTCCAGTGGTCTGTTTCAATACTTTCATTTGTAACTCTAGTGCTGGGTAAAGGGAGGATGAAGGCAACAGTTCAAACATGCAGATGGATGACAAATTAAAGGAAAAACCAACATAGGGTGTCTTAGTAAGGAGCTGGATCATAACAAGCCGCTAAACCAGCTTTAAAGCTCCTTGGCTCTAAAGCTCTGGAGGGGTGGAGCGCCATATTTCTAAAAGATATTTAAGTATTTAAGTAAGATATTTAGTTAAGATCATGTCTATATCATATGATTCTCATAATTTCATTTTCAATTTCACATTTCATTCAGGTTTTTCTTTTATTTTGTCTCCACCTCTGTAGTATCCCCAGACAGGAGGGAAGATGGGAAATCTGAGTATGTGACAAAAAGCAAACATTCTGCATGTCTCAGTGCTGTGTACTTGTGTTTGAGTCATTGCTGAATAAAGATGCCATCCTCAGCCTTTACCTGGAGTGTTGAGCAGTCTGGACTTTTGACAGCTGTAGGCGATTTGCTGCTCACAGTATTCTGCACTGGTGGTGATGGCTGTCACCTGGAAACACAAGCATGGATATGTATTTTCATTTTATCTTAGTCAACCCAGACAGGTCAATTTCGTGTAAGAACAAATTATTGAGCTTCGAAATGAAACAAAGTGCACTGCAATGTTGTTTTGATTTAGAGAAGCTGAAAATGGAACAAGTGATCCATGCAAATTAGGAGGGAACATAATTACAGGAAGGATATGCTACTCAAACCCTGTCATCTCATGTAACACTGTGGTCTTGTACACTCTGCAGGTAGAAACTGCTGTCACTCCTCACTGGAGTGTTGAATCCTGTAAAGTTCACACACAGTTTGCTTTTGACTGAGAGTGACAACTGCAATCTATAACCACTCACCAGAAAGATTAAAGTATTGACTCCTGAGTGTGAGAGAGCAGATTCAGGTAGTCTGAGTCGTTTGTAGCAGAGCCAAATCAGACAATCGGTTGAGACATGAGGTGAAACACTTGTTATGTTACATTATCATTATGCATTTGAAAGAATGCATTGAAAGACTGAATCAGTAGTGGACTGTAGTGTGAGGTTGAATTACACTCTTTCTCACCACAGTCACAAGCTGTCGTGTACATGATGGTGCTGTTAGTGTATGTTTGTCAAAACAATGACAGTGTTACCATGGTTACAGACTTCCATTTATTCTGTGTATTTAAGCCATCACAAGATCTAGGGAGAAATGACTCACCTCACTGATAATAACTGGAGAAAGAGGGGTAGTCACTGATAATAACAATACCAAGCAAGAATTTCAGAATGTATCGTGAATCTGTCAGATTTCTAGCTCAGGTTTGGGATACAAAGAACTCACACTTAACTTGGACAAGCTGCCAACTACTGCTCAATGTACTTGTTTACTTGAGTTATAAATTATAGAAACTGGGCAATCAAGGTTCACTAGATTCTCAAGAGCACTAACTCAAGGCACACAAAAAACTTTAAATAATTTGTTGTGAACCTTCAACTACACCTTCGCTGAGTTGTCAAATCCTCACACATACATTTCCTCTGTGGATTTCCTCAGTGACTTGTAGGAGTCTATTACAGAGTGCTTCTTTCCAGTGCATTCTGAGTGAGAAGCAGTTTTTGATCTGCAAACATCTGAGTGGGTCGCCTGACATAGCGGAAAATGTTGCCACAGTTTAGCAGGCAGAAGTGTGGGAGAAAAGGGACACAAAATTCAACCAACAATTGTGTTGGAAAGTGGTTTTGCTGGGGACAGTAGAAAAAACTGTCTAATGCTCCACGCTGCTTTGAAAATTCAGTGAAACTATCTGCAAAAATATTTCATGAAAAATCGTTGTGTTTGTTATCCTTCAGAAGAGGATGGAGACCATCAGAGTATGATGGCTACAATTTAAATATTTCTCATAACATACACCTATCTAATATGTTTTTTAAAAATGTTTACAGTATGTGTGGGCAGGCATAAATTCAATTTTGTTACCTGGTCCATAGAGGCACTGTAGTTGACCTGGAGCACGGTACGTCTCTCTCTACTGGAGCCAGTCACTGAAGTTTTGGGTGGCAGGTTGTTCATAACTGTTGTCCATACTTTGTCCTCTACACAAATAAACACACACAAACATATTACATACGCAAGTTATAGAGCATGGCAAAAGAATTATTCTTTAACTGCAAGAATCAAACCTGTTAGACATAGTAAATAATTTACATGAACACATTTACATACAGCAGATTCACTAACCTGCTGAAATATTTACATATGTATCATACAGCACACACACAGAAAATAGTAGTTTAGCTTTCGTGGTAGTGAAGTTCCATTTGTGTAATCTCAGTTACAACTGTGAGACTCCAGGGTTTAATAGACACTTGTGTGCAGTTATAGCATAAGCCAGTCACTCAGACATTTCCCTGTTCATTCACACTGTCAGTCAGGGAATGTGTGTGTGTCTGTTTCAGGTCTCTGAGGTGTGTGTGTGTGTGTGTGTGTGTGAGTGTGCTATTCAGCGTGACTAAGGGGCTAGCCAGCAGAGTGCAGTGACATTTCATTAAAAGTCTCGCCTTTGCTCTGCCTGCGTGCTCTTCTGTTCCAGACTATCTACTTATTCCACTGTGTGTGTGTTTGTGTGCATGCGTGTGCGCACGGAGGTGGGCAGTTGCATGTGTTTATATATGTGTGTATGTGTGTGCATGTGTGTGACAGAAGTGTCACTCAGACCATTGGAGCACTCTTAGGTTTGCATAACAAGTCTGTTTCATATGTGTTTGTGGTGTGGGTGTGAATGTGTATCTGCTCCCTCAAAGTTAAATGTCAGCTGTGACAGCGTTGCCATGGAAACCCCAGGTATAGCAGGTTAAGAGTGCTGCTGTCTGAGGTTAAGAACGTGGAGGGCTGGAGAGTTTCCTTCCCTCGCAGGTCACTGGGGCTAGACAGTGTGGGGAAGACACATGCACACACACACGCACGTGTGCACACACACACACATACACACACACACACACACACAGAACAATGATTGCAGGCCCATGACACACCTGTCATGTTGCAGTTGACTTTGAAGGGACCAAGGGGTCCACTGCCATCAGGGTCAATCCAGTAGGTGTCAGAGGACCTGCCCAAGTGCTTATAGGCCTCACATGATGGCTCATAGATAGCTGGGAGTGGGGGAGTGAGGCAAAGAAAAATAAGAGGAAAAATTAGCAGTTGGAGGAGGAGGGCGATTGCAAGAAAACGGGACAAAAAGTCCATAGTCATGTTCGATAACATACAATATTAGCATTAGGTTTTAAAAAATGTACAGAAAGTTGAATAGGGCTGAGTAAAATTTCAGCAAAATCATGTTGTGGTAAAATGATCCTGTTGTTTTACAGATGTATTTGGTCCAAATCGATGACTCTGAGCAAACTCTTATTACAAATTTAATTAAATTAGTTGATAAACCTTCTAACAATAGTCTTTGTTTGGCACCTATGAAGAGTCATCTTTTCATATTGTGTCATGTTGAGATGTACTGACACTGGAAAATATCCAGATGGATGAAAACAGAGAGACAATGTAAAATCAGAACATTAAAATGTTCAGAGATTTGCATAGCAGTCATTCTCACTTTCTGATCTGAGGGTTGTGCTACAGAGGAGGTCATAACATGGACCCACTCAAAGAGATTTTGGGATATCTTGTGTAAGGTTTGGAATAACAGGATAAATCATGGCATAGACCATTACCATATGCTACCTACAATAACACCAGTATGACAATAAAGATGATACACCACCCTAAGAAAGCTTCAATCTGTTACTCTCTGTGTGTTTTCCTGTCTTAATTTCATATTCACACTTGTATAATGGAGCAAAGATTAATTATGTTGTAGAATTTCAGAATTGATCTAAAATAGCACTTCAAAGTCTATAGTTGTTTTCTTTTGTTCCTCCTTCCAAAAGGCAATTTTGTGTGGTTGCCAGTCTCTATTCAGCTCCTGTCAAGAAGTGGTGTCTTGTCCCACACACTCTAGCAATCTATCTGACAACATATTGATGTTATGTTTGTGTTGATCTATACACAGACAGACAGAAGGGGGGAGGAAGAATTACACTTCAAAGAGAAATGTGAGAGTGTGACTTAAAGTGAAACTTTCTTTTTCTTGATTGAGGAAAGACTGTTCACTAAACAGTTTCAAAAGAAAAAAATCTGTCTTTCTTCTCTTCCTGAGTTCGATTAATATTAGAGCTCTTTATCTTTCAGTTTTTACATATGTCTATTCTTTCTGTTCTCTGCTCATCCTACTTGCCTTATTCATTACATCTTTTGACAACGTGATTATTGGCCTTATCCTCTTTGATATCCCTCTGCTCATCCAGGACTGCTCATCCAGCTTTGCCAGATACTGGCAATGAAGTTTCTTGTAGAGAGTGTGTCCTCCAACCAAAGGCCAATGTTTGGTGGAACTGACACTGCTAAACTGCCTCACAAGGATCTGCACAGAATTCAGTGGAACTGTTGAGGCACTATTTCTGATTCACAGTCAGAGGCGGCGAAATAAACAGCATTTCTCCTAGGTTTGTTTTACAGCGGAGGGACACAACAGAAAGATTCAAGGTCTCTTGTAAGACCCATGCTTCACTGTAACCTTCACCTGAGCTGGAATTTGGCCAGAACAGTAATAAAGCTGAAACCAAATAAGTTCCACGAGTCATTTACAGCCTATAACTGGGCAAATAACCAAAGCCAGTTAATTTAATGTTACTAGCCTCTGTTAGCACCAGCTGTACCAATTCTGGCAATGTGTCAACCAGGGGATTATTTTAATTAATGTTTAATTGTGAATTATTTTTGGATTAATTGTTTAAGCAATGACATATCAGAATAAAATGCTCGGAGTAAAAAATGCCCATAACAATGTTACAAAACCCAAGCTGATGTCACAGTCTGTAATCAAACTGTAGTTTCATAAAGTTTAGTGATTTGCACAGAATAGTTAAATTTGATGCAGTAGAGGTCAATATATCCTGACTTTTAGTCCCTAGTATGGATCAATATTGTATTTTTGTTAGACTCTGCCAGCCCAGTAAACCCCCAGTCTGTAATAAAGGCATTTTCAGTCTTCAAGCATAAGGAAGTATTGACATCACTAAGGTTTTTTTTTTTTTTCTCTGTCTTGACAAATCTTATGTAGAGTCATGTGACATTGTGCAACTGTAATAACAGGCTGAGTAGTATTGCTCATGATAAGTTAACTGGTCTTCATTTTTATAACTGATGGAGTGCCCCTTTAAACCAAGCTTTAAGCATCACGTTTATCTCACTCAAACTAGAAGCCCAGGTCTTCGCTTTTCTTTCCTTTTTGTTTTATTTTATCGTTTATTTGTCCAGAGAAAGTCCTGAACACACTTGTCCTTTAAAGCCTTTTAAAGGTCTTTTTAAAAGCCAAACAAGGTTAATTCACGGCCTTCTACTATTGGCCACAAACCAGTTCCCCTGGGGCAAGAGTTTGAAGTTGCCTTGCTAAAGGGCAAGTCAACAATGGTTGTTAAGGGAAGGGAAAGCATTACTCACCCACTCACCCTATCTAAGTGCTGGTCCCCAGATTTGATCCACAACAGACACCCTAATTTCCAGGTTACTGCTGTGCCTTCAGCTGCATCTTATTAGTGAATTAGTCCTCCATAAATATTGGCATACACAGACAAAGAGATATGTGGTCTCACAAACACATCTCTCATTTTCTCTTTACCACATCTCTGCTGTTATTGTCCATGCTTTATTACCTTTTTGATGTTATACCATACTCCTCCGTCCCTCTGTAATACTATATCCTAAAGCTTTTTCACACTTTTTCTCACACTTCAGTCATATTAAATTTGTTGTTTTGGGTTGAACATACACAATATATCTAAAAGTTCTCTTTCTCACCCTTTCTTAAAGAGAACAATATTTGCGGCATATGGAAGTAGGGACCGTATTCAGAAAATTTTAAGCCCTTAAAAAGCCTCTTTCGGCCTTTTCTCTCTTTCTAACTCTGTTCTCTTTGTGTGCTGGTGCTTTTGGTGGGTCGCCTCTTCTCAGACCAGAACAAAGCACACAAGGCAGCCAGAAAAGCCTGGCCTCTGAACACTTCAAAAGTTCATCTGTCCCTTTGCTGAGAATTGAGGCTTTGGAAGGAGAAACCGCTTAATCAGTCAAAGGCAGACAGAGGAAGGCCCAAATCAAACAAACACACAAGGACCAGAGTACAGCCGTATTGAGGGGTGAGAAAAAAAAAAACAGATGGACAGGAACACACAACTGCGGGCACACAGACTCCTAAATACTTACAAGTGTGACACGTGGCTCCAGTGTATCCTGTTCCATCACAGGTACAGCTGAAGCTATCCCATGTCTGTTTACACCGGCCGCCGTGTTCACAGTGATTGGGCATACACCTGGATACAGGGAGGATGACAAAACACTTTTAAACATTTATCATTTACTGTATATTAAATATGTTGGCTGACTGTGGTTAAACTTAATATGGACACTTGGGAGATGAGCTACAGGAGAGCCAAATAAAGACTTTAACAACTATAGTGAAACCTGAGACACTCCCATGTATAAAGTATAATAATTATGGTTACTATTTTCCCCTGTGGGCCGGACAGGATCAGAACATCCAACATTTTGTGATACACTGTTGTGATATTCATCATAAAGAGGGAAACTGTGATGAGCCCTTGTGATTAAGGCTGTCATATGTATTAACTGAGCCTCACACATCAAGATTTGCTTTTCAAGCCCCTTTGGTATGGGCTCCTTTCTAAAGCAATACACATCTGGCCTGATGCAGAGAGACATCAACATCCCACCGATACTGCGCACAAGTACACACACTACTGGATTTGCTGAGTTCAGATGATGCTTCACAGTATCACTGATCACACCTACATTAGCATGCAAAGGATGCTACACATTCTAAGTCAAGAGCAGTACAAGACCAGCCGTAGGATTCAAACCTTGTAATATTTATCATATCGAACACTGAGTGGAAATATTTAAATTTATTAATCATAGCAGTTAGAAAGCACTTCCACTACCTTTAGCTATTGTAACATGGAGTTGATTTGACTGATCACAGAGTACAGTTATTTTCATTGATTATGAGAGCATTTGATTGCAGCAAGGCAGGAATTACTGGTCACCTGGGTCAACAAGCAGCAGTTACGAGCTGTAATAAATCACTGTTGTACTAATTAAACTGTGTTAATGAGAATAACAAAATTACATGTCTGCATATATTGAAATATTATTTAAGTGATAACAGAATCAGAATTTATCATGCTGATTAACAGTGTTAACTGCGTCACTGTCAATGCAGTATGATGCACATAGTAGTGAAGATATCAGTGTTTTTCTCGTTGAAATTTGAATACCAACTGAAATCCTGAGCACATCAAAGTTCTGTGGTTTTATCTGCCTGCAGGCCTGGTGAGGATGGATCCCAAGGCACTGCAGTGTTAGAGCTGGGTTTTTCACAAGCATACAAGCGCGCACACACACACACACACACACACACACACACACACACACACACACACACTTGTACTCATGCACAAGTTATGTGATTAAAATATCTGAGTCTGCTTATTTGAATGAATAAAAGTGACGTTAAGAGGAAAGCCAGCTGGAGGAAAAACAAACACTGACTCATAAGATCTGCAGGGGTCCTTTAAAATGCTGAGCTCTTCTTTAGTCATGTAGGGAGTCGAGCAGCTAAGCAGCACAGAGATGTTCCATTTCTGGAGGGAAACATGATGATCACTGTGTCCTGTCTACTATGAAGCTGACGACAACTGTGGGCTTGAATTGAGTTGATGAGTTCACTGACAGTAAAGAATCTTCAACTGAACATTTTTCGAGTGTATACACTTTGTTACTTTCTGAAAAAGTAAGACAGTATGTGCTGTGGCAACCAAAGGTTGTGGTAAAAAAAAGAAATGCAATGCATGTTTTATAAATGTACTGCACTATGTATACTGTAGCTACAAGTGCATGCATATGAGCAGTAATGCATGAATGAGGGAGAGACATACCTTCTATAGAAAAATATACTTAGAACAATCATATTTGAAAAATAATCATCCACCTCTCTGAGGATACTGTTTTTTTGGCAACTCTGTTGACTGAGGCAAAAAAAGACACTTTGGGTAACACTGCTACGTTAGTTCCTGCCTGCCATTCTAACTACAAATGGCTTTTAGAACCAAGAACATGTAAAACATCTGCTTGGCTAAGTATAATCTTGAACCTGTAAGAGCCTAAAAGCTATAGAAAGCAGAGTCCCTATTGTGACACTGCTTTACATGAATAAAAAAAGTGGGCTTGATATACAAGTGAGCACTTAACCCACCCATCGTTCATTTTCATGTCAAACCTTGACTTTAATGTTATGGCATGTGCTGCAAAAGAAAAAGAAATCGAATGTGCCTGTGATCCATGTGTGTCACAATGCTTTGTAGCTTCAGCAGACTAACAAGTGCAGATAAAATGATATTCTGCTTTCTCAAAGAGCTGCGATTGACGGGCAATGACAGTCTCGAAAGACCTTGTTCCAGCAAGCTGAGACTGCACCAACTATACATATATACTGTGGGCTTTGTATGAGAAAAAAGCACAATATATGAAGGGGATGGAGCACCATTAGAGTGTATGCATGCTTTTATGTGCCATTGCATTTGTTCTTGTGGTACCCTTATAGAATAACGGTGACATTGGATATAGGAATTTGCATACACACTGCCTTGCCCCTGTGTGTGAGCATGGGAGTGTGTCTGTGTGGACATATGTGTGTGTGTGTGTGTGTGTTTTTTTTTCTTTCTTTTTTTGCTTCCTCCACCATCTCAGCCCGAACAGGATCCCACAGTAGAACAGCATTGATCAAAAACAGGTCAGACAGGGCTATTGAACAGCCTTCAAAGACATTCTGATTAGTTGGATGGTAACACTGCACCCATTCATCTTCCATGGCAGAACAGGGCTCACCTCAAGTACTGCAGGGCTGATACACAACATTTGAAGTAACAGAGATAAGCAATACTGCAAGCAGCAGGAACAGGAAACATCTCAGCACCTTCACAAGAATTTATTCTTAAAATCTGACTAAATTGAGCAACTATCAGCAGTGGAAATGCACCACAATCTGCAATTATAATAATTTTATACTACAGTGGCAGCACTTGAAGGTGTTATATCTTTTCACCACAGTGTAGTTGTAACACCCTTGAGGGGGAACTGCAGTAAGAACACAGTACTGTCCAACTCTGTGGCAGCGTAATAAATTCTAAAGCGTGGTCTCTTTTCTGCCTCCAGGTGTCGCAAAGTTGCTCCCTCATTAGTACTCTAAGTTGATACAGAGAGGACACGCAAAGCAGTCTCATACTGGAACTGTGCCAGATGAATAACCCTAATCATTTACACACTCGGCTTTAGACATTTAGGCAAAGATCTATATAATCATGGTAAACACACTGCCACAACTCATAGAAATATTTAACACAATGTAAGCCTACAGTTAAGAAGATAACTCATGTGAACAATCATTTTAAAGGAGATATATCACACAGCTGCTGTCATAAACCTGTATTTGTGTTGATTTTGTCTATACGATGTCACCTAAATGATAGTCTACAGATTTCATTCTGGTTACCTGTAGAATGCTGAGACCAAATCTATCTCTTTGTATTATTTATCTGCCCCAAATCTGACACTTGAAACGTTAAATTTGGCTGCATCAAAACACAGTATAGCAGACCACAGAAAGGGACAGAACAGAGTTTAAATGGCTGTGTATCACCACAGCTCAACAGCATGGGAATGACATTTTGACATTTGAGCCACGATTAAATCACTAGGCTATTTCCTCCTCATTCAGTAATCTGACAACAGAATGGAAGAGATATGTGAATGAAAACAAGTTTATCATTAACTAGGCTGCATTAAAACACACATCTATCTAGAGATGACCACAGAAGCCAGTAGCCTAACTACTAGAAAGTCAATTTCTATACAACTGAACTGCAACACCAAATATGTTTTGTAGGAAACATAATTGCTGATGGATTATGTTCAAAGGCAACATATTTTTTGAATGAATGACGTGCTATATTTATTGACAGCAGCAGACAAAGCACACACAGAGCCACACCAAGAGGGTTTGCATCCAGATCCAGCAGCTCCCACCTTTCAGACCTTAACAGACTACAGTAAAATGTCATATATTAAGTTAGCCTATGATAGCCTCATTTCAAGTTCACCATCACACTAATTCACTGTCTAGCCATCAGTTGTTTTGTGCGCACATGCTTAATTTATTGTGTGTAGATTCGGCCTTCAGCGCTCTACAACAGCTGATTCTGGGGCATGCCTCTTGTGAGAACTTTCAGCTTTAAAAGCTTTTCCACCACTTGTTTAAAATATCAACATAGTTAATCTCACAGCACAGCTACTGTCACTAACCTGTATTTTGATTAATTTTAACAGACAATGTAGTAATTTAAGTAAGAAGTAATTATAAATCGGTTATATTATATATAATAATATATTATAATTATAAGTTTGTCTGCATGAACAACTTGGTTCTAATTAATGGAGATTTTTCCCGCCCTCCTTCTCCTGGTCTCTTGTACGTGTGTGTGTATGTGTGTGTATGTCTAATTACGCACATGATAAACTAGTTCTGCTGTATGTTTTCAGACAAAGCCAGTGACACATGGAAATGGATAATTGAAAAATTATTTTAAGCCAACTGACAGTAATCATAGGCATTTCCTACACATTCACAAGTAAATGGCTTCAGCTAGAGATGTGAGCCTGGCAGAAATGGACCCGGCACATGGAGATAGGATCATAAATGGCTCACAGACCCAGTAAACTCACACATGCGCACAATCACGCCAATCACGCACAATCACACACACACACACACACACACACATGCAGTCAGTCACAGTATGGGGTGACCATGCACCAATCTGAGAAATGCAACAGCACAGTATATTACAGTCAAACACAATGCGCATAAAATGACAGCAACAGGGTGTCAGTAACAATAAATAGGGTTTCTGCTTGGCATTTATTTTGATAGCTTATATTAACTGGTAAACTGGTGATTGTTTCACAGTGGTTATCAAACTTTGAGCAATGCAGGAACAAGAGGCAGACGTCTGTCCCTCCCCTCCCTTCTTATTTCAAGGAACCCTGTGAAAGCTTACCAGTGAAAGGCTGTGCCGTAAGCCGAGTGTTACTGACATACTATTGTATTGTCACAAATGCCAATCTGCGACACAAATACGCAGGTGGTAAAGGTGGGCAATTATGCATATCTATGTATTTGTTTTAGGTCATAGTTGTGCTTATCTGAGCCACGATTTTATTTATTTTGCCTCACTCTCACTGCTCTTATAAAATCGTTTTCACCTGCAGCAGTCAGCTTTTTCCAGCCAAAAAGCTCTACAAACCAACTGTACAGTAACTGCCTAGGACAGCAAGCGGGCAAGTAAGCAACACAGTGCAACTTGAGCATCTAAGGAGCAGGTAATTCTCTCAAGAGTTAGCAGAAACCAACTACAAAGTTTAAAGGGAGTAAATGTTTGACATTTATTTGTCATTTGGCCAGAAACACAAATTAATGCTAATGTTGCTCCATGTCTGGTATATGTGTTAAATAAGCAACTGTGCACTAAGTCTGACATATTAACTTAAAATGTCACAATATGTCAGTATTGTATTCAGAGGATGTTTTCACTGCCTCTCCAGTGGCCAAAAAATCTGTTATTACAGTTTAAGCCTCACACAGATGGTCAAGTATAGCAGCAATACTAAAGATTACCTTCCAGTGCTCCCCAACACTCTCTGTGGTCATTCATTACAATATAGTCAATGATTATAAAAATATTTTTTTGACCAAAGCTCTCAGTGCAGTTGCCCAATAGTTGGAATCAGCTTCATGGCGTAAGATGTGGTATAAACTAGAGCATCCCAACAAGCCCAAAATCTCTTGAAGTGAGGAGAAAATTTATCTAAATCAAGCAGTGGCACCTGGTGCCTACTTCTCTGGGCAAGGATATTGATAAAGGTAAGTGTTATTGACAAAACTGATGTGAAAACAAATTGCTCAGTTCAGGGAGGATGGTGTTCCAATCAGAGCAAGGTCAGCTCCTAATTATGGCTTTCCAGCCTTGCTCACCGCAACAATGCAATCCTTGCAGCTTCTGATAATGACTGAAATCTTCTTTATGTCAAGCACATAACTACCACTGAACCCTTATTTAACATAGAAGAAGGCTTAATTGCTGAAGGTCAAATGAGTCCACAAAGTTTAAATATTTTTGCACACAGACATCTAATTCAGCATAAGGACATAGTCACATTGAGCTCAAGGCATGGATGACTCCATAAATCACAAATTTCTAATGCGTTTGTTGTGTCAATGACAAGGAAATAAAATGAAATGTCGACAAGTTGTAATGAATTCTTCCAGTGAGCCAACATTGGGACATGCTGTGCAGAATCTCAAGCTCTTGTATACTTGGCAATGAAATCCACAGATGATTGGCTCATTTATGATGTTTGATTAAGATCATACAGTGTTTTCCAAGGATAAAACCTACTCTTTACTCTCAGTTTAAAGCAAAAAAAAAAAAAAAAAAAGTTTACACACACCCCCTTACGGTGTGAATCCACTACATCAATTATATCCATTTATCAGTCTGACAAGCTCACAAAACAAGCCACACATAAACATATTCAACTACCAGAGCCCTGAGTCATACATCTCTGGATAAGGATTCAGAGACTCTACATAACAGTCTTGTTTACTTTATGACTCTTCCAATTTAAAACCAGTTGATTTATGACACTCATTGTTTTTGTGCTCTGCATATGACTTGAACAAGTATTTTCATTTATGAATGATTGTGTGGATGTGTGCATGCAGGAATTATCACTCTTACCTGTCTATGATTGCACACATGTCCAGGCTGACATTCTCAAAAGCTCCCACAGTTCCTTTTTCCACTGCATGCAAATCAGCAGGTTGATCATCCACCAGGATTGCTTGCATACAGCCCTGGAAAGAACGCCGGGAGGGCGGGAATAGGGTCTGCAGAAAATACCCTGAAACAAACACAAGAAACAAACAGACGCACAAAATAAAATTTTATCATACATACATATATAGGAATATATGTTTACTATTGCAAATTGCAGAAATTTGGAGATGAATAAACTGAATATTGAACAGAATTTGAGAAGGAACAGAAACAAAGGGATGCACAGCAGCTTGTGGAGTTAAAGAAGAAAAAGTGTGTGGGAAAAAGACAATAAACAAGGAAAGATGGCTTCTTTTGATGCTCAATTTAAAACACATCATGAGAAGAAGACCCTCTATAGAAGTAGACATCAAACTTAACAACAACATCATCCTTGACGAGGAACAACAGACTTGCCCAGTGCTGGGTTATTGTCACTTTTTACAGCCATGAACCTTCATCAGTCCTCTTGTTTTAGAGCTTATCCACAAGGCCCATTAGCCTTAATATTGGTGCTAAGGCCGCAATAGACTAGAGGACATATAGGTTTTACTATATACAGTACCTTTATGAGATACAAGAGTCAATGGCCCATCCAGGGGTAGCACTGGGCCTTGACTGAAATGGGGACAAGGCTAGGACAAAACTGTGCATATGGTGACTGTGAGTGTGTGTGATAACTCTTTTGCACTGATATCCGTGGATATAGTGTAGGTGTGTGTGTATTCTAGGCACCTGAGTGTACTGTATACAGTACGTGTATGTACATCTGGGGGTGTTATTACAGTGTATATGCACTGTCGGATATGGGAGATGAGAGCCCGGAATTTGATCTTTGCCACAAGCACACAGGTCACTCATAAAACACTGCTGCTCAATGACACCTCCATCATTGTGATGTTATAAGCTGTCACACTCTCTAGCATCAGCCTATCAGCCTCAAGGCCAAAGCATCAAAGTGGCTTATTATAGAGGGCATATGCATTGTGTGTGTGTATGTGTGTGCACCAACATAATTGTAGTTTATGTGGCTGAGTGACATGCCAGCAAATAAAGTGGCAGAAAACCAAAAATGTGTGTTCCTGCACGTGTTTGTGCTCCATTCCTCCCTTTCTTCACATCTTCTGATTTTCATTTCCACCCCAAAAGTTTCTCCTGTCATCTTTGCCATCTGTCTCTTCTCCTGCCACACCTGTCTGCTGTCTTTCCAGAGGTGTGGGAGACAGACAGACAGAGAAAGGAAGAGAGGGCGAGATGGAAACCGAGAGAGAAGATGGGAAACAGAGCAGACTGCAGCTTGTTGGCAGCACTTTGTGTCCTCTGGATAGAATATGAATGCAAAGGAAACACAGCCTCCCTGACAGTTTGGCAGAGCGAACGGAGCAATGTATGGAAGGTTGGATGGGTAGATGGATGTATGTTGCTAGGTTTGTTTGTTGGGTGTCACCTGTTTTTAGCTTATATACTATACCATATTTTTTATGAGAGAATTTTTATAACATCTGACAGAAAATGTTAGTCTGCATCTAATAGTCTAACTTTTTTTGTTTCACTTGATAAATTTTGAATAAAAATGTCAGCACAAAACAGAAAAGTAAGAAAAATGATCCTCTATAATGTTTGATATCTGGGGAAATAACGGAATATTGGGTGATAAATTAAACATTTTTGTAATATCACACCTCTTTCTGTAATTCACCATTCACCAAGTACCTTTCTCTAAGCACTTAAGACCATAAAAGTTTATCTGGGCACTGTATTATACTAATTTGCATATTACATGGATATTAGTTGGCTAAATAAGAGTAAGAGGCAATGTAGCCAGACAGTAGTCAAGCTTTAAATTTGATCAAAGCACTATGTTTTCCTTTATTGCTGCTCAGAAACCATGACTGGTAATGTTGTTGCTATTTTGTCTTGCAGTCCTCCTTCCTGTCAACAAACCTTAAGGCAATTTTTTTTCTATGCTTCTCAAAAATGTATCATTGTATCATTCAGAAAGCTGTAATGCAGCTGTAGTGACAAACAGAGGAAGATATAGACCAAGATTAATGAGGTGGAGTCCAACAGAGACAAACACTTGGCAAACAAGGCTTAGATGTGGTCATACATCTGTACACCCTGAAGCTATCACACAAACACATAGTTTAAATCAAAAGTTAAGAATGTCTGACAAAATTGAATATTTTTTCCTGAATACAACAATGCTCTGTGGGTTTTAATTTGTAGTATAAACAAAAACTCTATCTATAACCCTTTAGGATTTTGAACAGCAGCAATAATCCCCTGCAGTCTTGCTGGCACTCTATCACAGCCCCCCTGTTGTGCCCAAAGAGCTTCTCTTACAATACACACTGGAAGACCAGCATCATCTCTTCTCTACCTGAACACATCTGACAGGCAAGGCTGGCTCTTAGGCTACAGAACACTTGTTTCCACATCCCAACTCATTTAGGGGGATGCATCTGCTTCCAAAAGAAGCAGGCTGGAAATCAGCCAAAATGCTCAGAGGTAAAAATAAATATTCTAGGGATGTGACTCTTCAACATATTCAGAAGAGAAACAAATTGTTGCCAAAAACAATATGTAGATTCTCACAAAATTCACATCATCAATTCACATTGTGCTTATCTACTGACCACCTGCTGCCATTTCTCCCTGAGTTATTTCCTTTACCCTTACTCTATTTCCCTAAAAAAAAAAAAAAAAAAAAAAAAAAAAAAAAACACTGCAAGACACACCTTCAGCACATATAAAGCATATTCAAAAGGAATATAACATGTGCATGTCAAACTCTGTGGCACACATGTCAAGGACGATACATAACACCCATGGCAGATGTGCACAATGCACAAAAATACGAGTGCGCAGTGTACGCACACACATACCCATCTAAGCACACAATGCACACACACAGACATCACAGGCTGTTCTTTGATAAATGTGGGCGTCAGAGTCTCATGTCTAATTCACTACAAGCTTTAAGATGAAGAGGAAGAGGTGCCAGTATGTAGAGGCATGGCTGGAGTGTGCTATATATTACAATCACTGCTAATACTACTACTGTGATAGAAAGATTTTTTCTTACATTCCACCTAAGTGACGAAATAAACCACACTTAAACAGTTTATTTTAAAAGGTCAAAAAGGTTACGCTTCATAGCATACTGTAGATTGTAATGGAAAAACAATGTTTAACACTGTCTGAACACTATAAGACTGTCATTTATTCATGCACATAAAATAAATGTGAGAGAAAACATGACATTTCCAAAATGATGAAAAAAGAAGCAATGAGCTAAGAAATGGTGTGACACTGTTTGGAAAAACTCAGCAGATTTATAAAATTGGTAAAGAAGTAGAGATTGCAAAACTAATATCGCAAATGATGCACACTCCTTTTTTTCCAGTTATCAAACACCAGCATGCTTAAGGGTGGAACAGTCCAATAATTGACTACTTTCTCATTAGTATATCCATTTGTCCCCTGTTCCTGCAGAGAAAAGAGCATGACTTTATGGCCTAGTGTATGTGCATGTGCATAGCGTGTGTTTGTGTGAGTGTCCATCTGTCTTCCCTCTTGAGAAATTCAATTTGTGGATGTCTCGTGTCAGTCACTTACTAATTTCTCTAAGCGCAGCGTCAGGAGTGAGAAACTACTCCCCGTAAAATAGGCTTTGGGTTCAGGAGACTGCTTCTAAAAGCAGACGCTCGAAGGATAGAGGGGTGGAGATGAGAGGAGAAGAGAGGAGATGAGGGGAGGCAAAGGAAAGGGTCAACTCGGTTAAAGAGGATAAGAGGGATGAGAGGAGAGGGGAGAGGATGAGGGCCAGAAGAGAAGGACAGAACATAAACTGAGAAATTGGAGAGAATGAAAGAAACGAGGGAGAGAGAAAAACTGGAGAAAAGAAAACAGAGCAGAAGGATGGAATTAAGAGGGAGGGCAGAGTTGAGAATGATGACAGAGGCTCAAAGACTAGGCTTTTCCTTCCTCTGACATCTAAAGTATAATATCCTGTAACTCTGTAACCTTGGGTTTAGGAAGTGCCACGTGAATTCTAATGCCACAGAATCAGAAAAGGGAGGGCAATTACACAGATCAGCCACAACATTAAATCCACTTACCAGTTTTAATGGTGTGGCTGTATGGTGTTTATATACAATGTATAAATATATACTGTATGTCTAAACAATATCTATATGTATATATACAGCATATCTACACTATTCAGCCACACCATTAAAAAGGATCCGTGGTTTTTATGTTGGGGCTAATCTGTGTATCTAAAACAACATTCTTAACTCACCTATCTCTTGTCACTTAAAGTAAAAGAAAACAGTTCTTAAGTGATAAGTCATTCCAGTGTATGAAAAACAAGAGCAAAGATATCTGTCTGATATGTGCCTGACATCTATCTGGAAGTAAAAAACAAAACAAAAAAACTGGTATTATGGAATTATTATAAAATGATGGGATTCTAATGGCTTACATAAAAGCTGCACATAACAATGTTACAAAGTTGACAGAAATGAGGAAGGAAAGTAAAGAAAAGGAAATGTATTGGCTGCATGATTTGCATAGCCTTTAAACTCTTTGGGAATGGTACTTGAGCTGCATAATGTCCCATCATAGTCATCAAAATACATTAAACATAACCACTTATGCAAATTAGGTCATTTATTAGGTTAATTAAAGCATTAATTAGCAAATATTTTTTATGTCAGCACGCTTGTCTTCATATTACACATCGATTGCATTAATATTAATGTTATCTAAAAGCATTAAGGAGCTCTGTTATGTTTAAAAAATTAGTTTTCCTTAATTAAAAAGAATATTTATGCATTAAGTACTTCACAAAATCTAACAGATCAACTGCTGCATAGAGAGATCCTGTAGTTTAAGGACAGTTTTGTTGAATGTCTTATGAGCGTCACTGGTAAGACAAACAAACAGGGGCTGGCTTGTGTTTATTTTTATTTTTCTAGCCAGACATTCAGAGAACATTACCAGCCTCTGGCTAATTGTTTTCCATGCTTCACATTTAATGGAGACAAAGCAGGTGGCCTGGAGGACACTAAAAGTAATCATGTCCCACCAGTGATATTCTGTCCTGTAAAAGGTAAGATCACTGCTGTGTTACCCACAGTCACATTCACTTGTACATGCATACTCATTCACTTACCTTCTGTTTGATTAAACACAGACCGATAATTATCTCACATACTGTGTGTGTAGGTGCAAAGTGTTTGATTAATAGGAAAATTATCCATTACACAGGTGCACTGAGCCTTTCTCACTCTGATCATATTGTACTTTAGGTTTCATGCAAAAGACTGTAATTCAGACTTTGTGTAAGTTATACTGCATGTATATCTCTGGATATGTGGGTAGTCAAGCTTCACTATGATACTAATTAGGCCTAATTTGGTTTAATGCGGCAATTGGCCATGCTTAATAAACACTAAGCCACAGAGGAAAAACATAAAATGAAGAATATAGAATGAGACAGATAGTCAAACCCTCTTTCCTCTGACATCCAGGCAAGGTTTCTATAGTAGCACTCACCCTGAAGTAGTACAGCTTAGTTGCAGTTCCCAGTTGCTAAATACATTTTTCATGCAGAGCAAATACTTTGTCTTCAATATATGCACCACAATACGATAAAGAGAAGACAAGCTAGACGACAGAAGTGACATCAAACATATTCCTACTGTATTGTCAATATGAGTGTAGAACTGCATCATTTTCTATATATATATATATATATAGATATAGATATATACAGTCTGATTAAATGCTATTAGTAGTATTACTTTGTTTACTAAATGTAGTCCAGGCTGTGGTCACTGACCATAAACTTCTGCCAATAAAAACACAGCAGACTGATGCCTGAAATCCATGAGATTTAAAGCAGATGGCCACCTGGATGACTAAACCAATATCATTTTTTTTCAACGATTATCTGCAGCCTCGTCCTATGGATTGTTCATGATACTGAGGGGTTTCTGTTAATTGTTGCCTACTGACAGAACAGTCCTGGTCATACAGAAAGTGCTGATGGAATACTGTTAGAGAGCTTTAGGACAGCTTAATGTGCTTGGCCTCTCTGACTCATCAAGCTGAGCGATCAGAGAGAGTAATTGAGGGCAAACCAAAGGCTAAACTACAGTATCTTTTGTACACTCATGATATTATTCACTTACCTCTGTGCTGGGATGGAAATTAGTCTCCGAATGTGATGAGGTGGAGTGTTTTGAATAAATGTTTCAGATATTCTGTCTGATTTGTATATTAAGCTCGCTCTCTCTCTCTCTCTCTCTCTCTCTCTCTCTCTCTGTGTGTGTGTGCAGACGTAGACATGCATTTGGTCAGATACCCACACACTCTGCAGACGTGCAAAATCACATACAGATTCAGATTCAGTAAATCTGAAATAATGGGGAGGAAAGGCAACCAAGTCCAGTGACATTTAAGAGCAACCTACTGGAGCTAAAAACAACCTACACATACTGTACCCTTGCCCATGAAAGAAATCTCGCCTCTGAACTAAGAATGAACTAGTTGAAATAATTCCAAAAATGTCTTCCTACAACTTCTCCGTTAGCCTGTGAAGCGATGGCCCAAAAATCACTTTGTTCTCCTTGCCATAGTAATAATCAGCAGTTTTGTATCCCCTGCAGCCTTCAAACGTGTGTTTACCACCAGGCTCCCTGCTCCTCTGCATTCATTATGTCATGTAAAATTAACGAGTAAAACCCCAGTCACAGTTGCTGCCAATTCAGCCCACACACTACTTCTGTCAGTAGGGAAAAACCTTCTGAAAGAACATAGTTGTATTTCTCTGAATTGCAGTGATGCACATATGTGCGAGTATTTATGCGTGTAGGAGTATATGTGTGTATACGCACATGCAAACAAGTGAAAGCCACTATGTGCAAAGATTTGTTTCTTAGTGTGAGACAGACACAACAAATATGCACATAATGCACATAACATATATACAAATATGTGACTCTGGAGCCCTGTATTATATTCCTGCTGGTGACATCACCCTGCCTCTAAGCCTCTCACCTATCACTTCCTTTTCCTCTCTCAAGCCTTGGTATTACTCATTAACCTGCTATCTTCTCTGTCAAAAACTTTGTTTCCCCTCATGTCATTCCTTGTTTCTGCTTCCTCCTCTTCATTATCCCTTATCAGACTCCTCCATTTCTCCTTTGCCCTCCTCAAGGGGTAAAGACATTACAGGGATCCTCTCTCTCTCAGCCACTATTGATTCTCAACTCAGCTTACCAAAATCAATAAATCACCAATTGGATCAAATCTGAGACTAGAGGGTGAGCAGGAGAAGAGGAGAGGAGAGGAAAGGGGAGAGAAACCAAGAAAAATGAAAGGCAAAGAAGAAAAAGAGAGAAATTTGGGGCAAAAGAGAGATAAGATAAATGTGATATTATTCTGCAACAGATAAAAACTCCTTTAAAAAGTGAGAGTGAAAAAATCCTTAAAAACTTCTTGAGTGAAATTCCACTCGCATATCAAGGCCTCACAAACTTTGATTTCGTAAATAAAAAGTACAGTCATCATAGGCTTAAGGGGGAGTCGCTCAACAGCAGCAAGGAGTAAATTAAGATGGACAACAGAATAAAACAATCTGGATGTGTCTGTGTGAGGAGCTCAGACCCTTATTGACTGGCCTGGGGAAATGGTTTTCCTTGATGGAGGAGACTGTGTCTGGATAGAGAGAGAGACAGAGGGACAGTGGCCTGATGGAGCTATCAGAGCCCAGACTATTTCTCACAGTTACTGTAATTTCATAGGTGCCCACACATCCAGCACACACACACACACACACACACACACACACACACACACACACACACACACAAAGCCAGACATGCACACTTAGATACGGACCATCTTCCAACAGACGGACAGCGGTGTCTGGCATCATTAACCTGGCGTCTTCCTAATTCAGACAGATTGTGGCTGCTGCATGTGTATGTGTGTGCATGTGTGTGTGTGTGTTGGTATGCGTTTCCCTCCCTGTGTGGTTGTGTTTATCTGGTGGTCTAGTTGTGTCTGCCCTCTTGCTAAGTGAGCAACTTCCCAAACTCTGGCCAGTGGGATATAGATCTCTAGTGAGATAAATGATTTGAAGACATATTTAGCCCTACAATCACACACACTGCCTGACACGCACACACACTCTCTATTGGCACAGCTCATAGAAGTTTCACTGAGCCTTTTTTCCACTGTGGACCAACAAAAAAAAAAAAAAAAACAACAACAAAAACATCAATATAATTTAAAAATGCAGTCAAAAATATTCTATATGCACTAATACTAATAAAACGTATGTATGTAAATGTATTTAGATTTTATTTCTGTGTCATTGGCTATTTTTTTGATTGAAAATGTTTTACAATATTTACATGGAAGCAGTCCAGACTGACTGAAACAAACACTATCCCATTTTTCACAGCGTCCCTACAGTCTCTACTTACATGCAGTATAGTGAACATTTTGTAGTGTAGTTTGATCCCTGGCCTTCCAGAAGGACGCTGCAGAGCAATTTGATGATTGACCATGTATGGGAGATGAAGAGAGGGGTGTGGTGTTGGTGTGACCCTTACCTCCCAAGTGATAAGTCCCTCCAGTGGTGATGGTGAGAGGTGAGGTGGAGCGCACGGCGGATGCCTCGTCGCCATCTATCGTCAACATGGCGAAGTTCTCCTTGGCGACCAAACGTATTGCGTGCCACTGTCCGTCGTTAAGGCCGGAACCTGGAGGGTAGAGATAAAAGTGTCTCAGAAAACACATGCTGCACAAACGTATTTGCACAAGTGTAAATTAAAAACATCATACCCTGGAAGTGCAAGGTTTCAGGTGACTGGTTTCTTGCAACAGAATTTCCAATGAGGCTACAATAATTTCAACTGACTGACTACAAAAAACTAATTTCAATCCACGTCTATTAAAAATACAGTGCTGCATGCTTTAATTTTTTGTGAACTTTACATTGATGAAAAAATGTGTGTTGACTGTAGCAGCTGACTTTTACTGTTCTCCTATTACAAAGTTACCTTTTTTACATAAGAATATAGAGCATCAGGCCTGACTAGGATGTGAGGAGAGGACGACTGGAATACTCATTACTGGTGAGAGGTATTTGGGTGGTCAAGCTAGGAAATAAAATTTCTGCGTTGTGATGTGTGGCTATCTCTCTCTGTTTATCTTCTACTTTGTCATACAGCTCTATATTTTTTCTCCACAACGATTACACTCCTGTGTTTTCTCCCTCTTGAATGCCCTCATCTCAGCTGCCTGGCAAATGTTGCTTTAGTCAGAGTTAAGACATTAGCTAAGGATCATCCGCCCACCTCTATCACATTTTTTCCTCACGTACTCTCATATCTATGCCAATGCTCCCTAGTTTTTTTCCCTTCTCTTCAGTTCTTTCCCTCCTTCTTTCTTTCTCCCCCTGTCCTAGCCGAGTGCAGCTTCCAGTCTCAAGGCCCCCGTGTCTCAACTCCATTAACTCTCAGAGAACTCCCTTTGTATTTGAGTGCCAGAGTGCATGTGTGTGCGTTCTCTATCTGCGCATGCAAGCTTTGAGCACTCTGTGTAAGTGTGTACAAGTCTGAAATGTGGCATGATGTCTGCATATGTCAATGTAGTGTGTGTGTGTGTGTGTGTTCGTGCATGCAGGTTTTGTGTTCTCCTTTTCTCTCTCTTCCCTTGTAGCTGTGCTCCATTAAATATGAGTGATGTTTTGGAAAGGGACATTACTACTGGAGCCGAGAGAGAAGCCAGCTCACTCTCATCACCCTCTCCTCTATACATCACCTCTTACTGACACCAATCTCTATTCATCCTTCCCTCCGTGCCTCCCTCTCTGTCCCTGATTCCTTCTTTCATCTCTCTGTCTTTATTTCCCTTCCTGTAGTTCTGCATTTCACCCCCCCCGCCTTTTCTCTTGCTATACTCCTCTCCTCTTGTGGCCATCTGCTGAAGTGACCGTCTCTCTCAATTCGGCTCAGCTCACTGCTTCGCTGACTGTAATACATCGATAGTGAGGACACTGTAGCGAAGTTCAGGGCACGGTCACGTGCTAATTAGTCTCGGCAGAGTGCATGTACCCATGGATCTGTATGCAAGTCAATACATACAGTATGTACCTTAGCATACAGTGTGTGTCGATAAGTTTGACCCATGTGTGTAAGAGAGTGTGCAAACTTCAGCTAGTGCACTTGCTTTGTGCGTGGTTGTTTCAAGTGTCTTTACTGTCTACAAGGCACACTTTTGTGCTGTTTATTTCCTCCCAGAATGCACTTGGGGACCCTGGCTTTCATGTCAGCAGGGAGCCTACACTAATTAATCTCCATCAGCAGGGTGACCATGTGCATGAGTGAGGGTGACCGTGGCGGCGTCCAAAGCAACCAAGAGCCAAGATGGCCACCTGCTGAGGGGTGTGACCGCTGTGGCCTTGTTCGGGGCTGTTCTGGCTAAACACGCACAGACACACACATACAACACACAACAGCACAAACATGAATGTTGTTAAGCATAAAATTTTCCAGGAGAGTAAAATACAATGATGCTGTTTAACACTGCATTTTAGTTGCACTCAAGAAGTCATCACCTGAAAAGTAATAATGAAAGAAAATAAGAGGATGTGTCTGTATGTCTTAATGACAACAAAAAAAAGTGACCTTGATGTGCTCCTTCATTGACAATCACATTTCTCACTATATACTGCTTTGATGCAATCAAGTTCTCTGCTCTTGTCCCTCTCTATAACCTCTTGAATGTAATGGAAAATAGATACTGTGTAACCTTGTGTCCCCTCATCTGTTTTACATCACCTGCAATAGCTTTGAATGATGAGCTTATCGGTGATGGCAGTGTTATTGAACCTTCACGCTCATTGCGGCACACAATCACAAACAGACACAAGTGCCTCCTGAAACACCCAAATATGTGGTGCAGTCTCACTGCCTTTTTCTGCCACACAAGACAAACACACATGCTCAAAGCACACACATGCCAGCTGTTTGCCACAGATAAAAAGAGCACAGATAATGAAGGAGGGAAGAAGGAAGAAGAGATTTGCAGATAAGGCTGTTTCGTGGTTTGCTTTGGGGTTGTCATTCATATGGAGGAGTTTGATAGCAAGGTGACGGACTGACCGGTCACTTTGTTGTTTTTGTTTTGAATGAGTTGAAAATGAAGAAATTGCACTGTGGGCTCAATCGCATGATCTCAAGCCGTCACTTTGAATATTTGAAAAAAAGTCACCAAACTGTGGCGAGAGTGTCTTCCCAACTGAAAAATAAACCCATCTAAAACAAGTGAAAAGTTTAAGATGATTCCACACAATAAATATAAATAAATATATAATATAATATAAATGTGGACCTAATTATTTCATCTTTGAATTTTTGAAAGACATTTGACCCAGATGATCTCATGACATTTTGGCACTTCCCTTCGTAGGCAACATAACCATTTTTGTTCTCTATTCCATCCATGGCTGTTTTCTTCTTCTTCTTCTTCTTTTAAAAAAAAATAAAAAAAAAAAAAAACACACTATCATCTAATAGAGAACCGTTCATTATTTATACAGCAGATGCATTAATTTTATGGGTTACATTTGGAAGTATTTTGTTAATGTAGATAATATGCATATCTTAAAGTTGAGTATATAACCAGTGACCAGCTGCATAAACATGATACCATCTGCATACAATTAGCAATGATGTTTAGGAAAAATTATGTTTGTAAATCATTTTCTGTTATGTTAGTTTGGGAAATCATTCTTGTATAAACAGCTGTGGGCAGCTGCATCAGTCTACCTTCCTAAATATGGTCAGGGACCGCCTTCTTATGCCAACTCTGCATGAGAGTGATGAGGGACCTGTGGTCACTGGGAGTACTTATAACCTAAAGAAAATCATATTCCACTTCATTGCCTAAAGGAATCTGTAGAGGGGTTTGGTTTTACAATGATGGGATCTCTGCTGCTGGTATTGCTGTTCTGTCTGTCTGGAACATGGGCTCAAGCAGACAGTGAAACAGCTGACCAAAGTTTACAGATGAGCGGCCAGACTTGGAGTCATATCTGGGCTGAGCTGAGAGCTCTGAGAGACATGGCGGTGGAACAGAGGGTGGAACTCAGGAATACCAAGGCTGAACTGCAAACCAAGAGAGATAAAGTGGCTGGTCTTGAGAAAGAGAATGCAGGTAGAAAACTGACAAGTCCAGGATGGAGTTGCAATGATTATTAAGGAAAATTATGATTATTTCCATTATCAAGTTATGTCAAATATTTAAGTGATTAGTAGAATTATTGTAAATCAATTTTTCTTTTGATGGAACTCATTCATAAATTGAGTATTTGTTTCAGTTCTAGATTAGATTAAACCTATATAATGTTGATCTAATATTTATTTGTGAGAGTATAATGTAAACAGAAGTTTTATACAAAACTTCAATAACTGAAATGCTTTTAAAAACTGGCTCAGGTGCTAATTGACTGAGTACCCATGTTACAACTGAGTGTTTCCAATTTTTCCAGAATAAACCATAAATAAAAAATAAACCCACTACAATGCCAGACACCAGAAGAATTCAATAAAAAGGGTTTCATGGATTGGATATAAGTTGGATATAGTGTCATATCAACAGCAACACACAATAACAAACCAGTAATGTATTTTTATGAAGTCGTCTGCCACTTTAGACAGCTTTACTTGAAAGAACTTCATCCTCAGCCTCTATGATATTTCAGTGATGAACTCCAGACTGACAGCAGCTGAAAACAAGGTGACAGCAATTACAGAGGAGCTGGAAGCAGCTAAGACTGAGCAGCAGCTGCTGAAGAAAAAAGTGGAGGAGGCTGAGAGACTGATTACTGGTATGTAATAACAAAAATCAAAGACTTAGTCATTTGAAAGAGCAGTTGAAAAATTATTGTCTTTCACACTTGTAGTCCAAGCAACAGAACTGGCAGCCCTGGTTTCCAGAGTGACAACCAGTGAGAAGGAGGTACAGGAGCAGAAGAAGGAACTGACAAGTCACAGGGAAGAGCTGAATGTTTCTAAGACTGAACTACAGTTCACCAAGAACAAACTGGATGAGATTCAGGGGGCAGTTTCAGGTATTTTCATACATACATACAATTTACTTTAAAATAATAAAACTGTAAATATAGACCTGACTGACTCATGACTTTTCCTTAAAACATTTGTTTCTAGCCCCTATTGCTGCACTTTTAAAAAAGGAACCAAAATATACCTTCAAATTCTTGACTCTTAGCTTTTTGGTCTAATTCTCTTAGTTAAATGTTTCCACCCTGTGTTTGCAGCCTCTATGAAGCTGGCTTTCTCTGCCGGTTTGACTACCTCAGGAAAGATTGGACCATTCATTTCTGAAACTCCACTCATCTACAGTAGAGTCTTCACAAATATTGGCGAGGGTTACAACCCAGTTACAGGTAGTGTATGCATTACCACAAGTATCACAATATTTCCTGGGATATGGACTGTGCTGAGCTCTCTGATTCATTACTGTTGCAGGTATCTTCACAGCACCTGTCAAAGGAGTCTACTACTTCAGATTCACTGCCTTCAACAACAAGAGTGGAGAATGGATGGCAGTTAATTTATACCACAATTGTAAGAGAATTTTACATAATTCTGAGTTATCTAGTGGTCATACTACCATTGCAAATGCATTAATTCTACAGCTGGAACAAGGAGGTATGGTCTCTATGCGTCTTGAAAAAAACTGTGGCCTTTATGATGATACTAATTCCTTGAACACTTTCAGTGGTTTCCTACTGTACCCTCTGTGATTGATATATATATCTATAATCAGTGTGTAAACAGTCATGGTAATGATAGACTTAAATATTTGTACACTGTTCAAATGTGTAATGTGTTAATCATAAGTTATTTATATACAGGCAAAAGAAGCTGACTCTTCTATGCTACAATTGCTAACTAAATATTGTGCATGACCATCAATAACCAATACTGTACTGTACTGTTAACTGGCTCCTGTCATTAAAAAAAAGTATTCTGTCCATGGCTTTGTTGCTCTATTTAATCAGTAGTTACATGTGTGAAGGCTGTATGGAAACGGTCTGTAGCTATAAAGACTGACAATGAGCATGTGCAAGATGTGCAAATCTCCCAAAATGATGAAAACTCTAATGAACAAGCCAACATAGAGTACTGCCTCAACAACCCTCCGCTGATAGAGCTGACATTTCATCTTATGGGTTATTTGGCTCATTATATGTTGCTGTATACAGTCTATGACCTTAATCCAAGTAACCTATTCACCAGTGTATTCAGGGCAGAACAGAATGAGAATAATAATGCACAAAACTAGGAGTCTGTTTCCCATCAGCCCATGAACCTTTAGAGTCTATCATAGTTTACTGTGGTTAGACAGCACTGTACCTTTGAACTCACTGTCTAAACTGATTAAATTGTTTGTAATGACAAAAGCAACAAACTCTACTGCAAGATATTACACAGCCACATCAACTGGGGTTCTGTGCATGCACATTGGAGGGAGAAATGGAGATACTATCTAGTGAGTCAATAATATCGGGTCAAATGCGGACAATGTCATGGGGTTTCTTTTGGAAAAAAAAGTCCCTGCACTCATGCAAAAGCAGAGAGATTACACATGATTATTGACACCGGGTGAACATTGTACCTGTTACCGTGGTAACATCAAATACCACTTAGCACATGACATACATTATATACTTTGGTCCAAAGTGTACCAACACAATGAATTTCCAAGTGTACCAACTCAGGGAAGTCCCAAGTTAACCAACACAGTGATGTCCTTGTAGTGTAACAGTGCCTGATCTTCTATATAAACTGATTAAAATTTAGTTGAAGGAAAACTGGTTTGACTGATACACCAACAGTAGCGGCTGGTCTTTTAGAGACCTACTTAAGCAAGTTTTCCATTACTCACACTGTTACTTTCGCTGTTGCGGTTGTGTCAGACTGGGACACTCGCTCGGGTAGAGAGTACAGGGCATAAGGGGTTTGAGCCAATGCACAAAAAGACAAGTGGGCAGATCAGCACCACCACCCCTGACATCTGGGCTGAGCTGAAGAAGTGGAGAAACATGGTAATAGAACAGAGGGTGGAGCTGACTGTCACCAAGACTCAAATTCATTGCCAGGGAGACAAAGTGGCTGATGTGCAGAGTGAGAACACGGGCCAAAAAAAAAAGGAAAAAAAAGTTGCAGCTAATGACAGAGCTGGCTTTTCATTGTATTTCACTTTATAGACACCTGTGTCACAGTAGGTGGATGTGCTTTGCATTGACCATGTTTCATTGACTTAGTTGGCACTGTGACACGTTTAAAGGTAGCTGAGTAAAAGTCAGACCTTTGTGTTAGGCTGTGGTCTACCACAGTATACCTGTAGTAAATGGACAGTTATGTTTCTCATTATAACAGCAAGTTAAACACTATACAGAATTATATTTTAGGCTACTGCTAGTATCAGACATGCAGTCTGCCACAGGTGTTAAACAGAAAAACTGAGATAAAACCATGTCCTGGATCCAGATGAATTTTCCTTTCATATACAGCTATTTGTTACTGATAGTTTTGAATTTGAGGTCATGGATTTTAAGCACACTGAGATTTATCCATAACAGGACACACACACAATTAGTGCTATCACAGAATTAGAAAACCTAGACCCAGAAAGCCAACACCCCAGATTCAAGACCAAGTGATATCCTGCTGGTTGCAGGTGTGTGTGTGTGTGTGTGGTGTGTGTGTGTGTTTATCTGTCTATGTGTAAGTGTGCAGCTATTGTATTTCTATTGATTTTAGCTATATTTGCCAAGGAGACAAAGGATGGATAACAGACAGTAGCATCAGACTAATCCAATTTTGGGAGAAACAGAAGAGCAAGAGTAAACTCAAAGAAATGCATAAATAAAAATAGGATTTAAAGAATGCAAGAAAGATATAATAATTCAGGATATGTGAGTGTCAAGAGTACACAAGGACACTGGTGGAGCAACACACAAATTATTGTGTATTTTTGCAAATACTCATGTAAATTAAAGTTGCTGTAGCTTGTTAAATATATAATCTGTATTAACTGAGAACTGTAAAATTAAATGTGGGAGACAATGTGTTTTACAGGATCTTAACCAAAACCAATGAGATGGTGACTATTTCATAAACTACTAAATACATCATGAAACGGTAACACTGGTTCAGGTAATAATGAATCCCCCCGATTAAATGGAAAAGAGGGCAGTACCTAGTGGTGCAACCTAGCAATTGATCGATTGTCGATTGATCATTTATATCCCCATTTATGGCTGTTCCTGAGTGTTTTGTTTCTTGTTTAATCTCCTTGGAGAGCATGCTAGGGATATAACACAGTGCAACAAACTTGTGACTGTAGAGTGTGGATATTGTTTCTGTAACATTATCATTCTACTCCTCTTTCTGCCTACTTTCCTTTCTCCTCCTATCTCCTCTCTCATACTTACTGCTCCTCTTTTCTCCTCTCCTTCCCCCATCATCCTTCTCCTCTCCCCTCCTCCTGTTTTCCCTGTCTCTATTCTGTATTGATCTTGTATGTACAGTATAAATGAATTTTGTCTGCTATAAATTTATGGGACCCTCTAGCATTCATAAATTTATCCTCTGCCATCTCCTCCACTCCTAAATATTCGGTCCTCTAAGGTGGTTTGAAGAGCTTTGCACATCTTCACTGATGGCAATATGCCAACCACACAAAGCCTGAAAATACAACATATTAAGCCTCTCCTTCACACACACACACACACACACACACATACACACACTCTGGGGGGGATGAAACAATATAACATTATAATCGGGAGTGGCTGTAGTGCGTTTCTTTCCCCTCAAATCTCTGCCTCAGGCCTTTCCATTATTGTAATGCCTTATGCACCCCATTTGGACTGTGCAAGTGTGTGTGTGACTGATTCTGTATCTCAAAGGAACTGATCTTATTACTTCTAGCTGAGTTGATGGGTGTGAACACATATGTGTACACCCAGCCACCCACCCACACAATTTTAACATAGCAAAATATTTCTACTTTGGGGGGTGGTTGAATCAAACAGTTCATGCTGCCTGTGGCTTTGTCCTCACCTCTGACTGAGAATGATTTTGTGGGATGACACATTTCCCTGGTGGTATAAAGTAGGCCATTTTATAGAAATAATTATTGAAATTAATCATATGTCCTTGTATTGCTAATCCATTGGCTGTGATTGTAAAGTACTCTGGGTCAACCCCTGTTGTTTTTAAATGTGTTATATAAATGAAAGTGAATAAAAAAATAAAAGTGAAACGAATTAATAAGTGCAGCGATAATGAAGAGAAAGTAAGCAAAGTAGATCAAAGAGTTACTCTTGCATAACATATACCTGTTTTATAAAACAGAAAGGAAAGATAATAAATTCAATATACAAAGAATATTTGTGATAATATGGAAATGACACACAAGATATATAAAAGTATTGAAAGCTGGACATGTGACTTGCAATTAATACGATTAGCAATAAGCTCTCTATTTTCAAACACTTTTAAATTGACCTCGTGTCAATCCTCTCCTGTATTTCTGACTACCTTGCCTTCTTAACTGTCACTGTTGAAAAGCATGCAAGAAGGTGCAGTGAGCTTAATCATATTTTCATCTTTCCTTGAAGCTTCAGTAATATATTTAATTCATCAAGATTAATTATCACTACATCTTGTGTCTTCTTAAACAACCAACCAGGAGCAGCAAAAACATATTTCCACACTTTGTTGTATGAGAACTCTAAGAAATTAGATTTCTCAGGCTCAGCAAAAGCACTGGAGACAGTACTGAAGTATTGTTTCCATGGAAACAATGCTGGTGCCCAGTAATTCGATAATTAATCAAGAGGGTGATCAGAGGATAGCATCTTCAACACATAAACTCAAAAACAAATACCAGCTCTCACCTACTATCTGTATCAGGTACAAAAGGAGCCTTTTTCACTGGCTTTGGTTTATTGGATCATTTCATGGTAGGTAATGTGGAAAACAAGGGTTTGATTTATATTTGGGCACATCAAAACACACTTTGGTCCTGCTGTACGGTCATCAAGGCGACATTTTCCAGCCCTACTCTAACAAAGGTGTTGTATAATTCTAATAAATGGGTGATGAAAGCGGAAGAATGGAGAGGGGAGTTGGAGAGTTAATGAGTAAGTAAAAAGAAAGTGATGGGAAAATTAGATCAGAGTCCCTGCAGGAATCACAATTGAGTACCCTCTATTAACACACACACAACGCACACACACACACACCGCTAAGAAGATACCCACAGTTTAATCTAGAGTGGTCTCTCAACGGCCTCATCTTCCCTTTAGTTTCATCCTCTGTCTCTGCTTGAGAGGAGGAAGTGGATGAAATGACAGGAAATTTTCTCAGAGGAGAGAGCAGGATGTTTCCACAGGTCACAAACAACCTCAGGGCAAGTTCTTGTTGCCACGCAAACACAGACAAGACCACACATTCACAGACGCACACATTTTGAGTATGTGTGTATGCATTGGGGGATTATTTTGTGTGTGTTTCTAGTAGCAGGCAAGATCTACTGTAATGCTCTGTCTCTAATCAGGGGGAAAAAAAGAACTTTAATGACCTGGGACCCACCGTGGTGAGAATGAGGTTATGAAGAGATATTCCAAGTGACTGGACACTATCACATATATGAAGCTTTTATTCACCACCTCCCCTCCTTCATCTACCCTTCCCCCCTTTTTCTTACTGCACATGTCAATTCACTTGGGTTTTGAAGAGGAAGTCCTTGCCTGGAAAGTACACGCCGATAGTCAGAGGAGAATGCTCATAATACAGACATGCATAAAGAAGTTTGATGAATTATCTCTCCTCACAGAGCACTCAAACACAGGCAAAAGAATCCTGCAACCTTCATTAAGAATTTTTTGCTTAAAATCTCCAGAAGACACGCCTATCTTTAAGCTTGGATATATTCTACAGGACACTGTAATAGCACACAATTGTCTAGCATTACTTACGCACCCAGAGCAGTGACAATGACATCCAATTGGAGTCTTATTTCACCATCTGTGAAATATCCAACATTGATTTGCATTTTTTGCCTTGGTTTGATACACCAGCTCCTGGGAAAATCAATTATCTGGATCTCATTGACTTGTTAGATGTTTGTCTCTAAACCATGCTCACAGTAATTCCATCCTGAGATGAAATCTGCAAAACAGGATGCTCATTCTCAGTGGAAACAGTTGTGCTTGCAACTCAATTGATTTGATGTTGATATAATAAAATATATGCTTCCTGAAGGTCAAAAGGATGTTTGCTATCTAAGATTCTTAATGTATAGATCTTAAGCTAATGCACTTTATATTGGACAAGGTGGCATTGTTTTATTGGAAAGTATGTGGGAAATTGTTCAAACATTTGTCTCACCTTTCACATTCACACAGTGGTAAACATTAGGTGGTGCATGTGACGTGAGAGCGGCTGTACCTTTTTTTTCAACTACGACTGTTCCTAGTATGGACAACAGCCCAGAAAAAAAATTAAAGACTGATACATTATTGATATAAAGTGTGCCTCCTGGTGAGGCCTCCACTCTGAGTGTTTCATTCCCCAGTGTGCTCAAAAAAAAAAGAAAAAAAAATCTTCATAGTGCACATGGCCCAGTTTAGATCTGGTAAAGAGGCACAGCTTAAGCTCACAACAGCTTTTTTTCTAATGCTGGAAGATTCAACTGACATTCTGACATGATCAATGCAAAAGATGTTGTATTTAATTAAACATTTTACTTTTTTTTATTTTTTACTGTATACTGTGTAGCCACCTTTTTGTCCTGTCCTGTACTGTATGTCAGACTTGGATGGGCTATAAAGTTGCAAATGAAAAGATCAGTGGATTAGGTCTGTATGGTTTTACCTTCCAGCAGATGCCTGATTATATGTCTGAATATGCTGTCACTAAACAGCTTCATACACAAATAATCCCCACTGGGAAAACAAAAATGGATTGTGTAGTCTGTGTAAGAACTTCCCTTCCCCCTCTCTCCTTCCCTCTCCTCAGTGTGTGTGCATCTGCACGTCTCTCCCCACTATATTTGCCATTAAAAGGGACTAAGCATTTCATTACAAGTCTACTGAGCTCCCACTGTGTCACTGAAGCCAGAAGCCAGAGTGGCTTTCTTTCTTAGAGATACTAATAACAGAATCAAAGGAGGGAGCGGTGTGTTTGTGCATATGAGTCTGTGTTTGTGTGTCTGTGTATTCTAGTAATACTGATGTAATCGCAGGCTCAAGCCCAATTAGCCTAGAGGGTAACTCTGTAATAATCCCTACCCCTGGGCATAATGGCCTATTAAAGCAGCAGTGGACAGAATAAATGAGTGTGTCTAAGGGAAGAGAAAGAAAAGAAGAGAGACATAAGGAGAGGCAGGAAATACGAGTAAGGGAGAAAGGGGAGGGTAAGAGAGGTGGTTGTATAGGAGGGAAAAAATGGAATGAAAAGGGCCACTGACCGCAGAGTTGTGGAAAATAAAGTTTCATTTCAGTCTCTCAGTCTGTGCCTTCATGTACAGCTGTTCTTAAACTCAAATAATAAAACAGCCTGTCAAAGCCTCTGATTACAAATCTTTAAACATGCTTTAATTTGACAATTATCATTAACATTTTTAACTATGGACTTATTGTTTATTTTTTTAACTGTCCATTATGTCAGAGCAAGTGGAAAAATAGGACCTCATCGCTACAGCTCCAAGCATTCTTTATGTCTTTTACTGGTTGGAAACCCTCCTCCATCACTAGACTGCATATTAGTGCTGTTGAGCTCAAGACCACATAATTCAAGACCATGTCAAGACAGAGTATGGAGAGGTGAGCTATAGTCCAGACCAAGAGAAATATCATAACTGAGACTGTGACCATGGTAATTTTGAAGGGATAATGCAGTTTCTGTGCTAATGCTTTTAACGTAAAGATATGGCTGTGGAATTGTTTGAAAATATAAGTCAAATATAAATGTATATGATGTACAATCAATGTTACTAGTCTATATCACAGAAGAGCCTTAGATTTTAGAAAGGTGAGAGTATATCTGACTGACTTTGGAAAAGTGTCAAACTGAAATGGAATGTGGAGTTGGGTTCAGGATAACAATTTCTAAAGTTGTCCTCTCAGCCAAGAGTAGATGCACTTTCTCTACACATCACTTTTTCGGCAGGGACTTTCCAACTGTGGACTAAGTTGTCTCAGACTGTACCAAACACTCCATTCACCAGCCAGAGACACACATACAAGAAATCAGTTTAGCTACAGTATAATTTAAAAATTACTTTTATTGGTTATTGGTTAGAATCGATCTGAGTTGTAGCCAAATTTATGGTTTGAAGATAATGGTAATGTTAAACATGACAACTAGACACAATTACACTGTAAGATGCGTGTTTATGTGGGTGTATTTGTTGACTCACCTAATGATAAGTCTGCTTGGTTGTTTCTGGTTGCCCTTGACACATTTATATGCACTACAACCTTGCCGTCCTCTAGGGAGATCTCCAGCGTGCCATCATCAAGATTACTGAAGAGGAGGAGTCCATCAGGGTTCCACGTACGAAACTGGAAACCCACAGATAATGCGTTGTGACTGGCTCGACCTGGTAGCTGCAGGAAGCTGGTGGCATTGAAAAAGACTGGGAAGGTGTGGGTCTCCACACAGGAGAAGGACAGGTTACGCTGTTAAGACACAGATTTAGAGAGAGAGAAAGAGACAAATAGAGATCATAGGAAGTCATCAATGGGTCTTCAAATAGAAGAGTCAAACCCAAAGCTAATCCCCTGAAAGTGGGCTTGTATGTGAAGCTGCTTGAATGCTGTAAATGTCGTAACACTTCAGAAAATCATGTATTTATTTACCAGGCTTTTGTTGCTCTGAATCTAGTTTGTGCATGTTTACCTTCAGATGTTCCTGACTGAAGCTAGATTCAAAGACTGATGTTGCTTGTACACATTAGAAAAATGTGTCTTTCTAACTCACCCTGCCTTTGAAACCAGGAATGAACTGTAACCTGGGAGATGTTTGTTTGAAGGAGGGAAAACAAACACTATTGTGGAATTTAAGCACTAATCATCATTGAGCGTCTCCAACCTTGTGTTCTTAATCAAATCATTAGCAAATGCATGGTATTGAGCTGCCTTACCAACTCTAGATGATTCTTGATTGCCTCTGTCTGCACGTGTGTATATGTGTGTTTCTGAAATTTGAGAGTGGATCTGTTTTGATTAGAAAAGAATGGCTGTGTGATTCATCAGAGAGAATTAGAGGTGCGGCTTTAATGAACTTGATTAGTGCCTCCATTTTGTTCAGTCAGTTCACCCGAGATCGCAGATGAGATACTGGCTGTCCACTGTTGAGAGGGAACTGGAGATGGGGAGAGATGAGAGCTCTGAGACTTTATAGTCTATCAAAGACTGCTCAGTAACTAATTTTAAGGATGGCAAAACACTTAATGTGCTGAAGTTACATCCAGTAGTCATCCAGAGTGCTGTGCATTTGATGAGGAGAAGCAAGGCATTTAATATGCTCCTCATTCTGTTTAGATAGGTTGAAAACAAACAGTAAAATTCTGTCTTTGTAGCTGCAGTGGAATGGCAGCAATGATGCCAAGAGGGAGCTCAAAGACAAGAGGCAAACACATGGAGGTGCCACTGATGGGTCAGTTGTATCTGATTAATTATGAATCTGTTAAACTATTTTTGGTGCAGTGAATAATTTGCCCCCTCAATCTGGTCAGATACAGAGTTAGTGTGACAATAATGAGCATGTTCAGTATTCAGCACATTTCCCTTACAAAGCTTGAGGTGTCAAGCTTCTTTCGGCGGGCTAGGTCTGTAATGTTGTCTCCATTGTAGTTGATGCTCTCCATGCAGCCTTTAAAGTTCTTCCTCCCTCCTCCCACTGGCTTCCCACTGTATGGCATCCCTCCAAAGCTCAACTAGAGAGGTCAAAGAGGTAAAAAGAGATGGAAAGTGGAAAGACATGTTAAGAATCCTGTACATTCTATAGCTTCTCCTTGTGCTGTTAGAACATCACAAAAACCTACATAAATGTAAGATGGAATTAAAATTGTTTTCTATTCTGGCATTATTGTTCAGCCAGTCACCCCACAAACAGGTATTACAGAAGCAACATGCAAATGTCCAATGAGAGATATTGCAACAAATCCTAAAATAGGTTTGAAAGCCCACGCTACAATTAGCCCAGCTAATGTTCAATTTCCATGGACATTTTAACAATACAATAAACACAAGAATTTGTCAATGGTAAAAAGTCTTACAATTGGGGGCATAAACCTCTATTTCAGATGGACTATCATAAAAATGCTTGCTAGAAATGGTGCTAAGAGTATCTGTGTTGTAAGGACATGTTTTATGTGCCTCTTTGGGAAGGTTCTGGAAAAAAAGCGTCTACCATTAAAGCAATGAACCTTATGATAGAACAAGATAAGAATAAAAGAATAAAGACAGTTGAGAAATATAATAACATTTCTTACAAATGTGGCATCAGACCATGCTCATGACAATACTCTAGCACTGCCTTAAAGCAAGTGTGAATGAAAGCACAGATGGATGGACAAGTCTATGTACAGTATATATCTGTTTTGTATGTGCCTGCTGGAGCAGGGGGAATAAGTATCACTGAAGGACACAGACGAATGAGACAGATGAACTACATACATACATACATACGTATATATATATGTGTGTGTGTGTGTGTATACACACACACACACACACATAGTTGTACATGTGTTCAGCTTTTTCTCTTTTACCCATACAGAGGACAGAGCTCTGAGGGAAGACAAGATGATGGAGAGTGGTGTGTGCAATTACCAGTCAATATGTGTCTGTCTATCTCAATGTGTGTGTGTGTTTGTATGTGTCTGTGGTGACGCTTCAGTAGTCTTAGTAATTACTGCCAAGGGTAGGACACAAATGCACCCAGATATTTAGTCTACAGGCTTAAATGGAAGCCGAAGACACAGTTGTACACACACACACACACACATGCGGGCGCGTGCACGCACACGCACAAGCACAAGCACAAGCACAAGATGGAATGTGTGGACTAGATGGAGTACAGTGGTACAGTTTGAGTAAAAGCTGGCCACAATTTTGCGATCTGTAAAGACACTCAGTCAGGCAATAACACTGCCTGGATCCATTCTGGGTTCACCACAGACACACACACACACACAACACACACACACACACACACACACACACATTGTACACAACCTCCTGGTTCACCCTGTTGTATAGATTTCCCCGAAGATCCCTTAATTCAACAGCTCTAGTTTAATTGGACTGTGGTTTGTCTTGCCCCATTTCTCAGTATCCTACTTAACACTGGAATAGATCAGCCATATCAGCAACACTTGGTAAAGGTCACACACCACACACAAACACACCAGTATAAAAAAAAACTCACATACAAACACAAGCATACACCCATATGGATTCACCATACACAGCTGTAAATGTATACACACACTCACATTGCTCAAGTGCATTTCACACCCATTATGCATTCCAAAATCAATTTCCTGTTTTAAGTATTATTAGCAGAACTCTTTGCAGCCCATTACTGACTGACATTAATTATGTGAGTTTCATGGATTAGCATTATAGCACAGTGTGAAACCAATATCTAATTTCCTCTGTGGTATTTATGTAGTGTACAGAGACAGAGGAGGTCAAGCTACTTCCAGTGATGAGTCCCTGTTTAAAATGCAGGTGCAAAATCCAGATGCAAACATGAGTTCATGCCAGAATTAGCCCCCAAAATTACCACTTAATCAGCACAAACACAACCTTTATTGTGACAAACCTCCCATCTTAGCATAAGTAGGTTAGTTTGAAACCATAAGATGCTTTCCGCCTGCAGGAAAATGGAGCAAAGCAAAGTAAAATACAGGGCTAAAAAATAAACTTAAATGTTTGCTATGTTTGATGAAGCAAGTGTACCTTATGTCTACCTAGTAAACTCACAGGGCACTTAGCAATAAAAAAGTAGTTACCCTTCAGTTAAACTAAAATTTATATAATTAATTAATATAATAATTCGTTCTTGATATGGTAGCCAGTTACCTGCTCTGGACTGACAAAGGTCACATACATCCAAGGTCACTCAGACAAAGCTGATGTAACTGAATAAATCAGCTGACATTCTAGTCATTCACTCCTTCCATGGTCTACCAGCTCTTTTTTCCTATTTGAACTCACCCATGACTGCCTATCAGTGTATAGCTGTTCAATCACTTGGTGCTCAGAGGAGGTTTTGTTATTACACCATGATGTCAAGCTGATATGTCTTTAAAGAAAAACATTTCTAAGGGGCGACTACCATTCTCTGTGTCCTTCACATTCCTGTTGGTTCTCACCTCATAGTCCAAATCTAGATGGTCAAACTCGCCATTAGTCCTGAAGTGCTGAGTGTGTCTGTCCAAGGTGAAGTTGACATTACGACGGTAGCGTTCAATCACCACTGAGTGCCAGTGGTTGTCATCCAGGAGACTGCCGGTGGTCACAGAAGTATGACCCAGGATGGAGCCATACTGGTTACTACCTGTAATTAACATGTTAATATTAGTTATAAAAACACAGGCTTTGGACACTGTAAATAAAGTAACATTTATTGACAAGCCAATAATTAATTAACATGTTGTGGAAAACATGTGTCAACACTTGAATATGGTTTTTAAGCAGCACTTGAAAAATAAAAGTGGTTTTAATATTCTGGGTATCTTAACAAGGACAAATGAACACCGAATTTATGACTTTTCTAGCAGGTATTTGCCAAAATAGCTAGCATTCATTTCAGTTCTTCACAAAAGGTAATTTACTATGAAATGCAAAATTACAGATTGATTCAAAGTCACAGTGCATTGCCCAAAACAATTTAGCTCTCTGTACACCTGTTTCACATGTTTGCTAATCAAGTCACATGTGACTTGCTTTGAGTTATATGTGATTCTGGTGATTTTGCCAATTATAAGACACCTGACATTTCTTTAACACCCTATATAGTCTTTGTACAGTAAAAAGCCCTTATCTAGTTGAAAGACTGGGTGTGGAAATGCATTTTGCAGTTGTTGCTTCTGTGCTGCTTCCTAAAGGTTATACCAGTTCTGTCAGCAACACAGCTGGTCAACAGTGAGTGATGCTCTGCACACTTATAGATTGTTGTGGCTGTTGTTTACAATGTAAGCTGTGCCTGGAAACTCTATCTTTGCTGCATATTGTTATCTTGACAGCAACCCTGTCTCCTAAAAATTATAAGTCACAAATACATTGATACTGAAAATATCCGTTAAATGTTTTTTGTGGTTATGTTTAGCATAACCACAAAAAGTACTTGGTTAAGGTTTAGAAAAGATTGTGGTCTGGTTTAACACAGAAAAACGACAAAAATGTGTGTAATTTACATTAAAGCAAATCTAATCTTAGCCATTCTTAACCTTTGTTGCCTAAATCTAACCACTGGTTGCAAACCCCAGGCTCTGGTTGGCTGCATGCATTAAACTGAGAGCTTATTAAATCCAACTAACAGACCAAACCAAGAAGGATCGGAGCTGGACCTTGTGTAGCTTTGCCTAAGACATATCACTATCACTATTTCATATCCAGCATTTCAAGATTACCTGAGCTGATCAAGGACATGGCGGGTGGGGGGTCAACATCAAGAGAAACTTTCGCTTTGCATTTGCACTACTTTAAATGACATGCATGTGTTACCCACCCAGGTTTATCTGCAACAGCAGCTTAGCCTTGCGAAGCTCCAGGGTGATGTAGTCTCCCTGCTGTCCTTCCCCGTGGAGAATCACACCCTCGCTCTCTGACGTCTTGAACCTCAGTGCAATCACATCCTTGATGATCTTCATCTTCTTCATCTGCAATATAATGAAGCACACATGACTGTTAAAGACCACAGGTTGGTAATGTTCAATAAAGAATTGAGATAAAAAATAATGAAAAACAACTGTCTTTACTTTAGAGCTTAACTACAAAACATGGGTGCCTGCTATTTGCCAAGTCTTATTTCTCATGACATTATAATGCTATTCATTGACTTTTTTTGTACAATCTAACCTTTACGTACTAGAATAACCTTGAACGTATGACTTGATAGTCTAAATAACATACAATATCAAGGTGGGAAATCCAGTACCTTAAAGCGATATGAGATTACACCCTGTCCATCAAAGTTGATCACATCCGACCCTAAAACAGACAGTAGACAGATAGAAACAATAGAGATACAGAAGCAGAGAGAATAAACAAGGAAGCACAAGACAAAGACAGGAAGACATTGACAGTAAGAAACAGGGAGAGAAGGCAAGATGAAAAGGGATTAGTGATCAGTAGAGAAAATTGTGACTGCAAAGTCAAGGCCATCATCCCAAACTGACCAAGAGCATATAGAAGTCTACACTTTTCTATGACTAGACCAAAAATAAAATATGTATTTTCAGCTATAGAGTTATGTCAACAATACACCCACAAGCAACAGTAATGCTAGAAAGCTTGGTCAGGTTTGCTAATATGCAAATAACAAATGAGGAGGCAATGAAAAGTAATATCACTGGCTGTATTTGCTACCTGGATGTGTAGGTGGTTAAAAATGTCATCTTTACACGTTACAATGGCTGCACTAGAGATTTTATTGTTTCAAGTGATATTGTACCCAATAGACATTTACACAGAAGACATTTTGACATGTCACAGTAGTAAAAGGTAGAGAGGTATAAATAATAAAATTAATGATACCTGAATCATCATCATTTAGCTGCTTTGGTTTTAGGGTCCTGGTATTGCACATATTGTCTCACTGATACACTGTACTGGCTTACTGAGAAATTTGAATATAACAGAGCCATTGTTAATATTAATACTCACACCTGTGCCACTATGACAAGTCAAAGTCAGACTGCCCTTATCTGTTTTTTGGCACATCCAGATTATATCCAGATTATTTTTTATAAAATCTGGACAGCAACAAAACACATGAAATGCACATTTGGAAGTGGTTTCAAATGTGATTCTGATCAGTCTCAGTCAGAGACGTCAAATTGGATTTCAATGATGACGTCAAATCACGGTGGCTATGTAGCACCTACAATGTCACCAGCCACCCAAACAGATAGGTTGGAGATGTCTAGACACACAAATATGATCTAAAAATCTGATTTGAGAAACAAATCCTGCCAGCCTGCAGTATGAAGGAAGCCAAAACGCCTGCTATGAGAAAAAGAAATGATGGCTTTAAATATTTGCTAAATAAATGCAAAACATATGCAGATATAAAACAGCGCTGCTGTGAAAATTGCTCTCAGTGAGCAGCAACACTTGACGAGTAAATAAATATTTTGTATCATAAGGGCCTATAAAATTCTGAGGGAAATGCATTGGTATTATTTGGTACCTACACCTACTTAAGATCTTTAAGATTTTTGACTAATACTAAGAATCTGTGAAACAATTAGATGTACCCACACAGTTATTTTCAGTTATTCTGGATGATAAGATGATGATTGAAGCTGCAGTTCTACACAGCTTAACAAGAAGCAGAAAATTTACAATACATTTCAATTCCAAACAAGAAAAAAATTAGGGTTTACACTGGAGAAAGAGACAGAGAGGACAGAGCGGACACAAGCAACAGGGTAGAGAAGATTTTGTGACGATGTTAAGAACAGAAATAGAGTGCAGTGTTTGAGGCACTCTTCAATCTTACTATCATCACCCCAAGTGTTCAAGTGGTTAGTGGAGAATGCATGTGTGTGTGTGCCTGCATGGTGTGATTGGTTGGTGAAGGTAGAGAAGAGTGCACAGGATATGATAGGATGACAGGGCTAGGGAAAGATTGGATCATCTTATATACAGACACACTCTCCTCCCACCTCACATAACACACACACACGTACACAACTATGCCGAGCCTCTCCTTTCATGATAAACACCTTGGGGTGGGGGGGGTGGAGGAGGTGTAGGAAATTACATCTGTTCCCTTTGTTCTAACTTCAGTGCTTGTGAAATGATCCCATACTGTCTCTCACTAGGTAGAAATACATGCCTTTCCATCTCTTTCACTGCTTTACCTCTCTCACTCATGTTTTCCACTAGTTCTTGCTTTCTCTTTTCCCTTTCATCTCTCTCCATTCATCTCCTCTTTGCCCCATTTCTTATTTGTTTTGCCTCCCATTTGCTTTTAACCCTCTCTCTCTCCCTCTCTCCCTGGTTCTTTTTGCCTGCCCCTCTAATCATCTTCTTTGGTCAGGTTTATGGTGCATAGTGGTGGTAGCTGACAGTTTTCCAGTTGTTTTATTAGCTCTAGGTGTGCAGCTCAGAAAAGGGTTGCCAGCTGAGCTGAGTGCTTGATGTCAGGAGGGAGACTTTGGAGAATGGAGGGCTTTTCCACCACTTGCAGTCTACTGGGTGATGAACAGAATAAAAGAGAAAGAGGTTGTGAAGCAGGGTAACAGGGGACAACTAGTTGGTCTCTATCCAGGGCAGCTGTGATGGTCATGCACACAAGATGGCCAAGGTTTTCAGACCCAGAAGACTCAGGAGACCCTGACCCAGATGGTGGTTTTCCACCAGAGATGTGAAGCGGCAGAGGGTGATCGAGATGCCCAGATGCATGTGACAGCCAATATAGTTTTCAAATAGATGATACTGACAGTTATTATTTATTAGGGTCAGAAAAATTAGAAGTTGATATCAGTATATGTCAATGTTAAGGACTTGAAATCATAATGAAGTTTGGGATTGAATTGATAATGATTACACTATATATTCCTAATTATTCTCCACTTCAAATGGCAAAATATCAAGTGTTTATACTTAGTTGTTCTACATGTTTACTCTACATGTTGTCTCTCGGACTAATGTGTGACAACTTTCGCAACTGCCTGAGTTTACAACAAGACAAAAAGCCTTCTTTTTCAACTTCAACATGAAAAATGAAAAATCTGTTAAATGATGTAAGGGGAAGGATTGTCTGCACAGCCAAAGAAAGAATGGCAGAAAAAGACTTTACCTCTGTGTTAATTATGGAACCATGCAGGTCCCTGTACATTGTGCATTAATGTAGCGTCCTCCTCATTATTTCTGCTATTCAGCCAGTTTAAAGCAATACCAAAGAGATGCCACCTGCAAGGCAAACTTGAAGGTGCACTTAACTGGCATTTAGTATTTATAATGTCTAATTGTATCCATGGCAACAAATTTCACCACGCATGCAGCAAATTAGGTGGCTGTGAGCATAAAAGCAGGTCACACACAGCATGACTTACCTGCGCTAAACTTAATCATTAAACTTTGCTTGCTTCATATAATTGGAAATCAGATGTATTAGCATTTTTGATTTGTTGGTTGCACGCAGTATTTGAATTTTAGATGTCACTTTATGCATTGGTATAAATCTTGACTTTAATTGGAGCAAAAACAATCAATGAATTTATCTGCAATGAAAGTAACTGTTAGTTGCAGTACTGTGCTGTAATATATTTACACCTCCCTTTTCCCCATACTTATTGCACCCCTGAGCCTGAAGGCTACAGTGATGCTCTTTTAGCTTTTTATGTGTTTGGCCTCAGTCCTACTACAGAGATAGATGCTATCCATAAACAAAATCTACATAAGTACATTTCTTAGACTCGACAGATGATGATGGTGATACATCATCCTGACAAGTCTTAAAGTACTGTTGGCATAAATAGGCCACAGGTTGAAGTCAGATTAGATATGCTTGCATCCTTTTGAAATTCTACTTGCATGAGAGTGATTGTGTTTGTATAGAAAATTAAATTTGTACTCTCTGTTTCTGTCCGACTCCCCTTTCTCTCACACACCAGCTCCACTATTTCCTGACTCATCTATGAAATAATTGATTTTCTGTTGATCCTATGTTAATCAAAATGGAAATGAGCATGTAAATTTCACAGCACGGTGGATCATGACTCCTTTATAGCCTCTAGCTCTGGCACAGATACATACACACACAGCCTTTCACTGCACAGTCCTAGATGAGTCATAATATGGTGTTGCATTTAATTATTGTACACTTTCAAAACCCAGAATTATCATCTACAAGCAACATATTTGGCGATTATGCTGGGAACATAACATCTATATTTATCTGCCTCCTTCTCCTCCTACTACTTCTCTTTTGTGCTTTCTTCTTTCATCCTCTTTTCTTTGTCATCGCCCAACACTGTACTTCTCTCTTTCATCTTTGAATTGTAGAGCAGGAAAACATTTACAAGAAGTTGATTCTAAAAGAACAGGGGAGTTGTGGAGTGAGGAATGGGTAGATGAACAGACAAATGTATGAGCTCTCATTTCTGACTGAATGCTGAAGAAAGGAGCAGTGACAGCGTAATCATGAGAAAGCACTGCAGGCTTCAAAATGCAGCTGACAGACAACTCTGAAAGATGACGCACCCGACCAGGGTGTGTGTGTGTGTCAGTGTGTAGGTATGTGTGTGTGTGTGTGTGCGTGTATGTGCAAGTATCTCTCTCTCTCTCTTTGTGTCATCACTGATATCCTAGTTGTAAGCATGTGTTTACCTGATTGTGTATTTATGATGTGTCTCATCTGACAGATGTCAAGGCGTGGTGGACAACATTCATATCTGTCAGAAACACAAACATTCCCTGTGCTTATTTGGCCTAGAAACTGATATGTTATTTTAATAGTATTGTTGTTTACCTCAGATATAGTGTACCAAATGGTCTGCCTATCTACTCAAATGATAGCAACTCATTACACATTCCTGCTCAAATTTTTCTGAGCCCCAGTCTTATTCTACTGTTGTGTATGTTGGGGGATTTCGTAGCTTAGCATATCAGTTTTATGTGGTGTATTGAAAGAAGTTTGACCCTTTATATTTCTTGATAGCTGTCATGACCCCTTTTCCACAGCAAATATTTTTATTTGTCAAAGCAGGAAATGCACAGGTGTTACTAATCTGGCAACGTGAACATATAGGTTGTCTTTCCCTACCCTCTGATACAACCCATGGGAGCGTCTCCTGGAATAGCACCCCTACGGTGTACTAGACCTTTGCTGTCATGGTTACAATATGAAACATGCAATTAAGCTTATGAAACAATCATTTTGGTTAGTTCAAGGCACAAAAATAGCTTGGTTATGTTTAGGGGAAGATCAGGGTATGGGTTACAGTGAATAATATGTTCGAGGACCTTTGTTGTCATGGTTAGTATGATAAAGACATAGACAACAGTCTCCTGTGACAAAGTTCTGTGTTTTGTCGACTCCTCCATTCACTCCAACCTCCTGCTCACAGCAAAGACCCACGGAGTGAAGCACGACACGATTCATAGCTAGAGCCCAGTCATTCTCTATGAAAATGGAGTGAGTCACTTGGCAAGGCATTGAGGGATTCCAAGTGACAAAGGACTTTACCTGTAATCCTGGAAGCCAAGGACTTATAAAAGAAGAATACCAGAAAGCACAACAATACTCTCCTCTGCAGCCATGTTTCTACGGCTGGTAAACTTACTGGCTCACCGCTGCTATGCTTTTTTGTTGGGAGTAAAACACTTTTTGACTTTCAACCCCTCCTCTTTGGCCACTTTGCAGGCCAGTGTGGCATCGCCTGGCATCCCACATTGCTTTGCAAGGAGATTAAATGAATGAGCTCAGACTCTGCATCTTGTCACTCTTGCCACTATCAGTGGGTTTTAATCGTAACCTGGACTTTGTAGTGGTCTTTATACAGCGTCACCTAGCTTCCTCTTTGATCCTGTCATCATTACTATGGCCGCCTAACAATAAAACCTAACTGTGGGTTGCAATAAGCTGCTTGCAAAGTTGATTTTAGGGGAGGACAGTTCTACTGATAATATTAATGGTTGCTCTGTTCTATTCAGTTGTCCCATAACAGTGTGACAGTGAACCAAAATCCAATACCAGGACCCTACAAAAGTGCATGGACAGCAAAGGAAATTCTAACCTAAAAAGATGACAGTTTTTAATGCAAAAACCTTCCACAAATTCAGATTGCAATATGTATTGAATTTCAGTAGGGCTTTTGGTAATATTATGTTAATACCTGACACACTGTTTGAAGACTACTGACACGTGTGTGGAGAAGCTGCAGAATAAATAAATCATATCTACAATTAACCTAATCTTTAGTGAGTTTTTACCAACTTTACCAACTTTTTCTGTTGTTTAAAGTCTAGTTGTCTAGTTTACTTTTGAGCCATTTCTGAACAGGCTTTGCAGGTATAGACTGTGTTGTATCAGATATGTTACTCAGTCCTGCCAAGTCACACAATACCAACGGTGCTTGACAGCCAGCTCCACTAAGATACTGATCGTTCATTCATTCCTCCAAAGTTAAGAAATGTATCCTGTCAAGTCTTAGTCGAATATCATACTTTATACTCTATTTCGAAAAGTAAATATTGCCCATGAATTATGAAATGATCTGAACAGGGCTGCTTTACTGCTTTTTTATTGTTATTTAAAAAAAACAAAATAAACAAACAAACAAACAAACAAACAAAAAAAAACAACAGGAATGACAGAATTCTTACAGTGGACCTGCAAGGCACTAGTCATTGTTGAAGTGGCTTAAAATAAAATGTGCCTTTAAACAAAAATGTGGTATTAAATAACAATGCAAATGTCCCCAAATCAAGATCAGTGTTAGAGTATATAGGAGTGATTCTAGTTTAAAAAATATAGCAACAAGTTGACTTTATCTAAGCACAAATGTGGCCAAATGTATTAAGAAGTGAATTATATCCTAGTTCTTTGTGAGAGCTGTAGTATTTTTGTGTGAGGGGAGAGGTGAGGGGTATAAACGTCTTTGTCTGTGCATACAGGTGTGCATCTGTATGTTGTGTGTGTGTGTATTGCATCTTGTCATCCTTATCATTATTGCTTTTCTTGTCCATGGGAAGGAAATGAAACAAGCAAAATATAATCAAAAAGCAGAGGACTGACTGGAATGCAATACATGCCCTTGTATTCACACACAGACACACACACTCAGACATATCCACACACAGTGTAATCACATCTCCGGGATGAAAGATGTACGTGTGTCACTTATAACAGTAATTTATGCAGAGCCTTAATTGAAAATTGTTATCAAAATCAATTTGGCAGCCTTTAATAGGATGAGAGCAAAGAGGCTGCAAGAGAGTCAGTTCCCTGGATGATACATTTGTTAGAAAGTGAGAGACAGTGTGTGAATTTGTGTGTGTCCGTATGTGTGCGAGTCTGTAACTGTGCACTGCATATTTGAGTTTTTTGTGTGTGTATTTGTCCAGACAGATTTTCACTGTGGGTTTATGTTCGATTCCTATACAGAGGTAGCTCATAATGAAGAAAAACCCTTTGTGACATGATTGGAGCTGACAAACCATCATTAGTCTCTCCCCATGGATCCATAATTAGAAATGTTAATAATACCTGTTGCAGTATGAATAGGTTCACAGTGTATGTGAGTGTGTATGTGTGTTTCTCTCCACTCACAGTAGGAGCAACCATAGACTTCTATGCGCAGACCGATCCGTCCCTCCTCACTCCAGTCCAGTGGGACGAGCCTGAGGAAGCGGGCCACAATTCCCTGCTGCAGCTCATGACGAACTGCGCTCTCCGAGTTGGAGTTCCCAGAGAATGCCTGTGAACACACACATAGAGCAGACACACAATGAAATTAAATACATCAAAGCCACAAGCCTGCAGTCAAACAAACAGCTTCGGGACTTAGAACAAGAGTATGCGTTCCACTCACCACATCCACATCCTGCCCTAAAGGTGCACACTTGCAAAACATACAAAATAATTATGTCTACATATCTAATATGCCTGCTAAGACAGTCTGACTGCAGGGGATTTGAAAAGGAAATTGTATCAAACTTGAAGTGCATGTAAGAAACTCCCTGGTCACGTTATTTCATATTTAAGCTGATTTGTTGGTCCCCAAAGATTCATGGCTTGTAACTGATGAGGTGTAGATTTCCTTGTCATATTAGCACTGTGTTCTACAAGTTCAGCTGATGCAGTGTCTCAAATCCTAGCCTCAAGAAAACAACAAACTGTCTACAAACAAAACAAATATGTATGCCGGTGAGAAAATTATGCCTCTGCAAAATTTCCTAATGTCTGTTGAGTGATTTACTCAGGTACATGCACACAGAAAAGTGTATGAAACAGAAGATCACCCTCATGAACATTTTTCCTTTTTGACTTTTCTCTAATACCACATCAGTGAAATTAGCTAATCTTGTTGGAGATGGGTAGCTGAATTTATAATTGTTGTGTGTCCATATGTATTTTTCTTGTTCACACAGTGGCAAAGAGAATCAAATCAGATAAGACATTGTTTCACAGAGAGAAAAAAGTCTGCCATAACTTATTTTGACATCTCTCTTCTTTCCTTTCCTCTTTGCTCCTCTCCTCTGCTCCTCTTGCTTAGTGTTTCTTATTCCACTTGACCTGCCAGCACATGATGGGGAGAGCTTCTAACTGCCCACTAATCCACTGCACCATGGTCCCTGAACTACTTTCACCTCTGTGGTTTCCCCTCCTCTCTGAAATAAACATACACACCCACCATAGCCACATTCCCTATGCTTTTCTTCCACACACGTGTACAGAGCAGCTGGCACGAGTCATTGTGGAGAAACATCATTAACAGCCTTGCAGGTAACTAGATGAGAGCAAGACACCACAGCCATGTGTTATTCTAGATAAGACGCGATGTGGGCAGGGCAGTGAATGAGTGTGTGTGGGGGGGCTCTGCTCAAGACAGTCTGCTTCGCAATGACTCCTCAGTGACCCAGGTGTGTACCCCTGAAGATATCCTATCTGCAAAGGAGGAGATGGTCAAGAGTTCACATTAAGCTCAGAGCCACTGAACTTCCGCTATAGCAGGGGAGTGGACATAAGGTGAACAGTGCCTCTATCTCCTCTGTGCCTTTCCTTCACTTTCATTTTTAATCTTTATTTATCCAGGAAAGGTTAACGGAGCGCACAAACACACACACACACTTTTTTTTATTAGTGCCGTGCTTCAAATTCACACAGCTCCACATGAGTCTTCAGGGAGCCCTTCAGTATACTATAACTGCAGCTTCTACTCTCTGCAGGTGCACAGGTCCTGAAGATCTGGGTTAAGTGACTTTCTAAAGGGCAGATATGCTGTTTTTGAGTGTGAAGGTTGCAACATATCCACACAGTATTGTACATGTGTCACCAACCATTAAAATTGCAATTATAGTTAATTCAGGTTTCCTGCTGGACACGTCACAGCCATAGCTATTCAGAAAAAGAAAACCATTTGTTAGGTTCTCACTGACTCCAATTTTCTGAGTGGAGCCTGAGCATGATTGGTTTTGAGTGAATTTGATTTTTTTTTCCTGCATACTCACTGTCAAATTAAAATATACACTTTTTAAAAGTGCTATATGTGTGTTTTGTTATCACAATCTTCGATTTCAAAACTTCATTTCTTTCATTTCTTCATTACTCACCAGGAGCTGTTTCCAATGGTAGAAAGCAAAACCAGTGTTAACACTGTTCCTTCTATTTCTATCACTTATTTTTGGCTACTGACATAAGCATGCTTACCAGCTAGCCCTAGCCTGTCCCTTCTTGTGATATCACTTGGCGATAGTGAGTCACTGTATTCTAACTTCTTGTCTTGTAAACGCAATGTTGACTATGTAGCTTTACCAAAAACTGACATATAGCACCTTCAATTTTCTCCAAAGTGACAAATGGTGTACCTACACAAAAGCTTGACAATTTACACCTTTACATCAGACTTTGACTTTACTTCTGGTTAAGAGCACACAGTATTTTTTTCTATATTTTTGAAAATCTTGATCACTAAACCTAAAAACGTAGATGCTATTTGATTTATAACATGAGGAATCCATGAGTTGAGCTAAGCTAAATACACAGTTAAACTGCATGCCTGACATAAAAGGAAAATCTGAAAGAAGAAAAATGATTCAAAATGTCTCCAGAACTTAAATATTTCTTTTATCACTGGGGCTAGCACCACCCTGTGGAGTTGCTTGTACATTTCTTAGCTTTTCTCTCCTAATACGTCTTTCTCTCTTCTCTTCTGCTGTCAAATCTTCCATCCTCCTTCTCATCTTATTCTCTCTGTTGTATGTTTGTAGAATGCCTGTGGTTCTGGCTCAGGATTGAACCACCAATAGCACAAATGTATCAATTTGCATTCACACATGCAAGAACATTATGCATACGTACACACAGACACAACCACCTGCACACCACCTTGCCATTTAAACCTTTCTGTAACGTTAAAACCTGATATCAGCCTTAAGCTCATTTCATAGTTGGAAATAAAATCCTAATAAAACTCTGAAGACTGCATATCTACTGAGGATTTAGCTCACTCTGTGCAAAAGACTTTACTCCTTTTTGTCCAGCTGACACTTTCCTCTCCTTGCCCTTGTCAAGGTATAAGAGAAAGAGCGAGGAAAGGAAAGAGAGGGGGAACAAAACTATTTCTCCTCTCCACCCCGAACCTCTCCACACCCCCCATCCCCATTTTCCAGCTTCCTTCTTTTATTTCTCTATTGTGTTTATCCCTCTATTCGGCACTTATCTGTGCTTGGCTGAATGAACAGCTCAATTCAAAAGGCATTACTATGCAGCACGGAGGGCAGAAGGTAGGATAGGGAAGAGAGGTGGAGGAGGAGCAGGATGAAGAGGAGGAAGTTGTGGATGCTGAACATCTCGCAAAAGTCTGCCTAGTCAACCATTTAATTCCCTCTCCTCCAAAGTCAAATCATTAACCAGCAAGCCAATGAGTAATTGGGACTTTGTGTGTGAGTGCATCACTTCATATAGTGTGTATGTGCAACCGTTTATGTTGGAATATGTGTGTGTGTAAGTGTTAGGCAACTTGAGAGCTTAGACACTTTGACGTTTTGTTTAATCAAGAACTGAGGTAATTTACGGCAACAAAGGCCACAAAGTGCCGGAGGCAACTTTCAGTTTTTACTCCTGTGTATGTGTGTGCGTGTTTGTGTGTGTGTGTGTATTTTCATGCTTTAATGGATTTGTGTACACTTCTGTCCGCAACTTTAAGCCCGAAATGTTTAAAACGGATGTGTATATGCCATGTACGTCCCAGCACTTTTAAAATGTATTGCAGTGCTCCATCAAAAACAAAAACGTCTGGTGCATTTAGGAATCCTTAGTAGATTCAAATCGAAAAATATTTACTCTTATTTTTTTGCACTCCTGTGAGCATGCAAATAAAGTTTAAGAATATTAAAAAATGAACATGCTGCGGTTTAAAAGTTTAAATAAATAAAGTTAGTGAAGAAAACCCTGGATGTGAATCAAAACATCGCAGAGCTGTCACATGATTTTAGCAATCGATGAGATCAGTAAAGGAAAAGCAAAGGGAGAAAACTTGACTTGGAAAACAAAAATAATGAGGGAAGCTGAGAAGCAGCCCGTCTCCTCGTTGGGCATTTGGAACACCAGTGCTGCTGTCATTCATGAAAGAACAAGCTAATCACTTTACTACAGCTGGTCAACAAATACCCCTGTGGTCTGCTCTGTCTCACACACACACGCACACACATCACTTGCCATGTAAACAACATACACATACATGCTGGCATTCTTATGACCACACACATATCCTTGCATTCATGCACTCAACGCACGTACATATACACCCATTATTTACTTGCTCAGCAGCTATCCCTCCTTCCTACTCCTTAACTCACTTACTTATTCTCCCTGGCTGCATGTTTTTCATTTCCTGAATGTGAATCTGTCATTTCAGTCTGTGTGTGTCTGTTTGTGTGTCAGTGAATATCTATCTGTATGTGTGTGAGTGTGTGTGTGTGTGTGTGTTTTGACAGCCAGAGACAGGCCTTTCCAGAGAGTAGATCTCCAGATACTGAGAAACAACAAGTGAAAGCTATTTTCTGGCATTTGCTTGTTGCTGCTGAACCCTTTGTTAGACCAGCCCAGAGGCAGGGCCATTGTATGTGTGTGTGTGTGTGTATTTGAGGATTTGTGTGTGTGTGTTCCTTCCTAACAGAAGCAAGGGAAATCAGTCCGGCCTGGTCTGGTCTTTTGTTTTTATCGACAAGTGTACGGGACAAAACAGAAGGGCCATAGAGAAATTTGTGTTTCTGTGAGGCCCTGTGGGTGGTTGTGTTTGTGTGGGTATGTGCCTGTACTGTGCCAAGAAAACAGGGCAAACTGTAGTAATGCTAAATTTAAGCCATGAGTCTTTAAACTGTCTTAAAGATACAGGCAATTGTTGTAATTTGAGTGGAAATATTATGTATTCTGTTAGAGAATAGAACAGAGTAATCTCTCTTTTGTTTTCACCAAGTGGAAAACTGTGTTATTGTTTGTGCTGTCATTAATGTCCCTTGTCTAAAACCAACATGTCGCTAAAATACAGCAGACCTTGTGAACTGGCCTTATTGAGCAGAAAAAGTTGCCACACTGGGAGAGATTCTTCATCTCCTCTGGCTAACCATTTCTTGACACTTGCTCACAGAATTAAAATTCTGGGCTACACAGTCAATCAAGCCTCCCACTAGGGGTGGAGACTACAACCAAGTTCTGCTGCAGGCAGAAGCTAAATGGATTTTTGATCTGGGTCTACAGCTCCAGACGGACTGGATGGGGAACTTTATTTGAGCTGAATCCTGTAACTTTATGTCATTTCTTTTCATGCTTCTATTATCATTTGTTTTTTGTGTTTTGATTCTGCTCTTCTAAGCCTGCTCTTCCTGACAGTTTCTTGTTAAAAAAGAAAGTATTCTTGAAAGAATCATCCAAAAGTATCCTCTAATTTCTTCAAATTACTACTGCAAATAATGTTCAGTATATGACATCCATGCTTATCTTCCTCTGTTTGTATGCTTCTAGTAGCTTTTGATATCATTGTTATTATGTAGGTTGTCACAGTTGAGAGTTCACACTGTGCTTACTGATTTCCCACCTTTCTTCATTTCTAGTATCTTCCTCCATTACCACTCAATGCTATTTAAAGAAGAAAATTCAGCTTGAGCTGCACTGCATATCTGCGTTTCATTATAACCATTTACTGTATATCTGTCTTTTTCTCTGCATGCTTTTGTTGTTTTTTGTGCATTAAATGCTTTAATACATATTTTTATTTGTGTAGGCAAGATGCTTTGAACATTTGTTATGTCATTTTACTGGGGCCGGATATTATTATATCGCTTTGTATCCATTATATGCATGTGCCAGAGCGTTCCTTCTCATTTCGGTCTCTCATTAACTGCTCCCACCTGCTAAAAGGAGCTCCCAAAGAGCTGGTGACTAGAATTAAACTAGAATCTTTTCTTTGCTTCACATACATTATTAGGGAAAAAATGAGGAACACTTCCAGAACATTTAATGCAAATACTTCTTCATACACTTCCATTTGGCTCATTAATTAATGTAGAGCGATCAAAAGAAAGAAACTGCTCTATAAAAATCTAACATTTTAGCATATATGCCATCATCAGTATTTCCTCCCCTAACTACGCCTAAATTATCATTGATGTGCAAACTATTTCCTTGCACTGAATTCAATTTTGCAGAGACAGGCACACACACGCACGTACACACAAGAGGAAAGAATAGAGTTTTAAGAGCCCATTACTCAGGCTGTGAACATTTGGCACCTTCTCTCCCCTCTGCTCACCAGGGACCAACACTGATGGAGTGAAGACTGCCTCCCTGGCTCAGCTATAAAACCTCACACACTACATGGAGCTAAGTCGCTGTGTTTGTGTGCACATGTGCATGTGTCTACGCCTGCTAACATTTTACTAACTCCGTGTATGAGTGTTTGTGTTTTGGCATGATGTTGGAGGGGGCCAGCATTTTCACACTCACTCATGTTTGACTTTTTGTGCATCACACTGCCTACTCACTGAGAGTTGTAACACCCACAAGTACCATTTGGAAAGAGGCGCGTTCTATTCACCAAAATGCGTCAGGCAGATGTCACTCAACACTAACAGTCTTGTGGACCAAATAAAAAGTTCATTCTTGAGTGGTTATTAGGGCACCATGGATCTAAAATGGCTACCACAAACCTTCTGATGTTATGAAGCACTGAGGCAGAGACAGTGCAGTCCAAGCCATCGCAAGGGTGTAATTTTAACACTTTACAGTGGCTCGCCTTGTCCGCTGGCACACAAGTACAATGCTTATGTTCATGACAGTATTATTACAATTTCATAGCAGCCACTTAAGCTGTACCACAGGAGACTTCCATGACCCACCAGGAAGTGTCCTCACTGTCTATTTCAACTTGTCATCCTCATTATTCACACTCAGCAATTTTTAATTCCCATACAACTCTTATCTTGGATGAAGTGAAGTGACATTAAAGAGGCTGATGTTCAAGTCCTGTGAAGTCACTGCAGCGGATCAAGATATGGAGCCAAAAGTTAGAGGAGACTTTCTATCAATGTAGATGAAAAAAAAAAGCCATAAAATGTCCTATCTATGTCTGCGAGCAACGCATTCCTCTGTGGTCTGATTTATTAAATTCAAACATTTTGGACTTTAATACTGGATGTTATAATTAATTTACAAAGGCCAATGGCAACTGGTCAGAAGTAGTCAATGAGAGTCCATCTGTGTGTGCCTGTATATGCACTCATGCATGCAGGTGCCTGATTACCTCTTTTAGCAATGTACAGTATGCCCTGAGTCAATTTGAGTCATGATCAAAACAAGAGGCTAATATCCATAAATACACACATCAAACTGAATGGCAAACCTCTAAAAGATCTTACATTAATATCAAATGAGTGCACCTCATTTCCTCTGACGGAAATGGATTTCCTTTGATCCCCTTCCCAATCCGTCTCATCAGCTGGCACCTGTTGCTCTTTGGGTGGTGGCAATTGATCATCTCCATCTGCGACTTGACTCATTACATGGAGTCTTGGACCACTGGCTTGAGTTCAACAATGCTCAGTGTAATGTATTCATCTTTATATAACATTTCATGATGAATGCTTCTCTCCAGAACAATTAATAATCAATGAGAAAATAGGTGCCCAAGGCAAAACACAGTCACTTATCATTTGAAGAAAATGTTTCCCTCTGTAGTGCAAGAATAGTGTTATTGATGCAAGGCACCACTTAGATTGCTACACATGTGGTCATCTTCACAACATAGATGTGGGCTGGTTGAAATGATTTCTAGATAAGGAATTGAAAGGGTGTCATTATTCAAACAGTTGAGGCTTCTTAACAGCAGTTATAATTACAGCAACGAAATTAGTCAAATATTTCTGTTTACATAATATCTCCCTCTCTCCTACTCCTGATGTTATCGCAGCAACGTCAACACTCCATTTTCTCTCCCACTCACACAAACATGCTTTCCATGCAGAGGCCTCATAAGGAAATGAAAATGATCCATTGCTCCAGTCCTGCTGGGTCCCTCGTAAGTGAAGAATTAGAATATTATTGTGATATGACACTTTTGAGAATTAAAACAAATACATATCAAGATGAATAAATACAAAGTGAGACTATAGTAGTACTCCAGCTGAGATCTGGTGCACCCCTCCCGATCACTCAATTACATGTGGACATCTAGCAGGCTGCAGATTTGCCAGCTAAATGGGAATTTATGAGTAAGGTAAAAGCCAGTTACATTAGGTTCTTCACTTCACAGAGACCCCCACCTCTCTGGGTATGACAGAGCCGTGTTAAAAAAGTTCATTACTGATATATTGTGTGTAAGACAAGCTGTTGGGTTGAGTAGCCCAGTGGATGAGATGTATAACACATAACCACAATGTCCAGCTGGGGCCCCTTGTTGCATATCATACTCCTTTCTCACTGTCACTGTCCTATAAAGGCAAACATTTTAAACACCCTTGTTTTGTCGTGGTGTGATGGTGCTTCAGTAAAATATGACAGGAGTGCATTACAACCAAAAAGCTCTTAGAAGCACTTCTAGTTGAAACCACTCAGTTGTTCTAATATGAAAAGACTGTAGCCTAAGACTTTTAAATTCAAGACCAGTTCCTTTATCCTCATATGCACCCCACCGTAATAAGCATTTAATACATATATGTAAGATATTTTAAACATTTTATCCTTTGTCTTTAAGGCAACAACTATTTTATTGTTTTGCACTTGCTTTAATGCTGTCCTTTACTTTAGTGTTGGCTCTTGCACTAATGTACACTCACTTTCCTCTCCCTCCTCCTAATGTAAGCCCCTCTAGATAAAAGTGTCAGCCGGAAGGAATGGAAATGTATGAGGCACTTGATGTCTGTATTTAATCAGATGCGAAAACGCGGAGGACGGTTTAAGTCTTCCAGCTGGGAAAATCACTCAAGTTCAAAAAGTCAGCGTTGCATTTTCATTCCTCTTCTCGTCTTTTTTTCAGAAGTGATTGTAAAATATTGCAAGTAAATAAACTGAGTTGCAACCAATCAAAAGTGAAAACCAGAGGTGGGAAGTAAATACATTTATTCTAGTACTTCTACTAGAAACTTCTACCCTGCTCGATTATTTTCATCTCAAGTACTTGAACCAAATCATGTGTCAATCTTTTATTTATTCAAGTCATTTTTTCATGAAACCTTGCTGTTTACTGTGAATTTGTAGTGACATCGACTTACTGATTAGAGACACTGACTCATTTTGTTGGTTTCTACCCTCTGGTGTGCTGAGGGGACAGCTCAAATCCATGATGTAAGATGTAATCACACTTATTTTCAGTTACATACATAAATGAGTTTTACTGAATCACTGTTGGTGTGGTTTATTGTATTGCTATCTTCCATTTGATTTTCATTCATTATCTATATCGCTTATCCAATAAGGGTTGCGGAGAGATCGCCAGTCCATCACAGGGCCAACACATATAGACAAACAAACATGCACAACTCAAATTCACACCCACAGGCAGAGAGTCATCAATTAACTTAATTTAACTTGCATGTCTTTGGACTGTGGGAGGATGCTGGAGTACCCAGAGAGAACCCACACAGGCACAGCAGAACATGCAAACTCTGAAGCCGGAACCTTCTTACTGTGAGGCGACAGTACTGCCTTCCATTTATTTTCTCAAATCTAAATCTAACTCGATAGATAGATAGATAGATAGATAGATAGATAGATAGATAATAAGAACTTTATTGATCCTTTAGGGAGGTTCTCCTCAGGAAATCCAGAAAAAGGTGAAATGAAGTGAAAAAAGTAGAGAAAAAATAAGGAAAAAAAAACAAAAAAACAAGCAAAAGTAAGAAAAATAACCCGGTGCTGTAGAGCGACTGGAATGGCTCCCATCTCTCACAGCAAAAGTGTATATCATTATATTATATCACATTAACTAGCCTATTGGTCTTGAAGACAATTAAGACAACTTGAAGGCACCCAGCAACTCCCAGGTATGCAGTTCGCTGGTGCATAAATCCAGGTGCATGATTTATCAGTGCATGCTCGGCAGCCTCTGAAACTGAATTAGTCCTTACCACTGAGACACAGAGACTTCACCATTCATTTACCTGACAAACCACAGTCTAGCAGCTCTGGCCTCTCGAGAAGATGCACACCTTTGTTAGCACTTGCACACAAGCTTGCACGTGCAAATTTCAGCATCATTAGGTTCAGTTTATATACAGCCTGTAGCACAGAGAGTGGAGCATGAAATGCCTAAGCCCTTTTGGTGAGAGTGCAGCGTCCCCAATGTGTTACCTCATCACACTTCCTGCGCCCTTTTTAAATAAAAACAGAGCACTGAAGCTAAAATACCACAGTTCTCCTCTCCTTCTTCTCTTGCAGCTGTCTTCCTTTGAAAGCCACATTGTAATTCAAACATTGCTTCCTTTTCAAGCAGTGCCAATTCGGTTGTTTGGTCTGCACCAGAGTTTGAATGACAGCATTCACCCTAACCTAAATTAGCCAGAAGAAGTGTGCAAATGCACTAGAACTCATTTGAACTGCACCAAACAGCTTAGTGAGAGCAACAGGATCTTGCCAAGGACAGTGTCCCTTAAAGATGGTAAAAGTGCTGGATGCTGGGATTCTTTGAAAGTCTATTTGTATTACTTAACAGTACCTGAACAGTGTCCCTTTGTAACCAACTAGTAAATCTGGAGCTGCCCCTGAAAGGAATGCATTTAACCCTCATAGGCCACTAGGACAGAGGACTTTTTGATTATCTCACAAAATGTGAAGATCCAAAACAGTCATCACTATATGTGTTAAATTAGTAGAGCTGTCATAGGTTACAACTATACAACTAATATAAGTAACTATAATTCATTTGCCTTATGCCTTATGCCCTGTGTTTCCAAGCAAACAGGTTTGAAAATTATTTAGGTGCTTTGCACTGTTAATCTGAGAGATCCATATTTCTATCATGTCTATATACAGTAAAGATTTACTTTATGTGGAACATCATCATGTACAGTAGTAACACGTGTAGACACACCACACACACACACACACACACACAGAGTATCTGAATGCAATCTAACCCTGTGCTCTCTACATGCCTTTTGCCAGCTAGAGGCACATGGAACATGAAACTTTTTTCTATGTTTCACTGCTCTGGTAAGAAACCGTTATTGAATGTGACATGCCATTTGATCTGGTATCAGTTTAAGACTTGCAGCTGTGCCTGCACCAGTTTATTGGTTACATACATTACAGTCAACTGACCTGGTGTACTTGCAGCTTAAAGCTTCTCATCCACATGACTAAACAATCCGACAATGTTGAGAGTGGGCCTGCTGGCATTATCAGAATGAGTTATGGCAAACAAGTGTGTGGAAGGAAAATGTGACTTAAAATGTTTGTTAAGTTAATTGAGTTTTAATGTGCAATCAGACAGAGAATGTTTTTTCCTATGCTCTCAGAATTCACTACACACCACATTTAGCTTTTAATGTTCCCTCTGAGACACACATTAAAGTGCAGAAAGCGCTGTGGTATCAAACTATGACAGTTAAACTGAAAAAAGACACTGGGATGATCACTTGAAAGGTTTCCAAGACATGCATTTTGATGACAAATTGTTACCTGTCATTTCTAAAACACATGACTGTAATTTTTGCAACTGTCACCATTTTATGAGTGACAGTTTTCTGAGGGTGTGTAAGTAAGTAAATCAGTCAATCTTCTTCCATTTATTGCCATCATTACCAGAGTGCAATCTGGCAAACAAAAAACAAATATTGCTCAAGTAGTCTGTGGAGTTCTCATTCTAAATAAACATGGTTTTGCCTTCAGTGCTGCACAACAAATCATATGTGTCATCATGCTCTGACAAATATAAGAAATGCATTTTGTTCCTTCTACAACATTTGTAAATCCTGATTCTTTACATCTGCTTGCTGTTCTTCTCTTCTGTTTTGGCACTTTCCTACCTATTGACTTGTCTTGACTGTGTGTCACATCACCCCTGTGCCCGAGTGTGTACATGAGCATCCTTGAACATCCTTGTAAAGCACAAGATACAAATACTATGGACCTGATAATCAACACATTTTTCTATAGCACAGTAGTGATTGGAAACCCCATTCTCCATTTATTGTAAGAAATAAATGAAAACTAGATAGATAAGATACTGTCAATGTATAAATCCACTGTATCTTCCATTACAACCAGTGAGTGCTCCCCTATCAGTATAATTATTGCAAAAGCCCTTATTGTCATCTGTTGTAGTTATTTTAATTATCACAGAAATGCGTCTGTGTGTTTCCTCAGTAGTATGAGGCATTAAAACAGAATTTTTCACAAAACCAGTATTGCACTTGCCAGGTCTTTACTACTTATCTTCCCCAGTGAATCACAGTCACAACAGTTTTGCAAACTTCAACACACTTTAACTGAAAGTTGTTCCCCTCAGTTTGGCAGTGAAAGAGTTAAATCATCAGTGTGGAGTAATGGCAGGCAGTGATTGGTGGCAAAAGGTTCCTGAATAGAACCTTCATGCATAAGAGTGCGGGACAGGTGGTTTTCTCTCTGGGGATCGCTGTGTGAACCTCATCCAGTGGTGAATGGGACTGAGCCGAGTGTGATTGAATGGGCTGAAACAGAGCCTGATGGTAGAAGTGTGTGTGTCTATGTGTGTGTGACAGAGAGACATTAAGTTGCTTAGCACCCTACCATTCCCACCCATCCCTTTGATCAATAGCACTGATAACTCCGATATTATCACCACTTATACACAAATGGACATACACACACACAATCACAAAAGGTGAGGTCTAAACTTGTGCAGAGGCACATTTTAATTATCACCAAGTTTTAGTAGGAGTAAAAGTGTGTGTGTGCATGCGTGTGTGGGCACTCATGTAGATTGCTTGTATCCAAAAGCCTCTTCTAAATAAGACAAGAGACAGAGAGAAATAAATGGCTCCAGGTTTGCTTGTTACTGCACTGGGGGTTATTGATGGTATATGCCCGGCTTAAAATTATTGGCTGTGTATTTGTTTACATAAGCAATATTTTGAATTACACTGGCAATAAATTAAAAAGCAATATATATGTCATACATCTAGGCAAAACTGAAAAAAAAGTCTGCTATAGTTACAAAAACACCCGAGAGATTAATGTGTTTTGGAGTATTTGCAGAAATATTAGAGGCAATGAATCAGGGTTAATGGCAGAAGGAAAACACTTTTGAATAAATAATAATCGGCAAACAATTATGATGCAGCACACAAAAACAACAGCTTAATTTACTTTCAACTGTAAAAGATCCATATTTGTCACCACAACCAGTCCAAACAGTTCTCAAAGAAAGAATAATGATGAAGCTATTTGGAGCTTAATGCAGAGCTTAATGCCTACAGACAAAAATGCACACATGCAAAACATAGTGTACACATTTATTGTATGAAAACACACTAACTAGAGATGGTAAACACTCCACATGTCAAATAATCACATACTCAAATGATGGTGATCATGAGTGCATATGAAGGTTCTTTGACTTTTGAAGGAGAGATCAGCAGAGGAAGAAAATTCTGAAGTATGGATTTGGTGTATTTCAGGAATAAAAATTTTAGGGTCAGAATCAATTAAAAAATGCTCTGCCTTGAGTAATGTCTGTCAGGAAACACTTCCTCAAGCTGGTATACCATCTGTGACAAACTGTGCCAATAAAATGCTTATGTTGGAATATCAGACTATACAGTAGGTGGTTAATGTGGGAGACAAGGGTGTCTGCCTGCAAGGGATGTACTGTATGTCAAGCTCAAGAAACGAGCTACCAAGAGGGCAGGAATCAGGCTCAACCTCCATTTAATACCATCAGAGGGAAAGCAGATTCACTTGTCCATGTACACCAATTAAAGGGTTTTTCTTCATTCTTTTTGTCAGTATTTCATCTTTTTTTCACAACAAACTTAGTAAAGTCAAAGGCTAACTAAAATTAATACTCTTAGCTAAATATTTCTTTACATGTCAGTAGTTTTGTAAGGTGCTTGATCAGAGTGTGTTAGAAATATTGATGGATTATTCTCCAAGCTTGAGAAAGAAGGTCAAAAAGAAGAAAAGAACCAGACAGCTGTAGGTGGTGAAAATTGGCTGCCTGTGTATGCAAGTTATTCTGTATTTAATTTGACAAAACAAACACAGCAGCATGAAGAATATCAACGTTTCATTGGAAAAGCAGCTCTAAATTAAAGTACGCTCAAACTCTATAGTTTACTAGGAGGGCAACCAAATAAAAACATACAAAATTACTTTTGTGTGACAACCAATAGTCTGAATGTAATGTAATTTAATCCAAACAAGCAGTGAAGTGTTTCCTTTGTAGCTTAAAAAGCACCACACTTCCTGAGCTGAACACAAAACATTTTTAGCATTCTGGAGAAGAAGTGTTCCCTTATCAGATTCACTACTTTGGAACATTCTGATATGTACCAAATTTTCGTAAACAATGGTCAACAGGCATCAACATGGTCACCTTCTTTTTTATTCCACCTGTTTTCAAGGCTTTTTCATCTTAATTTTAAAAAGGCAACAGAAAAGGGCAAAAAAGACATTTATTTCACATTATCTCATACAGTATTGTTCGATGTTGCTTTGCTATTAATCACTGACCAATCTAGTAGGTGATATATTAAAGCTATATGATATAATTTATACTGTTTTACAAGGTTTTCTTCACATTTTTGCTCAATATTCCATCCTCTCCTTTATGTTGTTTTGTTTGGTTTTATATATCTTCTGCTAAATCTGATACATTTACAACATACTGAAATGAATTAACGTATGTCGTCCCTGATCATTCATCCACACATTACCAATACAATTTATTCTTTAAGGGTTGCAGGAGGCCGAAGCCAATTCCAGCTGATATTGGGTGAGAGGCAGGGTACACCCTGGACAGGTTGCCAGTCTATCACAGGGCTGACATATGGAGCCAAACAACCATCCAAGTTCACATTCACACCTACAGGGAATTTAAAGTCACCAGTTAACCTACCCTGTCTTTGTCTTTGGACACAGCTGATACCCCTTCTACACAGATCCTTCTAACAGAAGAGAATCAGATAGACTAGGGAAAAACAAACCCTGTCTCACTCCACTGCTGGAGATAAACATGCAAACAGCCCTCTTGCTTTTACTTCCAAGTCTTAGATTTCTGCTGACTAGCTTGGTATATCAGTATTATTCATGACAGGGTTGTTCTTGTACTCTCCTCTCCTCAAGCTGAAAGCCCATCTGTTATCACCTGTAGCCCCACACCAAACAGAAACAGTGAATAGAGTGGGTCATTAACCCATTAGCTAATGATCATGGATTGTCAGATGCCCCACTCAAGTGCCTGCTAATAGTGTGGTGACGGAGGTCTGTTAGTTTGGAATAGGGGACATAGCCAGAAAGAGACCACAATGTCAAGGAATAAAGAGCTAGTGGCTCATTCTCGCATGTTGTTCTTGCACTGTATTTTCCATCTAGAACCCACCAGAGCTTGAATAAGGTCTATGGCTGAGATGTTACATTTGTTAAAACTGAGCTAATTAATTGATGAATATTTATGTGCACCACACTTCCTCCCACACAAGATTTTCTGCTCTGGGTTTACGAGAAGGTGAAAGGAAACCATCACATATTAGTAATAATGACAAGAAAACATTCTATTTATTTTATGCAGCAGAGTGTCATTCAATTTCCTTTTCTATAACCATGAAAATATTTACCTTCTAACCAATCCTTTATGTATGTGTTGAGTCATACATTCATTCATTAAAAGACAGGGGAAATAAAAATAGTAACAGAACCAGATATTTTCCAGAACAATGCATGCAAATAGCTCTGGATATAGTTATCTCCACTTATCACCCAAAGCCCTAAAGCTCTGTCTGTGATGGTCCTCCTCTCTGTGACACACTGACAGACACACTGTATACACAAACACATTTCTTGTTCACTCACCCAAATGTTGCCGTCTTGGTGATATGGTTTCCAGTTCCGTCCTGTGTCACTATAGAGAAGACGGTACCGTGTCGTCCAATCAGAGCTGCTGTAACGACCCTGTGTTGCTATGCCGCTAACCTGCTTTCTGGAACCCAGGTCCACCTGTAGCCACTGGTAATGGTCACTGTCCAGAGGTGACCATCCACCGGCACCTGCAGTGTTAGTGATATTTTATAATGAGTGGCAATTCAAAGGTTGTCTACTTCAAATATCTTACATCGCTTTGACAATGTGTTGTCAACACAAGAATTGCTAGTAAAATGGCTTGGCCCTGGGTTAAATAAGCATAAAAGTAACAAATGGTGGGAAATTTGTTTTTTCTTCAGTATATATCATTAGCGAGTGCTGTCTGTTGTGCATACAGGCTGCGTTGCCAATGTTCAGGGCAGACTAGCTCTTAAATCCAAGACAGGCAAAGAAGCAGCATGGTACTGCCATAATGACATTTTATAAGGAGAATGTATAGTTACAAGGTTATAGCCTGTCCTATTATTAATGGTCAATGTCCAGCCGACAGTGGCCCAGACATTTCCTCTAAGACAGAAACAGAAATAGTGCAATGTTTTATTAAGAGCTTTGCATACAGGGTTACAGCCTGCCGACCATTAAGATGTTTCACAAGAATGACAAGTGCACTCTTCTTCAGTATCATATAATTATTCACTCTCCAACAACACAGACACTTCAGCTTCTACAGAAATTGCATTTGCATGTTTGACATTTCAGGATTCCTTTTTAATACTGGTATGTAAGACATAGTATATTGATATTTTCAATACACAACTACACAACTACAGATATATTCAGTTTCAGCTCAGATAGACACAATAGACCATGGATGAAACCACAGTTGGCATGAGCACAACATTACGGTTTTGTTACTGAAGATATATATTTTTCACAAAGTACTACAACAGTCTGTGCACAGGTTAACACAGAGTCAGACTTTACCTAGACATGCAAATATGTCAAAATGCAAATACTGTCAAGTACAAATACAATCCACTTCCTATCTCCACTTATGTCCGTCTAAACTCTGACTCAATGTGTGTATCAGAGTGCAGATTAAAGTGATATTTCACTCAGGTGGATCATGCATTTTCATTTTGAGTGCACACATCTCTGTTGGAATAGTTTTATGGGGTTATTCTTAAAATGGACAGCAAACACAGGGGAAATTACTTAAATGTTGAGAGTGAAATTATTTGCCCTTTTTACCTTTTTGCATATAGCTTAGAGGGTTGTCAAAAATATTCAAAGACACAACCCCCAATTTGAAGGTTTATTATCTCCTATACAGGGCAGATGCACTAAAGTTGGAAAGCATTTTACCAAGGTGAAATATTGCTTTGAAGAAAATGACTATCTATGAAAGCATCAAAGGAGAATGTCTCAGTGCCATTTTCCCATGGCTACAGTCTCGACTGTTGGAATAGATGGCTGTATTTGTTTCGTAATCCACTCAGTGGCAGGCTGCATCCTTGTGCTAGCCTGAAACCTCAAGGCTCAGCCATCATTGCAAGACAAACACCCATGTGTCCTCCAAAAGTTGCCCCCCTTTGCACCTGCAGGTGTCTACCTGAGGCAGGGCCAAACTCCCTTAGTCCTTGTGGGTTAAATGAGCCTCAGGTTAAATGGTGTGGAAACAAAAGAGCAAAGCAACTGCTAGACAGAAGGGAAAGAAAAATGTTGGTCCAGATCCCACTGACCTGATTTCATCTGGCAATGAGAAGTAAGAGAAAAAGACAGGAAAAAACACCATGTAATATAATTGTGTAGTGTAGTGTAGGCTTCTATGAGAAGAGTCAAGAAATACAAAAAAAATGAACACAAGAGTGACTACAACAGATGTAGGGGCCGTTGGGAACACTTTCACATACACACACAATGCACTGAAGATATATCAGTGCAGCAAACAGCCGAGCCTGTGACAGAATGCAATGGTGAAATGATTATCAGGACGAGTGGGTGGTGGATGGACTGCGAACTGGCCATGTCACGGCCGTCTTCCTTGATTCTCTGTGATGGATTTTTTTTTCTAAAGGACACAAATACTGATAAGAAAGTGACGGGCTGGAAGCACAAGTGAAGGAGAGTGACTGATTTAAAAATGACAGGGAGAAAGAGAAAACAGAAACGTGGGGACAAAGAGAGAAAAAGGGAGATAGTAAGACTGAGAAAGTGGGAGAGAGTGGGAGAAGAACACCAAGCATAGTGGAGGAGGCATGAGAGATGATAGTCATATGATAAAATAGAGGGCCAGGCGGTTTGCGATGTATCCCCCTCCCTTGACAAAAATCCTATATCTTATCCAATTACAGAGCCATTACACTCTAGACCCGGCCTTGACAGATAACCAGGCCTGTATCAGTGGAAATGTCAATACCTCAAAAACCCGTTGCAGCGAAGCCATTCCCCTGGGGGGATAAAACACTATCAAAAGTGGGGAGAGTAGGGAGGAGGAAGGGACGGAGGGTGAAGAATTGGGTAGGGGCGGGGTGATAGTGATAAGTAAACAGACAACAGAAAATAAAGATTAAGAAGGCAAGCTGAGTGGACAATGACTGAGACACTGTGATGCTTTGAACAAGATCAGAGGGTGGGGTGTCGGAAAGAATGACGAGAAGGTGTGCATGTGGTGGTGGTGAGGGAGTGACAAGAGGAGGGTGGGAGGGAGGCAGAAAAATGGAGATGAGGGAGAGTAAGAGAGATGGATGAGGTGAACAAAAGAAGGAGTGATGAGAGAGGATTTTATGGCTCTGGTATTGGGGAAGCCAAAGATGAGATAGCATGTGGATGGGATGGAAAAAAAAGACGACAGAAAGGGAGCAATGTAGTTATGGTAAAGAAGGTGATAGATGAGCACAGAAGTGAAGAGTGGAAGAGGAACGGAGCACAGGGAAAAGGATGGGAGAAAGAGAAATAAAAGGGGGGGGGGGGTTTCAAATGACATGGAATAGAAAGCTAAGATTGGAAAAGTTATGGGTAGAGTTCAGTACAATAGGAGAGACACAGAGCCCTTAGAATATATGTGCAATGTGGCCATTACTGCACATTCCACAGTGATGGTGGATTGAAGGTGAGCATACAGAGAACTCAGCTGCTGAAGTATTTCAGTGTCAGCTCATTTGAAAGTTGAGGAAAGAAGGATGAGTGCCTCTATAGCTGCATGTATCCTCAAACACTCTCCACCCATACAGCTTTCTTGTTACAAAGGGTTTTCATTTGTCATATCTGATGACCAAGTAATGAACCTTGAGACATTTTAATGTCAAAACTGGGAATGAAATTGTCTTCTTTTTGTTCAAAATGCAAAGCTTAGCTGACATACTCTTCTTTATCATTCTACCCTTGTTTTGTGGGAACTGCTGAAATGCAAACAGTTTTCTACAGTTGGCCGGTGAGAAACACAAAGCAAGCATTGTCCAAGGCCACTAAAACAGAAAATCTGCAATATTCTCTACTCTGCAGTGCCACTGTCTCACTGACCACACTCACCCACTGGTGCCTGTGAGCAGCCATTCAAACCAAAAATTACACTGCAGTAAAAAAAAACAAACAAAACCAAACAAAAAATGATCATCATTGACCACACACTATCACCACCTGTCCCCTGGACTTTCCTTCCATTACCACACCCACACCCCATACCCACCTTCGCACCTATCTTTCATTGCAGATCAGCAATGTATATATACATCACCTGCCTGCTAACAATGGTTCTCTGCAAGATTGTGAATGTTGCCAGTTTACCTTTGAGTTCCAGCCCCGTTTACCTGTACCTGCATACTTACCTGAATCAGTACCTGCCTCCCTGCCGGCACCATGTTCCTGCCCCGTCCCTGTGAGTTCATACATGCTTCCTGTATTTGAACTTTCTGCCTGTGCCCATAAGCCTGTTGGTCATCCATTATTTCTAATACTGCTTTTACTGATCATGCTCTAGCTGTGAGTCTGCACCTGGGTCTCCTTCCCTTTTGCCTTGTTCACAAAGTGCTAAGCACAATACACTGTTGCATTATGTTGGATCAAAAGTTGAGCCCTATGCAACTTTTTTGACAGACAACTCAACCTTTCTTTGCCAGAGCCCACCTCTGCAGTCTCACTAAAATGAATGAGGGAACTGCGTTTTTAAAGTGGTGTTTCTGTCAGTCTGAACATGGCTTTAAAGGGTGAATGAAAGGACAGGGTGACAGTTAGGGAAAAGGGGGTGAAGAGGAAGGATGGAGCAGAAGGCATGTTAGGGTTATGGGGTTACCAGAAGGAACAGATGGGAGTGAGAGAGAGATAGAGAGATTGAAATGTCCTGAGAGACATAAAGGTTCAAAAGATTGTGAAAGTGATGGCGGGAAAGATGACTAAAAAAAGCAATGAGAGGAGAGAGCTCTGGGCTAAAGAGCGTGATGTTAGAGGTCAGGGGAGGAACAAGGGACACAAATAAAAAAAAGGGAACAGAGAAGTGAGATGAGCAAATGCTGTCATATATTGGAGAGGCCCAGAAAAAGAGGAACAGATGAGAGGTGAGAGGGGAGGAGGGGCAGCTTGACAGAGGTTTGGGTTATATATATATATAAAAAAAGAACAGAGGTGCAGTGAAAGGTGAAAGCCGGAGGGAGAACGGGGGAGAAGTGAGAAGAGGTTGACAGAATAAAGTGGAGATGGAGGAGGCTGGCAGTAGGGGGAGAATGGGAGGTGAGAGAGTGACAGTGAAAGAACTACACCATCAGTGAAAGAGGGAAGGGGGAGGAAAAAAATGGGAGGAGAAAGGGGAGGGGAGGAGCGTCGGGGGACCGTCACTGTTCTCTCGCCTGTCACACACACAGATGTTCGGGGAGGAGGAGAGGAGCAGGAGTAGGATAGAGGAGAGAACAGGGGAGCAGGGAAGGTCAAAGAAACCACCTCTGAGGAAGACATGAAGAAAAGGAGAAAGGCGAGTAACACAGAGAGAAAAGATCAGGAGATAGAGCTCAGGACAAAGGACAGACAGTAAGTACAATCCAAGGGGAAGACAGAGAGAATAAAGCCTTGAAAGCAACAGAGGCAGAAACTAGAGGAGCACTGCCACCTAGATTTTTCTCCACTGAAGCTCATAAAAATCTTGAAAGTACTGCAGATACCAAATTGTTTTCACTGGATAATGGACACTTGGAGCTACACTGAGGCATTAAGTGATGAAAAACACAAAGGTCAAAATGTAAACATGCAATTTATTTGTTAGATAGCTGAAACAATTAGTTGATTGATTGATTAGTCAGCAACATTTCTGATAACTGATTCCCTCTTTCAGTCTTTAATCAACCAAAAATATTCTGCAGCTCAGCTTCTTAAATGCTGCTTTTATGTTTAATATAACTGTAAATAGAAAAGTTTTGGACTGTTAATCAATAGAAAAAGCAAGTTGAAAAGGCAGCATGGCTTCTGGTAATGAGTATTTTCACAATTTCTTCTGACATTTTATATACTAAACAATAAATGGATCAATGCAAAATAACAGATTAATTAATAACAGCCCCACCCGGTCAGACAGATCGAACAACTTTTAATGAATATAAAAAAAGGCAGAAAATCCAATCTGATTTTTTTCTCACTCGGGAAATTCTCTAGTATTGATAATATACTTTAGCAATTTATCAGCCCATCCTGCAATTGAGTAAAATCTGTTTGAAGGGACAAAGCTCCCATATACACCCCACTGCTCTATAACCCTATAATTCACTTGAACTGGGACCAATTCCTGTGGCATGATGCTGGCATTTTTAACGAAGCAGCATGTTAGAAATTAGATTAATGTGCTACCTGAAAGCTACCTGGTGAAAATGGTCTTGTGTGGTGCCCTTCACAGGTCTGTACTGGCCAAATGGAATTCACACAGAGAGGCTCCTTCTGTGATAAAAAGGAGCCAGCCAAGGCCGAAAAACATGGCTGGAGTTTCTCCAACCTTGCAAAACAAGGTTTGAGCCATCTATGATGACACCGATAACCCAGCATTATAGCAGTGGTGGCGCAGTCGGAGGGTGTGTGTTAAAGTGGAAACATGCTGATATCAGTACTGATTATAACCACAAATACTCTTACAAACAAGCATACAAGTGCACGTACAAATGCAACTGTGTGTATACATGCACACACACATGGGTGAAATACTTGCTTTTATCAGTTTTTCAGTGGTATAATAGCTGTATCTGTAGGCTGCTAACAAAGTGATTGCACAAAGGTAGTTATTGCCCATTTTTCACAAAACCCAATAAAAATGAACATACACTAAAAGCCACTACAAAGTCATCTTGGGGATGTAGGGGGCACAGATAGATCTACCAACTGCAATGTGCTGACTAAGGAAAGGCAGGGGAACATAATGGAGAGAAAATCAAACCAGGAAGTGCCCTCTGGGAACCATTGCCAAAATGGCTACCTTTTGAAACTGTCAATGCAATGAAAATGAAAACTAATGCAATCTGTGTGGTTATTTTTCTTGTATCACATCTCACATATCTCAATTCACACTGCTCCAGAAACCCTTGGCAGTGTGTCATTAGACTGGACCACAAGCAAAGATATGAAGGCTTCCTTTGGGAGCTTTGAACTTGAATCAAACAGTGATCTTTTCTCTGCTCAGTTCATCTCTTGTTAGGCTGTCAACTTAACACCCTCCTCTGTTGCTCTTTTTTAGATACTGATGATCAGAGCTTACAGGGTTGTCCATCACTCCTGGGGAGGGAACTTGAAAATATACATACAGTATGTACTGTATGGACAATACATAAAGTCAGAATGTGAATCTCTCTCTCTCTCTCTCTCTCTCTCTCTCTCTCTCTCTTTCTCTGTGTGTGTGTGTGTGTGTGTGTGTTGATTTTGTGATGACTTTAACTTTTACTGCCAGGTAGGGTAGTACAAAGTATATGGCTTTAATTCAACTGCCTGACTGGGTAAATAGCTTCTGCAGTACTAATGGTAGAAAATGAGTCAGAGAAGAGGAAAAGAGCAAACAGTGGAGAAAAGCAAAAAGAGCAAGATAGGGCAGAACAGAAACAAAAGCAGGATAGAACAATTGAAAGTGTTTGAGGGAGTGCAAGAGAGATACAGATTTTAACACAGAAGGGGGAGAGATTTTCAAGTCAAAGAGCAGCGTTAAGAGACACTTTGGACAGTGCGATTTTGGACGATTGGCTGGTGACAGGCCTGACACACAAACAAAAGTGACAGTGGGAGAGCAGAGCATCAAACATGAGAACATCTCTCCTCTGTCTTACTGTCAGCGTGAGAGTGAGTGAGCATATATACCTGACAGGATCGTGCATTCGGGTTTAAATGCTTTCACACCTATTGTATGTGTGTGAGAACATGTGAGTGTGTGTTTATCAAAGCTGCTGCTTTTCACACCAAAACTACACAAACAGAAAGTATAACTTCTTAATTAATTAAGATGCTAGGCCGCCAGAAAAAGGCAGCAGAAAGAAAACAGCTGGTTAGCCTCTTTGCTAGTACTTTATCTTTCTGTCATGGAGCAAAGGGAGCGGATGGAGACAGAGTAATTTAATTAGGAGCGGACCGCCATTATCGATGGATGACTGCAACGGCTAGAGACATCAAACAATTTTGCAAGATGACAGAGAATGAAAAGCAACTCATGAAAAGGGAGGGGGAATCCGGTTAATTGTCCAGCAAGTCAGAGCACACGTCTACTACAGTGCTGTGACGTCCTTCATTTCAATATGGAGGGATACAGTGTAACTTCTTAAAACTTTGGAAAAACTTGGAAAAGTGTGTATAAAGGTGAGAATGTGAGAGATGTGATAGAAGAAAAAATAGATAATGAGGTCTGGGAAGAAAGAAAGGGGGACAGGCTGAGAAAATGGAGTGTGGGATTGAGAATGTTACTGTAGAAAATAGAAAATGTATGGAGGGAAAATGAGATGGAGAGAGAAAAAGGGAGAGACAACGCTGTGATGGAAGGCAGAGAGAGACAAGACAGAGCGGGAGGAGAGAGGAACACAGAGGAAGAGGGATAAGGAGAGAGAGAGGAGAGAAGAAAATGGAATATAAGGATCAGTGGCCACATGTTTGTGATTAGTGGCCCAATCTCATGCTTGGCCATGTCTGCACTGCACAGCCACATGGGCACACATGCAGTTCGCCTATTCCACTCTCACTTTCTTCACACACAAATGGTATTAATTCTTTTCCTGTGTGCTTGGCTCTGTACAAAGACCTTTTGTCAAAATAACCTATTATCAAGTGCAGAGATAATAACATGCACCATCATGGAAATTTGAAAGACCCCTTTCTGCGATTACGCAAGACTTGAAATCTGAAATTCCTCTATATAACTTGAAGCCAAATTCCAGCGGTTACACATTTGTGACTCAAATTGTCAACCAGTCATGGCTCATCACTTATCACTTTCATTACCTCTCAGTGCTGCCTGTACTCCCACCATTAACTCATTGTTCCCTTTGTCCATTTCGGTCTATTAACACACCTCCGAGAGCCCTTCTTTCAACGTTTCCATGTCTTCTATTCCTCCCTCGCCTCCACTTCTTCATGTCCCCTCTCCTCTCTTTTGCCTTCACCCTCTCCAAGCCTCTTCTATTTTAACCTGTACCAACAAGATTTCTGTCTTTGGCTGGCAGCACTGAACATAGCCTTGTGTGAGGTGCAGCTCATGTGGTTGCTATGTGACTATTGAAAACGTATTTGGAGCTCATCACTCTTGTGCTAAAAGTTAAAGCAGAGATTTTCAAACCTTTTCTGGCTCATGACTGTTTTTTTTTTCCAAATGTCCATGACCTGAGCAGATACTCATACATTGGTGTGCTGATTATATTACTTGATTTAGGCTAATTGCAGATAAACTGCATTTATAATAACAAGTAACAAATTAAAGTGATGAAAAGGCAAAGATAGGTACTTGAGCTATTTATTATCTAGTCTGTCCATTAAGCAGCACTGCAGTGCAATTGGCAACACACTAGCGCTCTAACTAACACACACACTCTGACCCATACATTGCAATATACAGTTCCAGTGGGTAAATGAACAACAACCCCATTATTTCCACAGTATAGCACTGCTGCTATACTGTAGCTAATACTGTATGTGTAGCTAAATTAATTAAACACGAAGCTAGCTAATGCCATAGCTTGTTAATGGAAGACGGCTAATGAGTCATTAACATATGGCATTATACACACACTGTCTAAATGATGTAATGATAAATTTATCTATGACTCACATATCTGTATGTTTAAAGTTGGTGCATTGGAAGCATGTCTGATTTTCACTGAAGATACCATAGGGGTAGTTTGTCTCAAACGTTTAGCACTGACACACAGTGCCTTAGCTTATGTCTGACCATCACATTTCAAAACACCTGGTTAGAACTGGTAATATTAGACCAGTGGAGAAACACTAGAAATAAACACTGCACACCAAAACAAGAAAATGATAGTGACAGCTGAATGGGGCACTCCATGCCCTTCAGTAACTAAAATCTTTGTTTATGTTATGAGTTTCTGTTAAGAAAAATTAACTGAACTAAATTGATTTCTGTTAAACTAATTGAACATCTGCATGCAGCCCAAATTTTGAGTCCGTGTCCCTCCACTCTATGACAAGTAAAGTGGACACTTGGTTTTGTGCACCATATGTATGCACTGTTTATTTCCTATCCTTGCTCCTATTATTGTTAAGCAGTTGAACTTATCGTTTCTTTACCATTACCAAGTATGCATACATAAAATTTTTTGTATGAATAGAGGCGCAAAGCGTTTAAGAAAAGATACTACTGAGTTGCATCATTGGAAGTCTACATAGGATCCAAGGGTTTTGGAGCTTGATGATCACTAACAATTAAAAGATAAGAGATATCTTGCCCCCTGCTGCATCTGACTCTCAAGTCCCTCAGCTTCATTTAATGTCTGTGCTGAATTGCCTGTGTACTTCTTTAAAATGAAGGAGCTCAGAATGAATTATATACAAATGATATTTAAAAACTGTTGAACATTATATCAAACAAACAATAATATCAGTATTAAAAATGTTCTGTGACTTATCTTCAAACCTAGTGGTCTCATGTGGTTGAGAAACTCTGAGCTGAGGAGATGTGAGGAAAAAGATCCCTTTCTACATTTCATTAGCTTCATGTCTCTGTCTCTGCCTTACTCTTCCTCTTTCCCTCCCTCCCTCTCTCTGTCCAAATAGACCAAAAGACACTGGTTGTGAGGGAGTGGGCTCACCTTTCCCTCTGTCTGACACCCCTGAGATGTGCAGGGTCTCATACACGAACCAATACTAAGGATAGGTAGTGGGGGGGTGTGAATGTACATTTGGGGGAGAGTAGAGGAAGAGGAGTGATGGTGAGAGGCAGTTAAGAGTTTTGACAAAGGGCAGGTTTCCATACAAAATATATCGCAAATTTTGCCTGACCATTTTAACCACCTGACAAAAGAAAATGCAAATTTCTGTGTGTTTTCATCCACTACTAAAGACATAAACATTTTCCTGTCAGCTGCTATTAAACTATTGCAAAAGAATAAGTTGCAACAAGATGACATCCTTATACTCAAACCCTCAAATGGTGATAACAATGTAGACATGATTGACATATGCCATTTATTTTTGTTTTATATTTGTGTTTGTTTCTTATTCGTTAAGCCTGTTTCCATAGCAATTTGTCACACTTTACTTTTATAGACCTCAACCAAATGTAAAAACTTTTTTACAATATTTTGAGTTTTTCTCAAATTTTTTGGCATTTCCACACCACTGAATTGATGAAAACCTATCTCCTGAGAAAGAAAGAGAGAACGATGAGCAAGAGTCTCAGGCGGCAAGAGGAATGATCAGACAAGAGGAGAGAAAAGGGGAGGAGGGGAAAAAAGAAAAGGAAGGAGAATGGGTGGATGTAAAAAAAAGGGAGAAATTGAGAAAAAAGGAGAAGGGAAAAGATAGAGTGGTGGTGGTGAGAACTAACTAACAGATAGAGAGAGGGAGGATAAAAGAGAGAGTGAGTGGAAAGGGGCACAGAGACAAATAAAGTGTCAGAGTCTTTATCAGTCTATTCAGTCTTCAAAACCCAGAGGCAGAAACTGTCCCTGCTTGATTTATCCTACCAGAAATACAATAATGAAAAAAAAAAAAAAACCCAAAAACAAACAAGCTCATAGTTCAGCTGATGTAATAACGTAATAATGGACTGCATCAGCAACTGACAGTCAAACTGAACTGGTCTTAAATAAGATGCTGTGATGTAATTTTATAAATAATGTGCTGCATAAAGTAACAGCTTGTGAGTGATTGTGTTTTCCCAAACAGAGACAAAAGGCATTTAGCATTATGATGATGAGTCTGTTAGTAAAGAATTTGTTTAGGTTTTGAGGAGACAGTGACAGAGTATTTAGCAAGCTCCTGCTTTGAAATAAATACATTAATAAAGCAATGTGCATGGGCCAGTTGTTTAGGCATTTATATACCACAACCACACATATGCACTCCCTAAGTTACTCATATTAAGCACACACACGTGCATGGATAGAAAACACAGTGTGTGTATGACAGCAGTCAGATATACAAGTAGGGTAGGGACCAGGGGCTTGGTGACTGGCTGGCATACAGAAGACGCCTGCCTGCTGGAAAATCGTTATGGCATCGTTTTACCTCTCTCTCTCTCTCTCTCTCTCTCTCTCTCTCTCTCTCACACACACACACACACACACACACACACACACATAGACAGACAGATAAGGCACTTGCACCCCAAAAATGGATATACATAAAGACGTGCACACCCTCACGCACATGCCTATGGCCCAAAAATCTAATAGCTGTCAGCATTCACAACACAAGCTTAATATGAGTGGTGTGTCCCATTGATTTTGTGCCTCCCCTGTTCCATAGCACTGGGAGATTGGAGTAGATTGGCTTATCAGCGCACACTCATGCCACTAACGGCACATTTGGCTGCCAAATGCAGCTGCTGGGAGGGACCCCTCCTTATAGTGCGACTCCGTGAGCATGAGGTTATAATCCTCCAGTCTGTGCTTTTGTGAATGTATAAGTGTGTGTTAAGTGTGAGCAGTTCCGTGCTGCTGCGGTATATTTGCTTCTGTGAATAAACAGAACCAGTGTGGAGTGCAAACCTGTATTTTGAGATGCTTGTGTTCCTCTGATAGTCTGGATGTTTCATGTGTAGACTTGTGTTTTTCATGCCTTTGAGTGTCTCTGTGAATGTGTACATGTATCATGAGCGCTTGACGGACTGTACGCTTGTTTTCTCATTCAGTACATGTTGTGGATCTTGTTATACTGGCATTCTAAACATGTGCAGCAAGTGTATTTGTTATGCTTTTTTGTTCAGATGTATTTATACACAGCCGTGTGACAATTTTTTAAAGAGGCAACCTGATCATCCCTTCCTGCAGAACTTCTCTGCGTTTTTTATTTCCCCTCCAAATTTATATTCCACCCGTCATATGCTTTATGCTAACAAGGTGACGACCTCATCATCTAAACATAGTGTCATTCTGTGGAGGACACAAAGACACAGAGGATGAGATAAAACTTTATATCCTTTTCCCTCATTTCCTCCTGTATTTTGACATGTGTCTCAGTATGCACACATTTAAGCACATTTAACACTAAGTCAACATCTGATGGAGTTTGTTGTTTATCACAGGCTGTGTCTGTCATATGTTGTGATTTGGATCACAACAAAGTGGAAACGTGAGAAAAATAAGGTTTCACTGGGGGCATGCTGGGCAACTAATTACAAGTCAAAACTGACAAGTAGTAAAAGTGAGAGGACTATTTCCTTATTTTAGCATGAAAATGTTTCACTGCTAAATACAGAAACAGTACAATATCTCTGGATGTATCCCAACCACTGGGTTTAACCATTGTATTATAAGACTTTGGAGGTTAGCCACCTCAACAAATCATTTCCTCTGAGTAATGAATCTTCAATTGTACTTTTTTTTTTGAGGTGAGTAAGTCTGCCTGATCTGAACAACTGATATATGTTACTTACACCCTTGTTGGTTCATGAAACTAGTCCAAACTGAAAAAATCTACTTTTGAAATAAGAAATTCCATTAAAGCTTTATGTCACATGCAGAAGGAAAATAAAGCACTTGAACTGTGTATGAGTGTGTTTCACTCTGTATGTATGCATTATTCAACTACTTTAATTGAAATATTACTACAACTTTCTCTAAGGAATCAGATTTTGATGCTTCAACCATTACATGCTCCCTCAGGACCGCCATCTCTGAGGAGACTGAATAAAATAAAGCATGTGCAGAAAGCACAAGCTGTATAGTTACACTCATCCACTGTGCTGTCATTGACAAGTTGGCCTTTTTTTCTTTCCTTCCTCTTTCCCTTCACCTTGTTTGTAGGTGTCATGATTAAAGGAGGAGCAGTTCTGTCCTCTCTCAGTAGTAATTCTACTGGTATGATAAAATACACCAGATTACCTTGCCTTTATTTGCCAGCTCCAAGCTCTGTTTCCTCAGCTGTAGTGTGACTATATTAGATGGAAAAGTATGAATTATTAATTGTATAAACATGGAGGGGTGTAATTGTCTAGCCCTATCTCTCTTTGCTGTGGACTGATGTGGAAATGAGCTCCAGTCTGAGTCACTGAGATAATGACTGGAACTGAGTGAGGGTGAGAAAGACAGAGAAACGGGAAGAGAAATATAGAGAGGAGAGTAAAATAGAGGGGATGTAGAAAAAGAGGAGGGGGGAGGCTGACAGCAGCTGTGTAGAACTATGAAGCATGCCACTCTGTGAAGGCTTGGACATTTATCTCTCAGTGTGTCATCTGTAAATTCATTCATAAGCATGTATGTACATGTACCTGAATTATATACTTACTTTTCCCCATGTCTACAATATGTGTGTATGTACAGCCTGTTATGTACAGTATTCATGTATGTGTGAGTACATGGACATCTGCAGGGTTGTTTCTGTGTCTGTGTCTGCGTGTGTGTGTGTGTGTGTGTATGTACCTCCTCTCCTGTTGAGCTTGGCATATCCGGGTGCGTATCCATTGGAGAAGACAGATGAGCTGGTGAAGGCTGTGTGAGGCAGAGGAGAGGCTAGAGCTTCGTCACACTTTGCTGTGGAGGGAGAGAGAACACAGGAGAGATGGATGAGAGAGGGAGCACAGGAGAGGAGAAAAGAGAAAGCAGCAATGGCGGAAAATGGGACAGAAAGAGAGAGGAGTGAGGACAAAGAGAAAATGGGAAAAATGAGTATATTTTGCATTAATTAGAGAAAACGCGTCAGTGTTGAACACACATTTATCTATACCATCAAAAGTCCATGAAGTAGTTTGCATCAATTCTAAATTATGACATTGTTAATTTAAATGTTTAATAAATTAATTCTGGGATAAAATCTCCTCAGCTCAACTCAAGCACTCTCAGATGAAAAATCTGAAGTCTTGTATTTTTCATATGGTTTCACTCAGTGCATTGTCTAAAAGAGACTCGCTGACAAGAGCAGAAACATGGGCATAGCTGAGGGTTGAGGAAAGCTGTTTTTGGGTCAAGAGCTAAGTCAGGTCAGTCACACTTGAACCACAGGGGCAATGGAAACATTGTTGAGTTCACACTGAGTGCACTGCAAAAAAATATCTGCTATAACAAGCAATATGGCCTTGTAACTGGATGCAGATGCATATGAGATTTAGAAAATAGGGAATAAAGAAACAGAAATGTGAAATAACTTAAACCCAGAATTGACTCTGCACAGATTTAACAATTAATCTGTTTCATTCTGCTTTGATTCACATACTGGCAGGTCCCTTTTAAAAGATAGATTTTATAAATGATACAAACTTTGGTGAAATACAAGAGGTGATAGATGTCAGTTACATCATTCTAGAGTATTAAATTAACACTGTCCTTTATACAAATGCATTCATTTCTTGGAAAAGAAGTGAACATTTTAATGCAAAATATAGCAGCTTTACAATGGCCTTTTCTGCAGTATATAACCTTGAATGTAATCATGCAGACCTGACTCCAGATACACATTTCCACCTGTCTACATGGATGAATTGTGCGCCCAGTGTCTTAGAGTAACCATGGGAAAAATAGTCAGAAAGTCCAAGCTGACCTCAGAGTCAACCCACAACTCCTTGCATTCTCCAAAGAAATCCCAAAAAGCGAATACAACGGCATGAATATGAGACGCATGAAGGCAGCAATAATCACACTGGACAAATAGTCACATATATATATATATATATATGTGTGTGTGTGTTCCTGACACATACATACTCATGTACAGTCACCAAGTCGCCTTCCTTTCTCTTTCTCAATTTGCTGCTTTCACTCACTCATACGCACAAACAAAAACTCACACTCGCCTCCTCCAGTACATTAGGCTTCACGCAGAGAGAAATTGTGAATGGTCTGTCAGGCCAGGTAGAGGCAGTCAATAGCTCTCTGTCATGCCCCACCGTTTAAGTATGTGTGTGTGTGTGTGTGTGTTTGGAGTGCGTATGAGGGGAAAGTCAGATTTTGAAGAAATCAAAATGTTTATCTTTCTGTGCATGCTTGTGTGGCTGAAAGTCAGAGCTGTCAGCATTTGGGCTGCTGGCCTGTTAGAAATATTACTTTTTGTCACAGGTGAGCTTGCAGTGAAAAAATAACATAATCAAAGCGTGATAATGTTCAAGTGTGTGTGTTTCTGTATGGAAGGGGAAATGGTCTGAACCTCTCCCTGTCCATATTTTCCATTACTGCTTGTTTTGACAGAGGAAACATACAGATACACAGACAGGTTCTCCTTTATAAACACACACAAAAATTAGGTTTCTGGCACACTGACATTGGACTGAAATAGTGAAATCACAACCATAAGGAGCAGTGATGTACACCACAGGGGAGTGTCCATTGATTGAAATAGGTTTGGGTAGTGTCATTTCATCAAAAAGTCCACTTGCACCTGCCTGTGTCCGAGTATGTGTGTATATTTGGGCACATAGGTACTATATTAACTCCTTTGCAGCTCCTCTTTGCAGAGAATGACATCTGCTTGGGAGAAGGTGGTCTCCTCTCTGTAATAAAATGGATGTATGCCATGCAAAGGAATGAAAGGCTTTTAGAGGGACTTCAGACGAGCTGATATCATTGGATGTGACTTATGCAAGCACACCTAGTGACGTGTTCCTGCTTATCTCCTTATGCAACTGTGCCACAGGTGTACCTCTCACGCAGCAGCATCTGGTTATGAAATTAGGAGAAATCTTTAGGTCGTGCTCGAGTGTCTTAGAAATGATTCTTGAACCTTAATTAACAAAAAAAAAAAAAAAAACAAAAAAAAAAAACAGACACTCTGCTCTCTCTCACACACACGCATAAATGTGTATTAATATTTTTCACACACATGCATTCATACAATAACCCTGCACAGATCCACAGAGACAAAAATACTTGCACTGAAACAGATGCAGTTATATTTGCTGCCTCTTATTCATTCACACGTGTGCACAAACAATGCATTTCCTGCAGCTCCAGTCTCAAGAGTGTCTTTATAGGTTTCTCAGAAATGACTTCTTCCAGCTGCACATGAGCACGCTTTGTTGCTCTCTCTCTCTCACTCACACACACTCACACAGGCATAGAACTGCACAGAATAAGGGCTGGGAGGGAAAGAATGAACGGAATGAGAGAGGGAAGTTAATGGCGAGAAAGTGGATTTTAACAGAATGGAGGTGTGGAGAAAAATATAGTGCATTTCTTCAGTGCCTCCAGTTATTTCCTCAGGGCTCTCTTTACTCTCTGGTGGGGTAAAACTGCTACGTGAAAGGAATTTAGTGATTAGATAATTTAAAAAAAAACAACAATACCTGTAATCAGCTAATTTATAATCCCAGTCCCTTATAGACATAAATGCTTTTAAAGAAAAAAAAAAAATTAATAATACAGCCATCATTTACTGGATTATATGTGTACTCTTGGGTGAGAATATGCCTGTGAAATCAGACATCCAAATATACTCAGCCATCATCACATAAATCTCTTGAAACTGAGGTCTAATAGTCTCTAATTGTGATAATGGCAACCCCTCCTGAGGCAGCAAAACCATGTTACTGATTCTGTTTACAAAGTGAGTGATTAGATTTAAATATATTTTGCCCTCACGCAGCTCGCACTGATTTCACCACTACAGTATATGTGCATTAGTACTCTGCGCAACGCCACTTGACATCAGCTGATCTAAAAAATCTGCAGACATATGTTTCTTTGATGTAGCCCATTATAATTTTAATCTTCTCATTACTCAAAGACAAGGTCAGGATCTCAGCAATTTTTCTACAATCAAACTAAATTGCTTCAAAACCGTGGCAATTTACTGCTTTAGTACTGTGCTGTGTAACAGTGTATGGACAGAACACATACAGGGTCCATTGCACAGTTCTATATCCCTTCCCAATCTTTAACAGATGGAACTAGCGAGGAAAAATTAAGTGACAACAAATTAATGTTTTACAGAGGAACAGTATTGAACAGATCTTTTCTGTCTTAGTAAACTTTATTATTTTGTACATTTGTGTCACACAGAGCACCACACTACACAAACATAACAGTAGCCAGGTAATTCTGATATCATAGGTTCACTAACTTCTTTTAAGTGTGTTGTTATCTTAGTTATAAGAAATTATGTCTGTGTTTTGTGTGATACACAAAACATCTTGAATTTTAAGAATGGTTAGAGTCACAAAATATTTCATTTTAACACTTTTCATTTTAATCTCTACTGATAGGAATGGTGGTCTGGCCACAATGATGTGAGGACAACAAAGAACCAAGGACATGGCAGTGAAAAGGGAAAGTTTGGTTGCTGTTGGAGCGAAGCAGACACATTGTGACATGTCTGGGTAAAAGAATAAAATACATTTTGTGGCTTTGGTAAGATGGACTGCATTTCCTCAACAGGTGTCCTGTACTAGTGTGTGTGTGTGTGTGTGTGTATATATATATATATATATATCTTGAATTGTCGGTTTTCATAGACATAAAGTCCATGTTTCACATTTCACTGAATACAATCGTAGGACAACAAATAGTAAACAGAGGACCACTTTTTACTTTACATAACTGATTTCATCATTCATAATAAATATACATGCAGAAAAACTTAAATTACAATGCCATCTGTATCAAGACATCCTGGTACACTACTAACTGGGCTTTTATAGCTGAGTAGGGAATGCAGGGTAGGCTACGGTCTTGATATTACTGGCAATAAATCTGACATTGTCTGTTTTCCCATTTTTCTGCATCCTAAAGGAATGCACCTCTACCTGCAATAGTAATACAATTATGTGATTTATTGCTTTGAGATGATTAAATAATAGTGCAGGGTTTTCCCACACAGGTAAATTACATGTGTGTGAGAAAGTTTAGCCTCTGTGTTTCCTAGTTACTAATGAATCTTTGAGAGGAACCTACAATAGATACATTATGTCCATCAGCACAGATACAGTAGACCTGAAATTTAAAGGAAAATAGATTATCAAAGTAAATTAAATAAGTAAAAAAATGAACACCCACATGCACACCTGTGCAAAAGCATGCACTGGGTGCTAGAGTTATATGTGAAAAACACTCACTGTACTGCATGTTTGGTCAGTATCGCATGTGACCTGTGTATGGTATGTAAAATACAGGTAGAAAACATTCATGAATGCAGACCACATGGTCATATACTTATGACTCAAGTGTGAGATCGGAGCTGCTGATATTTGCCTGTGTCTCAAGTGCAAAGTAGGGTTCTGTATGTTCAGGCACTTTAGGGCAAGCAAATGACTACAATATCCAAGAGCAAATGTCAGCCTATTCCCCTGAGAGCGAGAGACAGATAGTTTTACGCATGATGGTATGATAAGAGAGGAGAAACAGGTAGGGGTAGTGAGGGAGGCTAGAAGAGAGAGATAAGATGAAGAAAAAAAAGAAGCAGGAGAAAGAAGACAGAAGGTGAGAGCAAAGGAAAATGGCTGCCTACCAAAGCCTTCTTTGTGACATTTCCAGCTAGGTAAATAACTAGGATGTGGAAAAATAGCAACCAGGAGATGTGTCAGCTGGCTGCCACCAGTTGGGACCGGAGCCATGAATAGACAGGGTTTGGTCCAGCTTGTTCAAAGGACTTTACATTGCTGCCACATTTCTGGAGCTAAAGGGAGTTGGATACAAACAGAGCATAATACAACTGGGGTGAAATTCCTGACATCCTAAAGATCAGTTGGAATAAATTCACAAACTGCAGCCACAAAAAAAATCTTGGAAGAATTTTTTGTGTGCCCAGAATGTTGTATAATAACACAAAACACTGCCATGTCTGAGCTCCTTTAATAAATCGTCTTACCTGTCACATTGGCCTCACGTAAATAGCCCTGACAAAGACAGTTTAAAAATTTTGATGGACTATGCTGAACAAGAAAGTCTCACCTTCTGTATGCATGCTTTAACACTGGAGTCAGTAAGTCAGACAACTTAAGAACATTCAGTGTTCTTTGAAAAAAAAAAAATACTACTTTGCTATCTTTATTTAATGACTGTGAAACTGTTGCGTGTGGAGTTGTGGTTTGGTGCTGTCAAGTCTGTTCTCTTAGCAACACTGAATGGGACTCGGGGGCTTTTTCTGGACTCGAGTCATGGACACAGTGGAAGCTGTCAAAAGTGCCAACAGCTGCATGGAGATGCAGGCAGACTCTCCAAACTGAGTGAGTGCAAGAGTCTCCGTCTGTTTGTGCCTTTGGACTCTGGTGTGGCTGGGAGCAGTATCTAGTATGTGTATAAGTTATGGCAGGCTGTCTGTTGTAAATGACTAAGTGACTGTCTGATCAAACAAAAACTAATATTCCTTTACATTAGTGAAAAGGATTCTAAATTGCCCATAGGTGTGGATGTGAGTGTAAATGGTTGTTTTGTATGTCAAGCCTGCAATAGAGCGGTGACCTGTCCAGGGTGTACCCCGCTTCTCGCCCAATATCAGCTGGTATTGGCTCCAGTTTAAGGGTAAGTGGTATAGATAATAGATGGATGGATGAGTGAAAAGTTTGTCTACTTGATAAAAAGGTCATTAAACATACTGCATTTTCTCAGCTTATTATAGCTGGGAGTCAGACCCTTGACTGTCGTACAGTATACCTGTGCACCCTCTGCACTAAATAACCATTATTTGTCTCGTAATATATCAACATAATTCACCAAGGTCAAATTCTATGCACAGTCAAACCTAGTAAATTGAAGTAACTTCCAAAACTGCCTTCAAAACACTTTGAAGCTGTTAGTCTTCTTCATGAGGGTCAAAGAGATCGAGTTTAAAAACTGGTCAAATGGCCATTCACTAATTAGCAAGCAGCTACATACGCATGTTGTCCTGTACACCTGGAATTGCATGACAGCAGCTCCCCAGTGGGTTTTACAAAGAGGTATAGGACACAAATTAACAGATGTTCCGCAGCCCAGAAAAGGCCTCTCTAATTGGCATTACAGATGGTTGTTTCCACCATTTGCCACTGTCTTCACTCTAAAACAAAAACTGTGAAGTAAACACAAGATATATGACTAAACCAGCGTGAATACAGTGGAAATGTGTGACAGGTGATGGTCACGGACACTTCAGCTGTAAAAGTGTATTTTAAAAGAAACAAAAAATGTAGATCTTCAGCAGGTGACAGCTTTAACTTGAGCATCAGCTGCTAAACAGTACTGCTTTGCATAAAATGAATGAATTGATTTTATTCAAAAGTTGAGTGCTGCTGAGCAGTGACCTTCAAGTCTTCAAGTTCCCACAGCCTTTGAACACATCACAGTACAACAAGCATCAGCTGAAGTCACAAAGCAGCCTGAAGCTCACTTTTCAAATCAAACGAAGAACAAAGGACAAAACAGACATATTTTTACAAAAGATGCAACAGTGACAGGGTGGAATTTCACTGTTCTGTAGTGCTAACCAAAAGGAGTGAAAACACCAATCAGACACACAGACACAAAGCACTAATACGTCAGTGCTACATTAATTTTTGATGATGCCTGAAGACTGCAATGTGTTTTTTCTAACTATAGACAGTACATTGAGGCATACAACATTCACAACACGTGGTTAAAAACAAAACAAACAAACAAACAAAAAAAAAAAACATAACTGATTTTTTGACAGCTTGACTCACCCCTCACTAGATCTCCTGCTACTCTAAGAATGAATAACAAACAACTTTCCTGACACCGTGCAACATTCTTATTCAGGATATCCAGATCACTTATATCAAAGTGAACCCATCCAGCGTGTCTTTAGCTGTGTATTGCACATCCGGTACTGCTGTAAATTCAGTGTAGTTACATTACCTTTGTGTGCAGGGCTCCCACAGCCTTGTGGCATGAAATAGCAGATGGCAGTGGAGTGAATAACAATCATCAAGACCCCAGGGTGGGAGCCCATTCAATTTCAATTCACACAATACCCCAGTGGGAATTAAAATGACCATTTAACTCTCTGTGACAAGGTGCCAACTTCTCTAAATGTGAAATTTGTTCAGTGAAAAAAAAGAAAGAGGAAGAAAGAGGGGTTATCATATTTTTAGAGAGGAAAAATTCTCCCTGGAATAGATACAACAAAATGTTAGCAATTTTCCAATGCTAAGATACACTTATTTTAAATACGATGATAATGAAGGTTTCACTGAGGAAAACCATCTTTCATGCTCTTTTTGAAATGAAAACTTTGGTCTCAACCCTACTGTTGGTCTTAAAAATGAGCTGTTTTTCAACTGAGCTCTTGGAAAAAGATGAGCTGCTTCCCAAAACTCTTGCTCTCTCCTTTTGGAAATGTATATAGTGTGTATGTGGAATCTGGCTCACAGTGCCTGAGGGTGAGGTACCTTGTTATTATATTCTCTATCTATTCATCTCTCTCACACTTCTTTCACCCTTCCTTGTGTCTTTCTTTCTATTCTTTCTGCCTATTTCTGTGTCTGTTCAGTGAGTTCACATGTGAGTGGGTGAATTTTAAGATGTAATTAGCTATTTTTTCCTCTCTCCTTCTTGGAAAACATTTCATTACAAGCAAAATCTCTTCTCATGCTTCTCATTCACTCAATATACTTTCACTCTGGCTTATTTCTCTTTCAACAGTCCCATCCCCTGCCTTTCCCGACCACCCTCCAACTACCCATAACCACCCCAGGCTTGCCAGCTCTTTGCTTGAGCCGTTAATCTAAATTTTTTGGTCCAGAATCATTTTTCATGTCTTGGAACCCTCACCAAACAATTTTTGTCAACAGATCTGGTGCCCTGTGCCAATGTGAGCACAGACCAAGCGCATAATGAGATGTTTTGGATGAAGCAACCACACATAAAGACAGACATCCAAACACACACACACACTCACACACATGCATGTGTACATTTTCTTTCCTGCCTCTTTCTACGTCTGTCAAGTGAAATTTAAGATAACTTTTGAAATGTTGCAAAACAAAAACGCTTCCAACAATTAGACGTTTTAGACTAAAAAAATTGTGGATCGTAGAGTCGTCAGATCACAGTAGCAACCAGAAAACTGGAAACAATGATCAATTGTGGACAGTTGTCAGTTGTGTGCTTTGTTGTCAGTTAATGTTGGCCATATTTTGTTTGAAGACAAAACTAAGAAACACATTTGGCAGCATTCAAATGCACAAAGTATTACAAATATCAGTGGGTTCTTTATGAGACACTGTTGGATGGGTATTTTACCACCAACATTTGGTCTCAACAAACATTTCAGAATGTCAAAAGCCACTATTCATCAGTGTGACAATTGACAATTTGACAGATTAAAATTTACATAAAATACTTCATGACAAGCTGTCAATCTGTCTTCTATGTCCTGCACTCTATTCCTCCCTCCCTCAATATAAATCCTGAAATCATCTGGCAACAGTTCACACTCTGCTAATCAAGTCCTTGCAGTCAGTTTGTTGCATGTAAAACTGGCCAATACTTTTTCAGTTTGTCCAATAATGTATCCATGGACCCTCTGCAGTCTAACATTCAGTTAGTCTGGCCAGTGCAATGAACCCTCATGAGTCTGCTGTGTAGGTTCATCTATTATTTATCCCAGTAATTAAAGGGCTGCTCAGGATGACTGATTCTCTTTGTCACTGGTAATCCATGGAGCTGGTTCATGGGAGGTCTGTGGTGACAGTATGGCCCCTGTGGTTGGACCATGGCCCCCACTTGGTGTTTTTGATGCAGTTTTGGGAAGGGACACTGGGCAGAAGGGCCGGTGAATACATGTAGTTCTAGCTGAACAAGACAGGGATGGGACTTAGGAAGACATCAGGAAGAATTAAAAGTGGGAAACAAAGATGTAATCTATTTAATAGTACTAGTATTTCATAGTATCTGAAGAAACTTGATATTTTTATTCATACTCTATATGAAGCACACTATATTCAAAAAGCTGAGCCAATAATAATGGTGCATTAGAAAAAAGACTAAATGAGAGTGCAGGCCAGACTGTCCGAATATTTTTGTCCATGAGGTTCATAGAAGGCTACAATAACAGTATTTTGCTGGTTGCTGTTCACTGACATGACAATTAAGACTGCATTCAGTTAGATTTGGTCACATGTACATGCCATAATTACAGCAGTATTTCTAAGATGATAGAAAATCAACACCTTGTTGAAAGAAAGTATAGAACTATCTCACGATTTAACTATGTGTGAATGGTGTGTTCAACACCTTTTCTTGGTGACACACTTACAATGTTATGAAGTTATAGTTTGTGCGGTTATTTTGCAGCAGCACAGTGTTGTACCTAACATTTAAATAAGGAAAGCAGCAGGACATGTCTCTACAGTGTGACTCGCATTTAGTTGCAAATCTCCTTTGCTTCACCTCTGATGTAAAGAGCACAAATAAAATGAACCCAACACAACCACACTCAAATGATCTCAGAATATCAGAACTGTGCTTGCACTAGTCTTGTTCCACTACGAGAGTCCAGAGAGATATTGCTGTCACTGATCACTTCCACATCTTGGATTGAAACATGCATGCTAATCTGCGTAATCCTGGTGTAGTTATTGGTTTAAATACAAACCTGTACCATTCAGTGACACACAGTGCCCATTTATATGTATAAATTTAAAACACTAAAATTTCATCATGACTATTTAGTCATCGGGGGTGCAACATTTCAGGAATGCTGTTTAAAAAATTACTCTCCTCTTTCACTTGGTACCTAAACAACAACTTCATCAACACCTCATCGCCCTGCATTTTTGCCTTTCTCTGTCACCCTGCAGCATTGTGGTTGGCTGTTTGACCTGCCCACTAGGTGCCAGGTCAGATCAGTTATACCTGCCTGATTCAGTGAACACTCAACCAGGACTGATCTGCTTACAGGTGCATGAAGCATAACCCTCTGTCTCTCACTGATACACTCTACCTGAAAAACAGTGTGCGTCAGTGTGTGCGCAGGTTTGTGTTTGCGTGTGAGCACAGAGCTTGGCCGAAAGAAATTGAGAGAGAGAGAGAGAGAGAGAGAGAGAGAGAGAGAGAGAGAGAAAATTAGTGTTTAGATACATTTATGTGTGTATGGCACAAGGGATTGCAAGTTGGAAATCCAGAAAGCATTATTAAGAGAGAGCAAGTTATTTTGTGTGTGTGTGTGGCCCAGATATTGCTCATGTTGTGGGGTGACGCAGTCATTAATGGGACTCGTCTTCCATATGGGGACAAAAATAATGCAAATCATTTCATTTTAAGGTGAAGACATGTTTTAAGTTTAGGGTAAGGTTAGGTTTAGGTTACAGTTAGGTTAAGGGTTAGGGTTTGGCAAGTAGTAGTTATGATTAAGGATAAAGTAAGTCTCCAGGAAATTAATGTAAGTCAATGTAATGTCCCCTGAAGTCATGGAGACTGTGTGTTTGTCTGTGTGTGAATGAGTATGTATGTGTGTGTATATGTGTGTGTGTGTGTGTTGTATTCATTTTGTGTGGCCTGAAGCAAGGCTGATAGCTACTGCTGTGTGGCAAGTGACTCCCATAATAAATAAGAGGGCTAAATCCATATATGTATGTGTAGGGCAAATTTGTGCCACAGCTTTTATTCAATTTGCACCCACAATCTGCATGCAATTAGCACCTGATTTACTAAGACAACAGCTCATTACACAATCAACAACTGGGACTGCCGTCGACTTGCATTTTTTTGAGTGCAGGAGAGTTCAAAAGATCAGCAGATTCAGGAAAGAAATCAAGGTGCAGTGATTCTTAAATAGTAATACTTATTAGCGAAGCCGAAATATTCCAATATAATTACTTCCTAAATTAATTCAGTGAGAGTCATTTGACAATTTTCAAAGGAAATGAAAAAGGAAAAGAAATGTTTTGTATCTTATGAAAAATAAATACAAGCCACAACATCCAGTAGTGGAGCACAGCAGTCGAGACAGCTGACCCAGTTGAACAACTGATCCAGCAAAAGCACAGATTTGAACAGGTGGAGGGAGTAGATGGTGTTGATATGGTCAGTAATTCACCAGAATCCCAAGGTAACTGTACTGTAACGCACACTATAAATGACTAGTCACACTGCAACTCAAGCTGCAACATATAGTCCTTTCTTTATTTGTTTCGTCTGAAGTCTAATCAATGTAATCATTTATTTACTATATTTTTTGTGTTTAGCTCTATAGATATTTCCTTTGTGTATTGTCACAGAATTTCTTAGGGTTCATTTTAGATCCTCTTCCAAACTATAACACTCCTGCATTAGAGGACATTTCCATGCAAACTGGTCCATGTACATTATTGAGAAGTTAGTCAGTCCAACAGAATGAACATAGTCACACTTTTTTCCTGCCTTTTTTGGTCTAATACTTCCCCAATGACGCACAGTGTTCATCAGATAATGGTCAGACTGTGCTTCAAGGCTTCAAAGTGCACCTGTTTGAATCATCACATTCACAACCTTAAGTGCATAATATGTCTTCAAAGAAGGAGCAAACAGCTTAGCAAGTCTTGCCCTAAGAGATCTTGGTAAGTAATTATTGCTTTTTCATGCTAAACATGCAGAGCAGAAAGAAGACTATGGTGGCCAATTGTGTTTTCTTCCAGTGAAGACAGGTTGTTGTGCAATGCTCATAACAACAGAGGATTATTAATTATTTCCCATAGTTCCTCAGGTGGGAATGGCTTTCATTTCAGAGTCCATTAAAACACCATCACGTACAGACCATAGTGGGACTGTGAGATTTGGCTTATTGGTTAGTGGGTATATTGGTATCAAAGGAGATCTAACAGAAACACAAATGCAAGAATTGTCTGTTTCAAGAACACTGCTGTTATAAGAAAGGTCAGTAACATAAACGGTAGGAAAACCAAAAGAAAAAAGTATGAACTAGGTACTGAAATATATGCAGTTCAATAGTATACAGCATACTATGTGGAGCACCTTCAAAGTGTCAATATATTAATATAATGTGACACCAAAATTTTACATGTTTTGGAAACATGCACTATGCTTTGCTTAAAAGTACACGTAAGTGAGTGATCTGAAAAATCGATTTGTCCTGACTGTTGTAGGATAAGAAATAAATGGTCTAGCAATCACATAATTAGGAGCGTGAGATATGCATTACAGTAATGCCAATTATGCAGTTTACAGCATTTAGAAAATTAGCAAGCTGCAGTGGCTATTCATCCAGCAAAGCTGCAGGGTTGAGGAATTCTATGGCCGTCACTCTGTGCCAATTGTAATTAGGCCTGATAAGCATGGTCCATCATCAGTGAAATGGATAGATAATCTATACCTGCATAGGCACTCAATTACACTACTGGATTCCAATTAATAACTGGTCTTGAGCAAGTGAATTCATTTAGCCCACAGAAGCCCCATGATAACTAAAGGGTTAGTTAGATACAGAGTTATATAGTATATGATATTAAAGGGCTACATAATGCCTTCAATGTGACTGCTCATGATGCTATAATTGAAAAAATCACTTTGCTTGCACTTAACTCTGCATTTATGTCCATGTCTAGTCTCACAGGACATTTAAAATTAATTAGCTGGAATTTTGCACTGTATTAGTTATTGATAGTGGAGTGTTTCCTGTTTCTCCATCCATAAATTGAACTTTTCCCAGTGTCGAATATCAAGCTGCTCACACACACATGCCATGAGGAGGTACTGGAGTGCAGGCACACACAAACAAACACTCAACCTTCCCCCATATCAATGCAATGAGAAATTGTAGCATGAGATCCCATGTGTGAAATTGTCTCTGGTACATCATAAATAGGAAAGAACTACACTGATCAAATTTAACACAACACAAATATGTTTGTATTTTCCTGTGCGTGTATGTGTATGTGTGAACAAGCACAAATGAATAGATATACATTTGTATAGTGTATCTTCATCATTTCCCAGGCTGTGTATTATTATTATGTATGCATACAACCATACTTAACTGTGTGTTTGTCTACAGACACCTGAACAGAAACAGATGAAAGAAGCAGAGAAACAGAAAAATACACTCGAAATGCTGAATAAAAAGATATACTACTGTGAATACCTGCATTGTGTCACACCATCAGAGCAATCAGTGAATCACTGGCTGTTGGTGTGGTCTGGATAGGCCTTTTCCTCTATAGATGTTGGGGAGAAATCGTGAGCCTCTCTCTGCCCTCCTGCGTGCTCATAAAGATGATTTGCTGCCAATCTGGCAACTGAAGCCCATAATATCACTCCCTGCACTGCCCGCCACCCCTTTGTCAACCCTAAACTCTGTCATACTGAGAAACAATATGTTCTGACTGGCAGTAAAAGACAAATGCAGGGAAACAGGTTGAGGGAGAAAAGATGAAAGAATATAGCTAGAGACAAAAAAATCTTATGTGGCATATGTGTTAAAATCACACATGCACTGACTCCACAAAGGTACATATGCACATACCCAGTTAACTTCCTTTCCAAATAGTCCCATGCTGGTATCCAATATGTCCAATTTACCTTACAGAAAGAGGGTGTTGAGTAGAGGTTGGTGGGGGGCAGCAGACAGAAAACAGAGACAAGCAGGTACACACAGGAAACCTCATTTGTGTGGTATAGTCTTGGTATAGTCTTTGAAAACATTTTTTAGAGTCACTTTGTCTGACATTTTCTGCCTTTATCTGATAGCAGGAAGGGGAAAGAGGGAGAGGGGATGACATATTGTAAAGGGCCCAGGCCAGATTTGTGCTGCAGTGAAGACTCATCCTCACCAGTACACACTTAACCAGGTGAGCCCCCGCTTTAGAATACTTTAAAGAATCTGAATCCTTTCATATTTAATTTGCAAACATTTGTAGGTAACAAGAGTTTTTTAAAAAACAAAATGCAAAGATTTAATTTAGATTTGTAGTTACCTTTTGTTAGCTGACAAGGCAGAAAATAAAGATTTAAGCAATTTTAACTAATTAATGCGCACATACAGCTGCAACTTGAAAATTAGATGAGCAGCATGAGACATAAAATGATGGTTATGTATCTGATATACCGAATTAACAAAATAACATCTAGTTACTTTGGCATGCCTTATTTTTCACAAGCTAATTGCTCCAAATACTAAAGGTCCTGAATCACAACTACTAAGCTGATAGACTTTAATTGTTGCTATGATACTCAGGAAAGGATTAAGAAACTGATTTGACACTAACCAGCATCATTTCACTACATTTCACCATTCTGCTGATCTGACTGGACTGCAAAACCACACAGTCCACTTCATGGATCTTTGGCCCAGGAGTGCACTGGCTTAAAATGAGCACAATAAATAGTCTGGACAACAGGCAAGTTTTGTTTTGGCCTTTGGGCAAGTTACTCATGGAACTGCTGTTAATTGGCTATAGCTGATATAATATGTCCAGTGCTGGTTGAAAATGAGAATCTTACTACTTGAATTTTTTTTCAATATATTCCTCTTCACTAAAAAAAAGAGGAAGAAGAAGAGGGGGAACAGAGGAAGAATCCAATAGGCTACATTCATTTTTAGACCATGGATCAATTCTCAAAAGTTGACGACGGGGTGGCAGACTGATAAAGACCCTGTCCTTCAAACAGTGGATCCACATTGAAACCTTTCTGTCATCAAGCATCTGCTGTGCTGAAGTGTCCTTCAGCACAATGACCGAATCCCCACAAGGGCTTTGGGGGTGACCGTGACCTTTGACTCATACCTGACTGTCAAACAATGTATATCATCAGACGAAAATCTTTAAAATGAAATAACTATGAATTGCTGGCAGGTGTTAAGAATTGGTGTTAGCGATTTAACTGGACTGCACAAGCACCCTGTTGGCTTGAGCTTTTTTTTTTTCTAGGACTTGGGGCTGGCAGGAGAGAGAACAAGGAGGGCAAAGAGGACTGTGAAAGTTTGATAGCTTATATAATCCTATAATCAATAAGTCCTATTTTCACCAGATGTGCTGCACTCCAACCAGAGAGAGAGGGAAGGAGGAGTGAAGGTGGGGAGGGAGGTAAGAAGTGAGCAAGTCAAGAGTGATACAACACAGCAGAGGAGAGGCTTGCAGAGACACCGAAACAAGAAGAAAGAAAAATAAGATGGGAAAATAATGATAGTTTTAAAAAAGGGAATAAATTATGGTAATTTGTAATATTAAAATGTGGAATATGAAGCCTTCCATTTGTGACTCACATACAGTTATTTATAATGGTGGATATTCTGAGTCAAGTCTACTTAACAAGTGGCCATGTCTGCAGCTGATACTCATTGTAGGGACAGTACAAGCACACACATACATTTTGATGCTACATGGACAGTCACACTAATTCACTTCCATATAGAATATGCATACACACACATATGTGCAGTCATGCCAAGGGAAGTCCAACAGTAATTAGAGGTGAACTCTATTTGCTAACGACCTTCAGCTCCAAGACCCACGGCAGGCTGACAAATTAGGGTTCTCTCTCCCAGCCACGCAGGGGCTCCCACAGGTTAATGGGAATCAGGGGGCTGAGTGTGTGTGCCTGCAAGACAATGCATTGCTTGTGTGTGTGTGTGTGTGTGTGTGTGTACATCTATACTGCAAGGCTAATGGAAACCCAAGCTGTGCTAAGCCCCTGCAGTGGCTGGGGTTCGCTAACAGGGATTTAGCATTGTTCAGTTGTCAGTAATACCTGGCAGCGTTAACAGGAATTAGCATTGCTCATGGCCAAGCAATACAAAATGAAGCTTATGGTGGTTAGCTTTGTTTGTGCTGTGGCAATAAAGCTCTAACTGTGTTTGCTTATCATGTATTAACTGACATTTCTGGAGCAAGGGGTGTTAACAATATCCGCTCCTCACAGATGAGATTATTACCTTTGCTGCTAATGGAGAGGATTAGAAATTGGCTACATTTGTTTCTCAAACACTGCTCAGTTGAGGTGATACAGGAAGGCTCTGTGGGTCCTCACACTCCTCTCTGTTTGTCTCTCTTGAGCTATTCCTCTTCCATTCTCACATTCATTACATTCTATTCTCTTATCAATAAGACATCTCTGTGTTTCCCTCTTTTCTCTGCCCAGCTGCCTCTTGATTTTTCTCATGCTCTTCGACCAACAGTGTCATTCTGCCTGCCATTAATGGCTCTCTTCTCCCTCTCCATCTCTGTCTCTCTCTGCCTTCCATCTTAGGGCAATTATTTGTTGTGTACGCTGGAAAAGGATTGGTTCTGAAGACCTTTACTCAAAAGAGGAGGATGGAGAAGGTGGAAAGAGCTTTGTGATAGCCATTGATGGAAGGCCACAGAAATGGAAGAAAAAACTGTATATGTACTAAGATAGAAAGAAAATTGTGCATGAGAAGCAGAGGAAGGACATAACAGTAAGAGAAATACCAACAGCCGATGAGAAAGGAGAAAATGAAAATGAAACACTTCAGCTACTTGTATACTGTAGGGCAATTTTCTCACAGCAGAGTTTCAATAGAGGAGACTAGATGTGAATTTCCATATGGCTGGAAAACTTAAGATACCCATAATGTGTGAGCACAGGGGTGTGAGCAGCTGATTGGATCCCATGATGTAGATGAGTCATTTTCTACATGACTGGAGGTAACAGTGGAAGGTGTTGTTTACCTTGATGACATGTGTCAGGTCTGATGCTTGCCGAGACTGCAGTAAACACCTGTCACCTGCACCTCTTCTTCTGGCAGCTCACTGTGGCTGCTTATTTTACCATTATTTTATATTAAAAAAAAATATTCAAAACATTCTGCTAGGGGAAAAAGGCTCTGAAAAATGGCCTTATCAGGATGTAGATTTTTTTTTTTTTTCAAATGAGCTGGTCAGTAATCTTGGTAAGTAGCTCAGCATTTCCGGTAGCTGATTCAGAATGTGAGCCTTCCAGGAGATTGCTGGTAGAGAGCTTTTACAGCAATATCAAGCAGCCACTGGAACTATTTGGATTCCATTGACAGGAGCTCAGCAGCAGCACACTAAATTGTACCTCCAATTGCACAAAAAACCAGAGTGGATTAGAAAATGGAAAGCTTGCTGGCTATTTCTTTAATGAAAGTAAAACTCAAAAAAAATACTATGTCAGTCCCATGTTACACAAGAGCTACAAAATTTACTTGCAGCTGAATCTGGTGAGCCTTTAAAAAATGCTGCTGCCTCTCTGGTGGCCTTTTCAACCACACTTGTTGAGCCTGATCAGTTTACAGTGACCGAACAGCTCGGCTGAGTGTAGAGAGGGTCACAGATTGGCCCTGTTCCCAGGGAGGACCATAATATTGTGGGTCATTGCAGTTATCCCCTGATGTGAGTGTGCAGCGGGAATGCATGCATGCACGACCAAATCAAGGCATGCCATGGTGTCACTAATGTGTGTGCCAGCCCTCAGGAAAAGGGACATATGGCGAGGTGGCGACATGTAGCTCTCATTGGTGAGAGGCTATGTGCACAGTCCAAAAAGAGAAAAAAAAAGAAAAAAATCAAATTACTGAGGAAGAACAGACACACACACATACAACCACATGCATACACGTAATTGCAATGCACAGTAAATGCACCGATCTAATACACACACATACCTGCATATTACACCCAAAGAAACACACATCTAGGTGTCAAAGACCCTGACTTGAACACCCTGTACATTACATAACAATGCAGAGAAAACTAATTATGTCAGAGACAAACAATACTAACAATGCATGAACATAAGCTTTTCATCTTTAAAAACCTGTGCAGACACATTCATTTTCAACACAAATATTACCTTGTTATGTTCCAAACTTTTTGGTAATTAAAGATGATTAATTCTGAAATACCAGTCTGAGGGGGAACGAATGTGAAGAGTAGTTTGTCTCACTGCTCATTAGCAGTGCAACCATGCAATCTGCAAAACACACACACCATAAAATGGAACAAGGAGCTTGAGTTTGAGGCTTTGAGAAATGGCACTAAATTATTGAAAAGAAGCAAATTACAGTTAGTCTCACTAGTTTTTTATTATTTAAGGCGGCAACTTCTGAACAATACTATATTTTCCCTTTTTATATGGACAAAAAAAAACTGTTTTGATGATGTTGTGTTATTGCTATTGTGCTGCTGCTCTGTCATTCTTCAGCCGAGACACAGTAAAATTTTTTAATTAGCATCATGGCGTATCATTAGCTGGCAATATTGTCCTGAGATATTTTGCCTTTCATGTGAAATTAGTCCCACTCTGCAAGAAACAGCAATTTCTCCCTGGCATTTTCCACATGGAAAAGGCATGAAATGAAAGCCTCTGTGATGCTATTAGTGGTCTGGAGTTAATGGTCTCAACATCCACTAACCAAAAGTCGTTTATTTCAACTGAACCATGCTCTGAACCAATTTTCATTGTGGATGCATAAATGTAATAAATGTCTCTTTGTGGATTTACTTAATGCCTTTTCAGTGAATGAATACCCACTGTATGGAATCTCAAGAATATATTTATTTGTTTTTTTTAATATATATTATGAATTGCCATATACTGTTTGATTTACTATACTAATGCATATTTCATAGCTCAAGTGGAGTGGAGAATAGTATGTGTGGAAGACAAAAAGTAAACTATTCATTGCTCTAAGGTCTCACCAATTTGTGTCCAACTTTCAATGCAGCTGAGAAGCCAGTAAATTGATGCAGCGTACTGCGCATGTGTGTTTGTTTAGTGTGTGTGTTTATCAGGAGTGTGAGGAAACCTGTGTTTACCCATATAAATGTATACACATACACGCAAATATGTGCACACACTCTTCTTTTCTTTTACCCTTCTTAATTGGGAAATTCCACTCAGGCATAGAGATCTATAGAGATAAGTCTAGAATTAAATAATGTTAACACATTTGAAAATAATTAATTCCCTACTGGGTCGTTCTTAGCTTTATGAACTGACAGCATTGTGTGTGTGCGCATGCACGTGTGTCTATCACAGAGCCATCTTTGTCTTCACTGTATAAGCTCAGTGTGGTTGTGAGTGTGCATGTGCATGATTGATGGAGCTGCAGTGGTACTGCAGAGAGAGAGAGAGAGAGAGAGAGGGAGGGAGAGGGAGAGAGAAAGAGAGAGAGAGAGAGAGAGAGAGAGAGAGACTAGGTCAGATCACAGTAGCAGTAAATGCTGAGTAGTGGGCATTGAAGGGAGGAGACAGAGAGTACAGATGACAGAGGAGAGGAGAGAAGAGAAGAAGAGAGAAGAGCAAAGGAGAGGAGGAAAGGAGAGGGTTAGAGAAGGACAACCGGTCATCGGTACAGTAAAACTCTTGAAAACATGATGGATAGGACCCAGAACACATCTGTGTACGTCATAAAAAAGTAACAAGTACACAGCTAATTTGGTGATGCATCAAATAAAGCATGAGAAGCCAGAGTAGTAACGTCACCTCAGCTTCATGTGAGGCAAACTATCAAATGCAGTGTGATTTGACGTGCATCATCTGTCAAGGAAATAATGATATGCATCACACACCTGAAATCTCATTGCTTCCTTTAAATCCCTTCAGACTTCTAAAACTTGTTTTGAAAACTCTGTTTCAAAAAGTGATTCATTTCAGCCATCACAAACTAAGTCACAAGGAGGTTTAAGTGTTCAGTGGACAAAACAAGAAGCCAATTGTCAGGAATTATTGGCTGCTTTAACTCTGCCTTGTAAACAAATGATAAACCTCCAAGGTTTGTCTATGAAACTTTAAATGGTTGATGAGGTGAGATTAAACCAATTATATGGGGACACAAAGTCTCAGTGGAATTTCAAATCTTGACATTCCTCAGAAAATAGGGGGTAATACAAATGGAGAATAAAGTCTGTGAAAGTATTTACATGACAAACCCTTAAGTTTTTCCTTTTCCCTCTTTTTTGACATTCTTGTCCCTCACCCTATCCCATCCACAGTCCATGTACTCGAAGATCTACTATTCACAACATGATGTGGCAGTAACAGATGAACAGAAACAAGAGAGAGAAAATGGAGAGAACATGTTTTAGAAATGAAAGGGAAGGGAAGCGACAAAGGTATGGCTCAGAATGTAGGCTCTAGGGATCCTTTGGGAATTCACAGTTCTTAGATATAGTGCAGAGTTAAGATTTAATATATTTTTTTCTTTTTATTTCAGTCCAATGATGATTTACAAAGCCTTTTTCCCTTTCCTCCACCTCTTTCCTTGTCTAATCAAAGTGGATTCTGGGTACTGTGCAAGAAGGGCATGAGAATTTTAGTAAAAGGAAACATCAGAATGTGTCAAAAACCGATGCAAAAATGGAAAAGAAATGCACCTTACGTCAACACAAATCTAAACCAGAATATGCTTACTTGACAGCTGGTTGATTTTCGCTGTCCTTTTTGTGTAAATTTAATTTCCCAAATCTGCCCATCTTCCTTTGCAATGCTGCATAATGATAAGCATCCTATTATAAATGCCTACAGGCCAGCATGCTGGAAATGGGCATGTCAGCTGGTTTGGAAAACCATAACAATGAATTATCTCTTTTGGAATGTCATTCACTTTTTCTGCTGTGGGTGTGCCTGTACATGTTTGGGAGAGCTTGAGTGTAAGTAGTGTATGTGCATTTGTGTGTAGAAATATGTGGATCACATCCTTGTCATAAACATCCGTCATGGGAATATAGCCTGTAGTGAGAGTTTTAGGACCGTCATTCTTCGGAGAGGGAAATGGGGAGGACGTTCTGAACGTGCACTGGTTTCACATTAGGATAGGCTGGAAATCTACATAGCATGCATGTGTTGTACAGTAAATGGCTACAAGACATGAAATCTATCAGAAACCATAAATTCAGAACTAGCTCTGGGGATTTTTTTCAGTGCAGGAGCTAAAACAGGTTTCTTAAAACCATAACTTACTGATAAACCCCAACTGCTCTTGCTATAAGTAACCCAAGGAATTCCAACCTACGAGGCATAATGATATAACAAAAGGAATCACAGAATCTGAATCAATTTATCAGACATCCAGCTGTGAAGAGCAGGCGTGCAATGAAAAAGGAGAGAATCCACTGAGTGAAGAAGAAACAGCATTTTGTTCTCTTGTTGTTTGATAGAGAGAAAAACGATCGATGACAATCTAAGAGGTGACATCAGGACTCCTTTCACTTCTAATCAACTAAACATGATAACACGGATCCAGTCAGTATTGGCTGAGTAGTTTCCCTGCTCAGGGACTTAATTTAATAAGATACCTAATTAGTGGAGACAGAAAGGGACTGATATGTCTAAGGCAGAGATAAACAAAAATAATGATAAGATGTCAATTTTAAAGTTAAAACCCTAAAAAGAGATTGTCTTGTGAGCGGATTTAATTTATTTTAACGTCAATATGGGAAGACATTAAGACAGATAAGGACAGGTGTCTGGAAAACCAAACAAAGCATTTAGATTGTGGGACAACATACACTCAAACCCTTGGCGGCAGTGAGGTTATAGTTAGATATGGTAGTGATTTGAGCTAAATGATAATAAGCATGCTAATAGTGTTCTGATGTTTAGGAGGTATGTTTACCAAGTCCACGACCTTGGTTTAGCCTTTTATATATATATATATATATATATATATATATATATATATATATATATAATATTTTTATATATATATATAATATTTGCTTATTAAGACTAAACACAGAGTAAAGCTAAGCTTTAGCATCACTTAGCAATAAAATTTTGTAAATACAATTTCTTTCTTTGTTTATGATAAAGTTTGTTTTTTTCACTTGTTTGGACATCGGGAGGGATTTTACAGCTTAACAGATGGCACAGTGTTAAAGCAACATGCAAATGATTGCTCTGGAATTCATCCCTTTGAGATGCAGAAACAAGGAGATGTTACAAAGGAGACAACAGCTGCAGCTTTGAAAAAGTCTCTACGGCTGGAAAACAATCCTCTGATAAAGGAATCGTTTTCTGCACAGAGTCCTCAAATTATTTTTTCCATCAGGGAGAGTCATGTGTTGAATTAGAGAAGTATGAAAAAAGCAGAATACAGTTTACAATTTCTTTTTATGTCATTGTCTTTCTCATCCTTACTAAGCACAAATATTTTCACTGTCTACTGAGCACACTATACACCTTTTTAATTAACTTTTATATTAGTTGGGATGCTTTGAGTCTCTGCACAGACATACCCGTCATGTGAATAATGAGTATGTTAGCATGTTATGTACAAACATGTCTTTGTCTGTGTGAAGTTAAACCTAACATTGGAGGCCTTTAGCATGCAAGTATCAAGCAAACATTGGTAAGCTAAAGATTTAGTGCAGACCATCAATATTTAGTATAAACCTAAAAAGGTCAGAGGGAATGCAGATGGTCCGCGCTCAGCTCTAATTACAGAATATACTGTATTTCAGCCACATTTGAAGGACAGAAAGGTATCTGGAAACAATTTTTCCAGCCTAAATCTAGTTGATTAATGTTTAATGCCATCTCATCATCTAGGTTTTGATATTAAGATCTGTTTTTCAACACACTGAATTATGCAAAGATATTTTTATATAAGCACAGAGCTTGGTTCTCAAAACTCACTCATTTCACACACACTACTAAATGAGCAATATTATTACATGGGCAGAATATCAGAAAAGACAGTTCTACATGCTTATGCTGAGCATAATATCCACAAGTATACCTAAAATCATATATATAACTTAAGAATAGGTACATGCAACATTCAGAGTCTCTGGCACAGCTAGTGGTGATACTGAGTATAACTGACAAGGCCTGAGTCAAACTTTAAAGTGATAAACACTTCATGAGCTAAGGAAAAATGTTTCCACATGGAAAAGGCATTCAACTGAGAGTGTAAGATGACTGATTTACAATGTGGTAAAGACTAGGAACTCAGTTTTTCAAAGCAAGAAACCTCTGCGGGTAGTGAAGCAATTGCTGAGTCACTGGTATTGATCAACACACCTATCAAACCCCTGCAGATATATTATAGCTTATTATCATTATTCTACTTCATTTTGAGCTGTGGTGGAAAAATAATATTGGTGCATGTAAAGCCCAAAAAAGAGTGTTTTTGAGAGACATAGTGCATGGACAACTGCAGTGAACTAACTCTACAATACATTTTTACAACTCAAGAAGGTCAGGTCCAGCTTAGAGGCAGGTATCAAGCCATAATTTATTGGATATCTGAATCCCTGCGGCATGTGCCCATGAGATTTTTTTTTTTTTTTTTTTTTTGACAAGCGGAAAACACATTCATCTTCAAGCCTCATGGAAACCAGAGCATCTGCAACAAAGACGATGGAAATAAGGCCATTTGTTTTCAAGCTACATTGCCATGGATTAAAAAGTTGATCAAGGAAAGGTTTGCCTTGACGGTGGTACTTGATAAAGGGTCAGGAGGCCACCAAAATCATCCTCTAGGAAACATGAATTGTCATATTAAATTTTACTTGGACAGGTTGGACTGGTTGGATGGGCAGACATATTTCTCTGGGTATTGAAAAAGCCTGCAGCCCACACAGTTGCATATTAGATACAACTTGTTCTGTACCATGATTAAATTTATCTATGGGCTACACTACAAGTGTCCTGCTACAATAGTATAAGAGTATTTTGGCTTATCGGATGGTGCCTATTTCTACCATGTATTACAGCAACCTCATCACATTCATGTGTGAAATCATTTGAACCTAAAAACGCCACATTTCCTGAAAGGACATATCCCCAGTCTGTCAGTTTTCACAGTGTAGCATAACATCTACTTCAACTTCACTCAGTGTCAAAGCTCAACACCTCCCTGAGTCACTGGCCAGTGTCACTCCAGCTCCTCGCCAACCTGTTGTCACATAACTATGGCAATGTCATATGAGATATCCATTGCTCATTTTGATTTCAGTGCATTAGGCAGATGGGTTGGTCTATTTAGAGAGCATGGGGCTGGTTGTAGCCTATAGAGCACCCAATTCTCCCACGCTCGCTGTTTAACTGACGCTGGAGCAGATTGTTTATGACAGCTTTCCGGCTGCAAACACCAGACCGTGTGCTGCAGGACAGCTTCTATTACTGCAGTACACATCAGCATGAGCATGCACAAACACATACACACACACACGTGCGCACACACATGCACGCACGCACACACACACACACACACACACACACACACAAATATGTAAACAGGCTCATAAAACAAAAAATGATAACAGAAAATTTAAAGATCAAAGCAAATGTTCATACATATTTTCACCCACACATGTTCATATGTACATATATTATAGAGTGCATTACAAACACCTTATCACTTTCACACATTCCTACTGATGTAGCCATCAGAGACATCTTTCTTTTTACATCATGTTTCACTGCCTGTTCTGCAACACAGAGAGGAATGGATTGGACGACTTTAAAATTCTGCTCTTTTGACTGCTGTCAAGAACAGGTTTTGTATCAAGGATGTGAAATTTGTGACAGTTTGTCTCCTCTGGTGAAAAATAAAAGCACAGACTTGGTGGAAGGTTTGTAAAGGGGAGAGACTTTGAAAAGATTCCTGTGTAGCCACATGGTGGATGGTTTTGGTCAGAAATGTTGAAATATGTCACATTACAATAAAGCATAAACATGTTCTGTGTGAATGATGGCTCATTATTTTCAGTTTTTAGTAATTTGTGTTTATTGTATTAATAAAAAAGAAAAAAACAGATCAAAACACAAAAACAGGGTGAAAATCTGGCTTGAAAGGGACCATTAGCAAAGCAGCCAACATTTATATTTTCCATATTTGGAGACATTCTGGTGCATAATCAGTGGCTCTTTTGCATTTTCTCTTTACTGCCTTCTGAAATCAAAGAAAATGCTAATCAGAGGATCAAAAAGTACAATTAAAATGTAAGGATTTTTTTTTTGTATATTTTATCCCTCATATGCGTATTGTGAAATGGCACAGTTACTCCCACTGAACAGGTGTTTCTAATATATTACATCATCTAGTCTCTACCTTGGGGTAGACATACCAAGAATTGGTTAATATTTCTCCAGTAAAGTATATAGATTAACCAGTTTGTTTTTTGTTTTTTTTTTACAATATGTGCATATACTTTATCAGTGACTCCAACTGGCAACCTGTCAATCACTTTTTTTGGACACCCCTGATGTAAGTGTAGCCCCCTTTCCCTCTTCCCTCCTCATCAACATACTACTTGAGTCTACCGTTGTACCTTGTCTCCGTATCTGGCTCTACTGCACATCGGGGGAGCTGAAATATGACAAGTCTCAGGTTGAGATAATTCCACTTTCAAACAGGAGAAAGGAAGAGAAAAAGAGAAGTAACAGATAGTAGAAAGTGAAGCAAGTCAAGTGTATATACCCCCTGCCCTTGATAGCAACAGCTACAGTTCTCTTTGTTTCTTTCCATCCTTTTGTCTCTTTTTTTTTCGTTTTTATTTCCCTCTCTGTTTCTCTCTTTCTCTGTACTCTTCTGCTTTTCCTTCGATCTCTCTAGCTTTGTATTTCTCGCTGAATTTCTCTTGTTGTGTCAGTGTGACAGCGAGGAAGATGCAAGGCTGTTCCCGTCGGCAGTGTGGATAAAACAGTTGACTCTGTGCTCGCGGGCACAGTGAGAGTGCTGGCTAAAAGCCCTTTCCTTTCCATGACTGTGTGTGCTGGTGTAAGATGTGTATTCATGTGCATTTCTATGTGTGCATGTGAGAATGTTTATGCACAGTGTAATAGCTGGAGGAAAGATTTCCCTATATAGCATACCCCTGTGACATCCCACAGCGCAAACATAGTGTCAGAGTTGGTGCTTGATGTTGGTTTGTGTGCATTTATGTTGGGTTGTGTGTTATCAAAAATGGAAGTTAAGCAAATGAACTGGTCTGCCATGTGTACAGGGAAGTCTCCAGTCTGTTTCAGGCTGTCGCTGGATAGTTTTAACCAACTTACAGTAAAGTTAGAGTTATAAAACACTGCTGCTATTGATGCCAAACACCAGATGTTTTGCCAAATGGTTATTTCTGTGCTTATTTTGTGTAGTCCCAAACACATTGATGCCACATTTTGCATGAAGACAACATCCGCATCTTTCTGTGTAACACACTGCCTCAACACTGTTTATGAAATTGTCCTATTTTTCAATTTGATTCCCCTAGAAAAGTTTTTCCAGTCTTGCTCAACACTTGGTACGTATTGGCTAGACTACATCGAGTTCTTCTTTTGTAAGATAGAAGTAAAGGCACATCTTCCACTGTGGTCTTGTAACTGTCACAAAGGACATGGAGAAATTCAATGTATAGGAAGAAAAATACCTGGATCTCCAAAAACAAGACATGACAAGCTATAGCTGGGGAGATTGGTTCTTCAGATGAGGAAAATAGCACACAAAGTCTGGCTAAATCTAGCTCAGTACACAAGCCTTACTTTACATACTATATATATTTCAAAGTTAACATGCTGTGTGGTCTTAATGAGATTTGTGTGAGAGTTTTTCTTCCTTGTGAGAAGCTGAGATCAGGGGTAATGTTCATACCGTGGGTGTTGTGAAGCCCTTGTGAAGACTATAACTATGATTAATGGCCTATAAAAATAGAGGTAACTTGTAATTAAATGATGCAGTTTCATTTGTTTTGTTAAAATAATTTTTCTTTCTTGTTTTCTTACCTCTTTATTTTTACTTCTGCAGTGGAAATGGCAAGATGGGCAGTATTTAGAGAATACAGTTGGGATGTTTATGACCTGTAGGGTACAAATAGGCATATAGGCTATAAGATATATCAATAAGGTAGAGATAAAGTAAACTACTAATAACTCAACCTTGTCTCACTGTAAGCATTTTAGTGGTGTATTGCAATCCACATGTGCCCCAGTACATCTCATTAGGCTCATTCAAGTCCTGAAATGTTACAATAGAGCACAATGTAAATCTTTGTCATGTTTTGATAATGTAACTAAACACTGTGGATTGACAGACCGACTAGAACTCATGAGATGTTAACTTGTTATAAGGAATGTTTTGTTTTGTTCTACAGCTTTGATGTCTGAATTGAATAGATTTAGGTTTTGACCTTGCTTCCAGGACTTTCTCATTTCCTGGCGTACTGCAAGAGACACTGAGTTAAATAGCTTTGAGATCGATGGTAAGACACATCCAACCTCCATCTGAGATGGTGAAGGTTCTGTACTTGCATCAAGCTTGGACATGAATCAATCCTAAACTGATGAATACATATTTTACAATACACTCTATGGTAGAACTCTTTTCCCTTTTTAAAAAAAAAATCTCTGGTATCTATTTTAGAGTCTGATTTTGGCACAAGGCAGAGCTCAAGCTGGTGATGTTGTCAAGCCATTAAAAAGGAATATTTATTTATTGTGTTTATATGTGTGTTTTTGTATGAAATGTAAAGCAACCAAACACATGACAAATTTATTGTGTAAGATCAAAAGAAAAAAAACTGAAAAAAATAATACAATAATAACAGACTGTTAATAATTTCTGGTATTCTTTACCTTTGCCTCATTTGGCAGTTATTGTGCAAAATTAGCTTTGGCTTGTGAGATTATATTTGCTCATTATGACTTAACAGAGGGAACAGAGGGAGACTGGACAGCACAGAGAACAAGAGGAGTTACATGGAAACACTATCACAGCATATGATGTGAACCTTAGATCACCACAATAAGAAACACTGAAATACTTTACTAGCCTTTCAGAAAGCAGATGACAACAAATTCACTCTTTTAAAAATGCAACAATTGCGTAATGGTTTGCACTATTTTAACTATTTAAGTAAAAACTTGCTGTTTCTTTTTGTGTCATACAACCAACAGATGTGATGTGTAAGGTGTGTAAGGTTATAGACCAAATGTTATACAGTCAAGTCAATTTACTTATAGGGATTATTTCTAAAACAATGTGTATAGTGTTGTATACAGGATAAATAACTAAAATTAGACTGAATACATAATGAATACATGAAATACAAAGGGAAGAGCCAGAAAGACTAAACAAGCAGAGAAGAGAGAATAAGAACTTGCATGAAGTCAGTAATCTTTATGCAGACTGCAAAACCAAAGTAAAAAGATCAGAAGAACTTTAAAAATGGGAGAGGAGAATATAATAGAGATGAGTAAACTATTCCATGGCTGGCAACAATGGAAAAAGCACAATCATGCATGAATTTTGTCAGGGACTATAGAAAGAACAAAATTAATTGGACAGAAGATCAAAGGGATTTGGAGGTGGAATAGGAGCAGAGTAAAGTGGAACCTTGCAATATTCTGCAAAGGTGGGGCACAGAGGAGGAAGAAAAGTTCGTAACTCTCAGAGAAACCACAGCATAGTATGACCATCACACCAAATAAGATCTCACTGGAAACATGGTTTATTTAGTTCATTGGTTTCCAGCCCCATTTGTCTGTCCCTCTCTATTTGTGCTAGCCATGTCTGCTGCAACATAGAAGTGGTAGATATACAAGCTAGGTAGCCCAAGTACTAAAACTGAGCCCAGCTGAAGTTATTAACATTGTGTTTTACAAGTATCTTAGAGTTATAATAATGTTGTGTTCATAATGTACAGCAAAATGGACAATTTTAAAATAGAGTTGCAAATGTCTTTTAGATGAAATGGCTTTTAGTATGTATTTTATGAGCTCAACTTGTCTGGACCTGCAGCTGATTCAGCAAGCTAGCTATTATAATATTAACTAACAAGCTGTGATACATACAAATATTAAACCAGTGTGACACACTGCTACCAAGCTGTATTCACAAGAAATATGTCTCAGATGCATCCACCATGATAGTTTTCTTTCTTGTCCTTTTTGGAGCCTAGATTTTTACTCCCAATGGCCTCTGGCAACTTTATAGAGTATTCAGTACTGTATACTGTACAAAGTTACAGGTTACAGGCCAAGTATTATTATATCATGGTTTTGGTTTTGTCTACTGACTGAATACTGGACTATCGAGACTGTCCCCCTTTAAAAACAAACCTTTAGGTCATCTGTGAAAGCACCGCATTGCAAACATTACACCACACAGGAGACTGATGTTCATTTCCCAACTGAAACCAAACAATCGTAATTGTTTAAACAATGACTGTTCAACAACTTTGATGTTGATTATTGTAACCATGACGATGATGGTCCTCTAACCATAAGGAAGCACTTATTTTAACCCAAACTATGATCTTTCTCTAAACCTAACCAAGAAGTTTTTGTGCATAAACCTAAACAAACCCCGATTGTTCCACGAACCTCAAGTTTATTATTATAAACATGACAACAAAGAGCCGGTAAAGCTGTTGGTGTAGAGGGGACTGGTGTATTTCAGGAGACATTCCCATGGGATACGGTAAATGACCCAATATAACTGTTGGGGAAGGTTGGTGGATTTTCTAGTAATATTTCAGATCATTTTATTCCAAATTCACGTACCATATATTATTTGCATCTATTTGTTGGATTCAGTTAAGAAGTGGAAAAAAGTACAAACCTCTCTACAAGCTGAATAACAGTAGTTTAAAAAGGGATACAGATTTCACAGGGAGGATATTTGTGGTTGATCCTGATGACAGCTGTGTTTACTATTTCTGACTCACTGAATTATGCTATTTGAGCAATTTTACACCTCCAATTAATTTTATTTCCACAACAGCATTTATGGATCTCAACATCCTCCCTGGTGTTGTCAGGGTTACTGATGGGACACATGTATGCACCATTAGCAGGCTAATCTGGTAAAACTAATTTTATAAAGCCCTCTAATATTATGGACTGTGTATGAAGTCATGCAGGTTGATGGTTACAGTCCAGATGTAGGAGGTGATTTTAGTCTATACAACTGAAAACTGTCATAATACCTGAAATATGGTTTACCCTCATTAAAGAAGGTGTTCGCGCTGAAGCATCTGTGTTTATCCTCACCTATGTAAGTCAATAAGTCTAAATAATAGAGAATTCTGAGACATCTTTCAAAGTGTTAAGGCCCCCTATTTTTGACTTCTGATTCTTGAGTGCAGTAGCAGTTGTTCTGAACATTGGTTAATCTTGTAAAACTACCACAGTGACAACAATGGACAAGGTGAGAAATCATTTTAAATGGAGAGACTTGAGCCATTTTTACCAGCTCTTAAAGCTGAATTGATAGAAATAACTATCGTCACAAGCTTGGGACATTTGGACAAATCATTACATACATTTGTCCATATTTGACACTATTGATCAAACTACTAGATTATTACTGCATCATAAAATTAAATAAGTGAGATATGTATTCAAAATGATAAAAATGCATATTCTTCCTTTAATAAACAATGACTGTATAAAAGTGTGTCATACACAGCAATATGTTAACCATTGCTTCCAAACTGCTCTAGACTTCAGCAATGGATGTATTTGGTGTAACTGGTATGTTAATGTGACGTTGCAGTCGAAATCACAGATTGCTTTGAGTTATGAGGGTTAAAAAACATCCATCCCTCAAAACAATTTATGAGCAGTCTATTGTCAGACAGGCTCAGAAAATAGTGTCTGACCCAACTCACACTCTCCGCCCAGAGTTCCTCCTGGTAGAAGATTCAGTGTTCCCAAGAGCAGACCCAACCGCTGTAAACATACATTCCTGCCTATATCCATTGGTCATAAGGGTTATGCAAAAAGTAGCTATGCAATGTAGATGTTGGCTGTGTGGGTTGTGTAATATGTCACCATTGTTACCAGGTGTGTATGTGTAAACTGTATCTTAGCTTATCAACAACCAAATCATTGAGATTGTAGTCAATTCTTGTTTTAGGAATCCCTCAGAAACTTTTCTAAACAACTGGTCCCTCTTTCTTCATTCTATAAAACAAGCCATAATGAGAACCATCAGCCTACTTCAAATGTGCCCTCAACCAATGAGGCTGCTTCATCAAAACTACTGGCTATACAGTTTCTCCTCATGATTTCCTCTCTATCCCTTGGCTCAACAATTAATGCGCATAACTGTTCAGTGAAACCTAACCCTCGGGCGACGGTCTGCAGCAGCAAGAACACACTCGAGTGTGCGCCTTCACACACACACACCTCTTTATTTTTATTTATATTACATGCTGACTCTACATCCTCTGCCTCCCTTTCCATCTGCCACTCTTAATTGACAGCGAAAGCTCAGCTCTCTCTCTGCCTTATCCCTATTGTCTTTATCTCTTCCCACCAGCAGAAAAGGTGACTCATGCTGTAATTCAGATACTGATGTTTCAATTGTTAATATAAGAAGTTGGATGAGGACAGTTATTGTGTAAACAGTGTGGGTTGTAGACAGTACATTGAGTTGTGTTTATTTTATTACAATGTCTGCCACTCTCCCCCGGCACCACAACTGGTTTAGTATGATTCTTTTCACTAAAGCCAAACCCTCGGGCATGTTCTGGAGCAACTTCGAAAAGAGACACACTTAGCTTTTCTTCTTTTTTGCCTTTTCTATGCTGAGCCAAAATTCTCCATCTAGTACTCCATCTGCCTGCTTTCTTTTATATCTGAAATTGCTCAGTTTTCTACCTGCCTTTATCTTTAAAGTGTGACATACTGCTCTCCACTTGAGTGTTTAACTTCTGATATTTCCACTCCCTTGTTGTTTCTCTCACCGCTAAAGTAATATTAACCTGTACAACCTCACTAAGTCTTGTGGTAACTAGCACAGCCATGTTTGCAAAATAATAATAATAATTACTATAACAATTTCTTTGTATAATATCAATATTAATGAGTGCAACAACAACATCCTCACATTTGCAATATCCTAGAAATGTTTGACACCCATTTGTATGGTGGCATGTGAGACAGGCTGATGCCTCTGTGTAAACATAGTCTGTAAATAGTTCTTTCAGAGGAGAAGGAGGCACAGAGTGAAAGAAATATCCAAAAAAGTCAACTGGTGATGCAGATAACTGCAACAATGAAACAGGAATATTGATGAATACTTTAAAAATCAACAGTACTACTTGAGCTTGCTCCACATGTACACAGGTATTTATTAAAATGGGAGTTTTCCTCCTGCATTTTCCTCCATCCACATGAAAACACAAAAACATGCTGTCAAGCGTATGCCAAGCCATCAGGTGGTATTATAACCCTAACTGTAAAGCCAGGTTGGCCAATAAGAAAAGCTTGAAATGGTCCAACAATGGTGTGCCAAAGCTCCCTGTCTACACTTTTATTCCAAGTTACTGTATATATATGTTCTTCCTAAGGTACTGTTGTTCTATCAGACTGATAAACCATACAACAGTCTCTTGCTCTTGCATACTCAAACACATTTTCAAATACACATATCTGTGGATGTACACATTTACACTACACTACTACACACTACTACTACTATTCTGTGATCACAATAGAGCACAAGTTAAAATGTGCTTATGCACATTTAAATAGATTGTTTCAGCAGGAATAATATATAAAATAAAAATGTAAAATATATGCACCTCTTGGTTCGGATAATGTATTATTGTAGCATTTTCCCCCTACCTCTTTTTGGCCGAGCTGTGCATTATGTTAATCTCATGAAAAAAGCGGTGCCCTGAGGAAAATTTGCTTTTAATTCTACTCATGTGCATAGAGAGCAAAGGCTAAATTTCTTTTGTCAGTTTTTATGTTTATTAAGTGAGCTATGCAGAATTAAAGAGGAGGAAAGCACCAAGGCAAGAAAAGTTTCTCTTCTGTCTACAAAAAAAATGTATATCCATCACTTACTTCCCATGCAAACACACACCCATACACACACACAAACAGGAAGAATACAAATATGGCTATAGACAATAACCTGACAATATGGATCAGAAGGCTAACATGTTCTACTCAGAGTCTGGACAGCTTTGTAATCGATTTTGTCTGTCATTATAGGACATCAAACAAGGGGGAGACTAAAGTCGAAACTAAATTTACTGGAGTACAGTATTGACCACAGGCTTCTGTCTCTCTTGTCAATGCTCACATTTTGGGTTGCCTCTCCCTCTTGTTCTCTCTGTCTCTTTGAAAAGTACTCTTAGAGCCTGCGGTCGACTCTATCACCCCACCCCAATAACAACTTCAAATTTTTATTTGCATTTATCGTGTACCCATAGCAATGCACAGAGGTGCGTTGCCACCAGTGTGTATTGTGACACACTGGATAACTGCATCTAAATGTAGTATGTCCATGCATATATATTCGTATACACTCACCAAGCACTTTATTAGGAACATCATACTAATGCTGCATAGGACCTCCCTGTGCTTTCAAAACAGCCTTTGTGGCATGAATTCCACATGTTGGAAACATTCCTGTGAGATTCTGGTCCATGTTGACAGGACTGCATCACATAGTTTCTGCAGATTTGCCAGCTGCACATTCATGCTGCAAATCTCCCATTCTATCAGATCCCAAAAGTAATCTGCTGGATTTAGGATTCATCTGGTGACTGTAGGGAGGCCAAGTAAGTACAAAGTTTGAGCTGACTTTTGCCTCTCTGATATTATCATGCTGGAAGCAGCCATTATAAGATGGGTAAATTTTGGCCATAAAGAGATGCATATGGTCAGCAGCAATACTCAGACAAGCTGTGACATTCAAACGATGACTGATTGATATTAAAGGGCCTAAAGTGTGCCAAGAAAGCATTACCCACACCATCTGTGTGCCTCGGCAGAAAACAAGATTCATCAGACTGGGCCACATTTTTCTAGTCTTCATTTGTCCAGTTTTGATGAGCCCATGTCCACTGCAGCCTCTGTTCCTGGCTGACAAGAGTGGAACCTGACGTGGTGCATTGCACTGCTGCCACATGACTGGCTGACTGGATAATTGCATCAATAAGTAGGTGTACAGGTGTTCTGAACACCTGTAAAGTGCTCAGTGAGTGTATGTGCATATACAATACGTGTACCAATAGAGTCAAAGTGTGAATATGTATACTTCTGTGTGTGTGTGCGTGTGTGTGTGTGTGTGTGTTTGTGTGTGTGGATGTATGTGTGTGTTTCCAGCCTCCTGCTGTTCTCCAGTAATGGAGAACATGTGGTAATAACAGTGATCTATCACAGCGATGGCTTGGCACTGCCAACCACAGTGAGAGCAGAAGCTGCAACAGCATGGGACTGCAGAGATGACAGTGTAACAACAATAGAAAAGTAAGAGCTGAGTCAAACAAGGGGACAGACTCGTCCTCTCTTCCTCCCCAAGAGAAGTACAGTCAGTATGCATAATCATACTGTCAGATAAATGTATTTCCTGAAGTCTAAGAGTCTGGAAAATGTAGGGACTTGAGAATACTGGGTTTGATGTAATAATTTAAGATAGAAATGTTAACATGTAGCTGGGATTTTGCATCATGAATACAAACTATTTTTGGAAAAACATACACAGCATGAAATTATATACATTATAAACAGTGGACACAGTGTTACTATAGTTACATAGAAAGTTGGCTATCACCATCCTGTAATCTGTATCTGGGTATCTATCTTATCTAGCCAAAGAGAAATACATTATTGCAGTGTAACACAGACAACAAATATTGTGATCAATTCTGCCAGATCATTTGCAGGGACAGTCTACCTCACAATGCATTTGTATCTAAGCCAGAATCAGCTTTGTGTAAATACAATGCCATCCTTTTACTGCACCAGAAAGGCAACTACAGGCTCCTTGCTTTATCAAAACCTCTGATCTGCATACAGCACATGAACAAAAGCTACAGCTGAGCAAAGGACAAACATCTGACTCACTGCTTCATATGTAAGTGTTGTTAAAGATAATTTCCTCAAATTAAAAGTATATCCAGACTGTTTACCCTAAAGCTGTCATATTTGTGTTTGTTGACCATGTCATTTATTAAAATAGCATGCCTGGAATCAGATCACAAGGTTTAAATAGTTGTAGTCCTGTTCCTAAGAAATCAGCAGTCATAGCCATGTGACAGGGCACATGGACATGAGAATGAACAAAACTGAAATTAAACTGGCTTATTTTTGTAATTTTGTTTATTTGGCAGGGTCCCATTGAGCCAATAAATCTCCCTAGAAATGATATTTCTGTGTAAACTAAACTTAAAACAGCAAATGCATATGTTGGAAATATAATTTCAACCAGATTACATTTTCTCTAGATGTAATAAGAGTATGTTGTCAATTTTAAGTGCTAAATAAGTTTATACTGAGCATATAAGTAAAATGTTCACAGACAACATATTTGTCGCAACAACATCATCTTGTAGTGACTGCAGCAGTATTACACTTTAATGGTTATGTTTAGGCACTCACAGCACTTGGCTAAGAATAAGGGAAAGATTGCGGTCTGGTTTAATACAAAAAAAGGTCACAGTGTCTTCAGACACAGTGTCTTTACATTTAACAAAACCCACAACCTTTACCCTCTTAACCAAATTCTCTTGTTGCCTAAACCTAACCACAGATGGAACTATGTTTAGGTTTAACCACCTTCTATTGACTCTTCTGCTGTTAATGAATGCAATGCTTCATTCATTCAAAAAATACCCTATCACTGAAATTGATGGAGCATGGAATATTATTACAGTATTACAGCATTGCAATTTTGATTCACTGATGAAGCAAAACACAAGGTCATACAATGTTGTGTTTAGATTGTGGAAGCATAAGTAATGTTTAGGTGGCAGAAATTTAGTGCATCAAGACAACAACTGCATCACAACACAATACTGCTATAAGAGAATGACAGCATGGATGCCAACTCCATGTTCAAAATGAATGACCTTTTCCATCAGAGACAAATGCAACATATTTCCTTGGACTGACCTCTCCTTTTAAAATCAACAGAAATGAGAGATAAAAGTTAGAGAGAGTGATTCGTTTGAAAGTAACTACACAAAAACGTAAAGCATAAGACGTTGTTTTGGTTTACCTTGAATCATATAGGCAACACAAGTCAACACAATCCATTAAAGTAACACATGTATTTACTTCCATCTAACAGCATCTCTGATAAAGAAAACTTGGCTTTTATCCATTATGTCCCTGAGGTCTTTACAGAGGCTTAGAAAACCACCAGACAGAGCTCTCCATCTTTCACTCCACATACTCACTTACGCTTGTTTCATTTTTTATTTCTTCCAGCGTCTGTCTGAGCTGCCTTCATATTCTCTCACATGCCCCATCTCTCATTTCCCACCTTCCCTCTCTGTCTATCACCTCTCTCTATACTCTCCCGTTTTCTCTCTATTCCTGACTTTTTTTCACTCTTCTCTTGTTCTTACTTATTTCTCATTTTCAGCAGTTTCTTTTTCTCATCCCTGCAACCTCCTCCATTGTCTGTCATCACCTTGGCTCTCGCAGCTCAAGTCTTTATCACCCCGACCAACCACTGTTTTTATGATAACACTGGTTCACTTGTTCATATACACATTTTAAACAAACCTTCAACTGCAGATTTCAGTTAAACAAAAATCCGCAGCATGTTGTCAGTTTTATTATGAATGTGTTCATTAAGAAGAAGAAGAACAACACAAAATGACATTTTGTTTAAGTGTTTGAAGTTTATTCACAATGTGTGCTGTCATCTGTCTGGTAGGTGAGTGATCATTTATGTTTTCAGCATGCTTGAACTACAATGTCCAATTGTGCTTCTGAAATTGTGACTGAATTATTTGTTGCTTTGTGATAATGCAGCTTTTTCAACTAGACTGTGATGTGTATAGCATAATTTACATCACATCCTGGTGTGCTCATCATTTGTTTCTGGTTAGGAGGTGTTGTGTTTGATCCTTTTTCCTGGATTCAGTCTCAGGCAGATATTTCTATCACAGAGGGTGGGATGGCAAAGTAAGCACTTAAAGCACAGAATGGCTGCAGCACTGATTGTCCCTGTGTTATTCGCTTTCAAAATAAATTTTGAGGCTCAGGTGCCCTGACCAATTAAAATATATAAACTCCAGAGTGGGAGAGCTCCAACAGTTACATGCTGAACATTACTGGCTGAGCTGAAGCTGAAAAGAGCATGGAGAGATGGGAAGTAACTGCTATTGTCTTTTTGTTTTCTTTTAAGGTAAGCTTTAATCTTGGCAGTATGTATTCACATAGAATACATGCAGCACATGTTAAGGTCTACTTAACTGTGAAGATGAGCTTTTTGAAAGGACACAGAGCTGTTAACCTGTTCTTTCAAAAAGTAAAATAAATCTTCATGTTCTTGCTTTAGAGCTACGTGGCAATCTACATGACAAAGACAGGCAAGTGTTGAGGTCAGCCTGAATGCAAACACTGTTGTAATGGAATACTAAGCTAATAACTTTTACGGTTAAATAACCTTCACACCTCTAAAAATGCTGCTCAAGACCCAATGGGTTTGGAAGCTGTCTGAGGTATTATGGACTGGATTTCACAAATTTTGCCACATCACAGGAGATTAACGACGGTTGCATTCCATTCAGGTGTCCTAATGCCAGGGCCCTGCTATTGTGCATTCTGCTTTGCTGCTATGGCTTATTGGCACACACATATGGAATTAAGCCATCGTTAATGTTATTAGTTACACTGGTGCCTTCCCTGCTGTGACAAGTCAAAATGTCTGCTGAGGAAAATGTCTGTTTCTTCAGCTTCATTGAACTCTGTTGTAAAGCTTTACAATGGCATCAATTACAGCAGTTAGCCCATGTTAATATAGGAAATTATAGAAAATTCAACAGATACACATTTTCTTACCTACGATAAAGGGCTAAAGAAGACATTAATGTAGGTTTCCATGGAGAGAACTCTGCGTTCTGCTAACTTTGAACTTCAAAATCTTGGCTATATGAAAGGAATAGATGTCAGGGAAACTTTTTACTTTAAAAACACAATACATACACTGCCATTGTTGAGCTACTAGGTAAATCATCATTTAAGGACAACACAAGATGTGACAAATGAGGGTGTCAAAATGACACTAATAATATGTCAACATAAAACCCTTTGAGGCAATCTAACAGGACAAATACGTCTTGATTACATAAAGAGATGGTGCTTTAAGTGTTGGCGCACGCACGCATGTACACACACACACACTCTCACACTCTCACACTTACAAAGACACACATCTATTGAATCCAGTTAAATGTTTTGTGGAAAATGAAATATAACGCAGTGTACTATTTAAATATTTATGTTGCACATCTTCATCTCCAACTACAGCACAGCAGGCTGAAGATATGAAATTCATTATTTACAGCTACTTTCAATACTGAACAAAAAAGTTTTAGTTTTAATGAGCCTTCTGGACCTGAGAGCCTGTTTTGCTGGATTTAAACTTATAGTTAGCTGGAAGTTTTATGGGCCTGCCATCAGCTGATCCACCTCCAATAGTCCCTGTGTAAAAGCCTGGGGAGGTAAGACGTGGTAATAGACTGTCCAGAGAATGTTCATTTACAGACTAGCAGGCTGAGCTAACTACCACATAACAAAAAAGTTGGCATACATATCTCACAAATAATAATAATAATACTAATAATAATGATATTACTCAATGTCAAGATAAAATTCTGCATTGTACCTACAATATTATGAATGGACAGGACACCACAGTAAGGATGCTGACACTTGCTGGGTGTTCTGGCACTGTCATCTCTCTGTGCAGTGCAGTGGCAGGTTATCGCTCTGGTCTTGTATCACCTCCCTCTTGGCTCCCCAAAGAAGAAAATGACCTTCCCACTCCACACTCAGAGATGCAGAGTCACACCCTACCTTGCCACAGAGGCTGCAATCTCATCTTATTCAAAAATAACTTCTCAGCAGCCTCGCCCATTTAATCTTATTCGTTTTAATGACTCTAACTGCACTATATTTCTGCTTAACTCTTGTTCAGTTTCTTAACCTTACAATTTACAACTCATTGATATTGTAAAAGCGCAGTCATTCCCTTCTTACTGGTCCAGATCCTACTTTAAAAAAAAAAAAAAAACACTTGTCTTTCAAAAACCTAAGACCCACATTTAAGCTCAGGAGATATCAACTAACTGACACTAAACTACTCCCTAGATATCACTCAGAATGTTCTGTTTTTACTATACATTACATTCTCTTCTAACAGCACATTGTTACAAAGGCTGGTGTAGCACTTGTTCTTCAGCAGCACTTTGTCCCTGTGTTTGCTCCCCCTTTTAGGTTTTGTTGGCAGTTGAAAAATAAAATGTGGACAGACCACCTTGGATTTAAAAAGGGTCAGTGTGATATTAAAAATGATGTGATTGCAGAATATATTCTGTCATTCCCAGTTACCCAAAAGAGGGCTGATGCAATTTCAGCTGTTTTAGAAAGAAACAAGATTATATCATATACTCAGCTGCCCTGTCTTGAGGTAGTGATATAATTTCATCAACAAGTGAGAAAATAGCTGTCAGTGATTAGATAAGTGGAAAAAACTAAGTAAAAGAAGAGAGAATATTTTCACAGCACAGCATCTTCATTTATCAACAAAGCATTAATTGTAGTGATTCCAAGAGCTAAGATAATTTTATATCATTGCCCTCATTGCGTTCAGTCACATTCTCAGACCTGGTAATGTGTTGTAGTGGTGTAATAAATTTATAACAAATTTTGGAAGTGTGACAATGATCCAGTTAATTAACTTTTATAAGAAATGTATGATACGGTTTATCTTGCTTATACATGATGTAATGGAATTAAACTGAATTGAATTGAAGGAATATTCTTATTTGGGACAAACACTTTCAACTGTCCTAACTGTTCTAACTGCTCAAACTGTTCTGTCCACTCATCTCTGCTTACAATCGCTCTTTTTCTCCTATCCTGATTTTAACTTCGTCTCTCTGCGTCTCTCTCTCTCTGTCCCTTTTTTTGGGCTCTCGTACTCTTTAAACTCTCTGTAAACTGCTAATGATAGCAACAGCCTTGAGCAGACTTTCCAATGACAGAACTAATGAGAGGACCGCTGCAACGATAGCACATGTCAGTGTTGGCGCAGTTGTATTTGCATTATTCATTATGTATTCATGTTTGTGCTCCAACTGTCTTTTGCACCACTTGTGTGTGATCTGCTCTGGAGCACGTTAAGCTTTTTTCCACCTTTTTCCCCATCACTGCCTCCCACTCTTCCTTCCTCCCTTCTTCTATCCTTCATTCTGCAACAAGGTGATGTGTCTAATGAAGGACGAATGTGGCCCAAGGAGCACGATGACCATCCCCATCTGTACCTCACATCTCTCTCGCTGTCTAATGCCATGGCTGCCTTGCACCTACTTGTGCTATACTGTACTGTACTCTCGCTATTTCTCTTCCCGTTCCTCATTTCTCCTCACTCTCCTTCACACTTTCAGTCTGTCATTCCCTCTCTCACCTTATCCCTAATTCCACCTTCCACCAGCTGTTGGTGTCTCCTAATAGCTGTCATGTTGATTTGGACGAACCATGAACCTTTTCGTCTCACACCTTGCAAATGTGACTCATTAAAGTGGAGGGTGGGGTAGGGGTGAGGAAGGTGACAGGATTCAGCATCAAGCTGCTCCATTTGCCCGCGTCCTCACTAATGAGTTGCTGACAAGCTGATGCCCGCAACGTCCGGACAAGGTGGTCATAAATGTATAATGGCATTAAGAAGTGCTTGATAGCGACAAGCCCAAGGTGTTTCACGGTACATGGTGGACATAAGTTGAGACAAGGCAATGAATATGATTAATAACTTGAGGAAGTTGAGTCAAAGCTGATGCTCTCATGTGGGCACATGGCACATGCTCTTACACTGAAGACAGTTTGCTGCCACCCAGTCATACCTGTACAGTCAGACAAAGCTAGCACAATCAGAAATGTGTACAAAATGGTGCAATATCCATACGCACCGATGTGACAAGCACATACAAAAGCATGACCACCTCTCACGCATCTGTCATATTTAGAGATACATAGAAATGTGTACAAAATGATGCAATGATGCAATCTCCACACGAATAGATGTTACAAGCACACACAAAAGCATGAACACTCTGCATCTGCCATTACAACAACAACAAAAAATCAATTTGAGGCCATCTGCTTTACTCTTCTTTCTGCCAAATTTCAAAGAAACTTCAAATTCACTTTGAAACACCTGAGACAGACAATAGAGCACAGACAATGAGAAGCACACCCACGTATCAAAACAGACAAAGGCCAATCACGATCGCGAAATGGCAATTTAACACAAATTTGCCCATTGTGCTGGACATGTGGAAGACCAAAGAAGAGAATAAAATATATGCTGTTCAATGTTGACATTAAACACAAGCTCAAGCACAGTTGCACCAATACAACCTCAGCAACAGCGTGACAAATTAGCTAGAACGAACAATGAGAGACGACAGAGGGAAAAAGACAGAAAAATACAAAACATGATAGAGAGTAAGAAATTAGAGAGGAGAGAGATGTTTAATTACGCATCTCACAACCGAGCCATGGGAAAAATAACCAGAAACACCTTCAAAATGAACTAGCTGCCACAGTACCACAGAGAAAAGTAAGACTAACACAACAAGAAAAAAAAAAAACAGCTGCCTCTTTGCCTTCCAATATAAGTTATTTCATCTCCTCTTTTCTGAATCCATTTTAAAGTAGGCAGCAGAATGAATGTGTGGAGGTTTGATATTATTGGCAGGGTGCCACTCAGCAGATACACAAATGGTAGCTTAAGGCAAAATCAAAAGAAAATTAAGTTAAAGCCATCAAAAGCCTATTCAGTGTGGATTTAACTTCAGCTTGTCAGAAGCAATCATACTGATGTAATCACTTTATTTAGCCTGTAAGGACAAAATAATATGACTATAATTTTCTTAGAAGGATACTCAAGGCACTATTGCAAAAGTGTAATTGTTTGTCAGTGTCAAATGCCAAAAGCAGTAGAGTTTGGTCTGTTTATAAAAACACATTTGAAATCATTAAGAAAGTACAAATGCACATGAAGAAACCAAAAGAAAGGCAAGACAGGTGGGAGCACACACACAAGAGACTTACCTGTAGATATAGATGTTAGTAGAGGGTTTGCCAACAGGGAGCATGGAGGAAAAGAAAAAAAAAAGAGAGAGAGAGAGAGAGAGATTTCTTTTAGGACAAAATGTCACAAATACAAGCTATCCCATTAATCTGAACACATGACACACGGGGATCCCCAACCATAATTCAATATTCTGACAAGTGCTGTAATTCCATATGAGTATTCACATCCACATTTATCTTCTTTGTTCTCTGACACAAAGTGCAAGAATGTATCATCACATTTGAGCTTGTACCTCATTTGTTTCATTGTACAAAGGAGTGGAGTAATGTAAAATAATTTTCAAAATGCACAGTAGAAACCTAACCTCCAAACTCAACTTTCAGTCTGTGTTTGTTGGACAAAAATCACCAATTTAATTTTCAGTGTCAATGTGTTCCACTAAATACAGTTAAAAGGCCACAGAAGACAGATTCAGATGCAAGGTCAGCAAAGGGTTTGACTTATAACCTTTTGTCCTGGTTCCAACTCCGACCTTACTGACTCCATTTATCTCTGTAAAGATCTCTTAAATGTTCACAAGGTTCTCTGAGAGCTGTTGGTTGCTTTCTACCACCACAGAGACACATCTTAGTGCAGTTGCCTAAGGTTCTCATTTAAACCTCCCATTAAAAAGCAAACTGCAGCTCCAGACTTCCTCTCTCAACTCTATGTGGTCAAATCTCAGTTTTTATATGCCCTGCTCAAAGCAGACAAGTATATTATTCAAAATAGTAAATGTATTTAATTCTAGCTTTAAATGAGGGAGTTTTATGTTTGCTGCCAAAGCCAGATGTCCAGCGTAAAAGGATCTCAGTTAATTTGCTGACTTTTCACACAATTTCACACACTGTTATTTCCCAATCCTTCTGGCTTGTCTTGACTTCCTCTTTTTTTGGTTTAATTTGTCTCTTATTTTACCTATGAAAATCAACAATATTCATCTCTGCTCTAGGGGTAAATTGGTACGATTTCTCTCTCTCAACTTGACACACACACACCATATTCTTCAAAACAGGACAAAATAGTACAAACTGGTCACTATAATACAAAGACAGTACAAATTAAGTTTCTGTAGCTGGGTCAAATTCTGATGTGGATGCCTCGGCTTGTTGCGATTTTATTGAGCATGTTGCCATGGTGATGTGCTCATTAACAGCTGCTAAGCTTCATTACTTCCTGGTCATCAGCCCAGTGACACTGATCCCACACAGGCACAGAAGTACAGTATGCAGTCACACACTCACTCTCTCTCTCTCTCTCTCTCACACACACACACACATACTCACCCACATGTACACAGATTTGTCATCTTGAAAACTGACACATGGCAACCAATCCTCTTCGGCTCTCATCTCACGTCGTCAAAGAGTGTGTGCATTTGTGTGCAGGATAGCATGGACTTATTAGCAGCTCTCTTAAAGTGGAGTATCTGATGAGCTAAACACAAAAGCGCTATCTACCTCTACAGACAAAACACACGTACAGTACACACAGTCTAAACAGTCTGGCTGCTGGGAATCAGGCTACATCAGGAAATCACACAGAGCAGTAACCTGGTTATCATGAAACCTGCAATTACATGCATCTAGTTAATAATCAGATGTCTTCTCTAAACACTGCCATATTTGTTGAACTAAGACTGGTATTTGCTAACCATTTATTTGGAGTACATTTTGTTATTATGTTTTTCAGCATCATTGTTGGTGAGATTAGTTATTTTGGAAATTATTATTGAGAAATTCTTTCTAGGCAAATGCTGCCACCCATATATTTGTCATAGCAACATAGCGGTGTTTATATATATATATATTGGGGGAATTAGCCTTTATTGGATAGGACAGTGGAGAGAGACTGGAAACAGGGAGAGGGAGAGCAGGGGAATGACATGCAGCAAGGGTCCGGCCAGTTCTGAAGTCAAACCGGGGACCAGCTGCTCAGGGCACTAAGGTCCATGTGGTACACGCCCTAATCATTCGGCTATCGGGTCACCACCCATAGCTGAGGTGTTTGTCATACACATGCCCTTTTGCAAGAACCCAGATAGAAACCTGGGGGTATAGGTGACCAAGATATCAGACTTATGCACCTGTGTTTCCAGTGTTTTTCTTAATATCGTATTCCAGTTAAGAAAGCCTGGTTTCTCATGTTCGTGACATTTAAGAAGTAATGTCCCTGCAGAGGGCTGACAATCAGCAGGTTACCTCAAGGCATGTAAATGCAGTGAACCAGCATCACACAGTCCCAGATTTGGATCACTGTCCTCTCACAGCTCTCTAAGCCATCTGCTAGGCCTTTCAAATTTTGATGATGAACAACACTTTGTTCATCCCTATGATAGACAAAGTGACATCCATTGCGACACACACTGCACACACCTCTGTGCAGTACCTGTGCCTAAGCGCACACTTGCAAACACACCTGAGATGTCCGTGCACGCACAATCTGTTTTCAACTTAACCAAGAATTTCTTCAGATTTCCCTCTCTCTCTCTCTCTCTCTCTCTCTCTCTCTCACACACACACACACACACACACCGCCATGCTCACTGCCCTGCTCTCAGAAAAGACAGCTGAGCAGAAGTCAAAAAGGTAATTACTGTGAGGCACAAAAGTGAAGCACTGGAGACCTAAGTGGACAATGACCACCCTAATTAAACTGACTGCATTGACTTCTTTCCTGAGGCAAAGTTGGTCATTTTCATTTTCCTCATGTAACACATTATATTTTACTTTTTTTTGTATGATAACATACAGTACTTTGCCTTAAGTGGTCTTGCATCATGCACGCAATCACATCTGATCTTACGCTTATTACATCCTGATTGCCTCTTACTGAATTACATGTTACCTCTATCTCTGTTGCTTGCTGCTCATTTTAGCTTAGTAGCTAAATGTAGTGTGAAAAACTAAAGCCAGGTGAAACATATGGTTTTATTGAAGAAGACAGTTAGCACAACCTACAATGGCATAAAAGATTAAATATATTTACACAAAATATGACTTTACTGCATTTCTCAACACTAAAAGGAGAATCAGGACATGTCCACTGTGGTTGAGGATGATGATTTCTCTCAGGACGTGTCCTATTATTTTTGCTGACAATATGTCCTCGAGGCTCAGAGGAGTCTGACAAAGATTGTGTCATCTGGGAAAATGACTTGGAGTAAGAAGGGCAGCAAGGTCAGCTTCAAAATATCATAAAACAACAGGAATATATTCTGAAGTTAAATGGGAACTTAGCTCCTGGGCTTTTCATGAAATACATCTAATAATTTAGTCACATGAAGCAAATATAAGCCTAATAAGTAACCTCCCAATCCTTCGCTAGTAGAATATACAGTGTAATATACAATTTTTACAAAGTGTGTGTGTGTATGAGACAATGACCAAGAGTGTGTAGAGAGAAAAAACGTGTTAGGGCCAAAGGTTACAGTGGAGGTTTCGTGTTCAGTGGATGACAGGGTTTGTAAACTGCCCAGTAACGCCCCATCTCTCTTTTTCTGTGCCATCTCTCCCTCTCTGCACTTGGAAAGAGAAACAGACTTTGACAGGAGGTAGATGGATAGCATAGATGGATGGTTGGAAAGAGGGAAGGAGAGGGATAGAAGGATAAGCAGAGGGCTGGCCTCCTATTCCCAATGCAGTGTCAGCTCTGCCATCAACTCATCAAAACCGCTGACACACTGCTGACATCCATCTCTTTCCTACCTCTGTCCATATATCCCTTTATGTCCATCCATCCATCCATCCATCCATCCACTCATCCATGTCACCTGTCTAATATCTATCTATCTATCTATCTATCTATCTATCTATCTATCTTAAATATTGTTACAGAAAGAGTGGATTAAAAAATGCATGCTATGACAGAAAACAGGTATGAGATTTAAGAGAGATTTAGGTTAAAAACATGAATGAGGAGTGAAAAGATAAGAGGGGAGGGTGAGGAAGGGGGAGTGAATCTTCACAAGCTGACAGTGACATTTAGTGCATAGCTAGGAGAGCCAATGGAAAGCACTCAGCATCAGAAACCACACAAAGTCACTACACACCTAACACACACATACACACATAGATTATGGATCTGTCCCTTTCCCCCAGAGATGGATTATTGTACCACTTCACTTCTGAGAGACAGAGAGAGGGGCAGGCCTGCAGGTACAGGCAGACAGGCAGGAGGGCAGACAGAATAGCAGGTAGACAGATGGCTTTATATACCTGCACCAGGAGAATTTGATCCTCAACAATGAGGCACGTACAGAACTTTAAGTGCTGGTGGGAAAAAAAAACACTCCAAATGACAACTGTAAGTGCTATATGAAGTGCTCTGGAAAAACAAAAGCATTGTGAAATGAGTCATGCCAGACAGTCGCTCTCTGCTGCTTTAAAGTTCTTTAAAGCAGAAACTATAAGGCCTGACTTATATAAAAATCTGTCATCTTTAACATCTGTCTGCCTGCTCAACTTCACATCTGCTTCACTGCTTCTCTGTACATCTTTGTGCTAGTTAGTTTCCTGCCACCTGCCCTTTCCTCATTTAGCACGCTATTGCTCTGTATACATGACAGTGCTAGAGGAGATTCATCTGTATATGTCAACAAGCCGTTTTATATATAGTTATGTTAAAGGTCTCCATCACAACACAAGGGCGTTGATGGTTTCTTTCCCACCTGTGTAGCCAGTCAGGTGCTTAGTGATTCACAGATCCAGGCCATTACCAGTCTATTTGTTTTTGTGTTCTGAGTTATATTCAGTGTTTCTGTAAAATGTCTTAGTTGCATTATGAATTTGAAAAATAGAATAATAATAACAGTAAAAAATAATAATACGACTCCAGCTCTCCAGATTCCATAACCAAACTTCTGTCTTACAGCCAGATGTAACAGATAACCAATCATGGATAAAATAAATCAGACACAACCTCATCTTTTCATCCTGCCTGAATGCATCCTCGCCATCCACACAAATATACTTTCAACTTTAGTTAGCCTTCAACGACACTCCGCAATATCATTTACATCTGTGTGTTGCTTTTAATTAACTCAACGAGTTCAACAAGACAGCTCTGTAAGCTCACTAATTATGTAGTTCGTTAGAAAATAACAATGTTGACTGACAAAATAAGAGGTGGGAAACTGCTTACAGGAAGGGGGTAATGTTTGTGTGTAAAGTTGTAGGTTTCTACTCACACGCATACAGTATGCACACACATTGAAAATACATTCACTTCTGTCAAACAGCCTGAGAGTTTCCAAAGAAATCCATTACTTTCACACAATATTTAATGTCAGAAAATGTCATGTTCCACAGACATTTTGACATCTGAGGTTTCAGCTGATGTTCAATATTGTGTGTAAATATAAAGCTGAATGATGCCCATTGCTCTGAATCATTTTTGTAAAATCAAGGTCTAAACTTTCAAAATGCTTCATAAAAAACGTTTCAGTACAATTCCTACAAGTCATAACATCAAATTTAGTAGCAAAACAATGGCACGTAAAGTTGACATGTGTGACAGCAAATGTATGCAACAGACTATGAATACAACAGCCATTTTCCTCAGTAGCTCTAGTAGAATTAGACAGAGACAAACAGCACAAACCTCATGCCATTAATCAAAAGGTAGAACCAAAAATAAACCTACAGAGTAGACTACAGACACAAACACTCTGAATAATCCACGGAACGGGCTGTTAACAGCTCTCATATAACATGTTTCCTTGTTAAAGAGAAAAGAGATCCATTGACACTGAGGAGTGTTGATTATCCAGGATAAGTGGGACATTGTTTCTGGAAAGAGACATTACTGCTGAAATTCTCAGATGCAGCTTTTCTAACTGTGAGCATCATAAATAAAGTTCCATTCACCTCCACTGTAAAAAACTTTAGACAAGGATATTACAGTGTTTTGAACAAGTAAACACACCTGTTGAGCAAATCACTATTGTAATAATAACTACATATCTAGATGTTTTTGTCTCTGGTTTCTCAAGTCAAGTCATTTTTTTTATCTATATAGCTCAAAATCACAAATCACTGACCTTAAGGGGATTTACAACCTTGTCTTGTGACTTATATGCATAATTTGCAGGGAATCCAATACGACAAAGATCTGGCTGACTTTCTGCTGGCAGGCTTATCAGATTTGGAACCACTCCCTGGCCCTTGGGATTTACACATGCAACCTTTGGGTCAATGCATAGTCTTACACCATTGGTGTAACAGTGTGTCTGGCTGGCAACCTTTTTTAGAGGCAGACTCAGAGTAGAAGCTGCTCAAGGCTTCACCTCAGGCAAGGAGCAGCACGCAGGTATAAGGACGCCAGTAGCATAAACATGGCAACACAGACACATAGTGTATGCCTCTCATGTAACCACACACACACACAAATATGTGTGGACTTGAACGGATGAATGAACACACATAGTAATAGATATACATACACAGATCCTTGAATATATATCATATATGTCATTGTATTTTTTCTTTCATATAGAAACACACACGCACCACACACACACAAAATATACACATCCCTGGGTATACACAGATATGCACATGCATATGCATGTATGCCTGTAAACCCCCCAACAAACAAACACACACACACACACACACACAATAGGAATGGATGCCTGTTTTGTAGTCAGTCCAAACTGTGCTGGGAGTCTCTTACTTACCATATGACCTTTTGTCACTTTGCCAGTGACATTTTAAATATGCTCTCGCTCACCTTTGTCAGCAGCCTTGTCTGCTGGGTGCTAAACAAAGCGGAGCTGCTGAGGGAAATACAAAGACAGAGAGCATGAGAAAGACAGATGATGGAGAAACTGAAAGAGATAAATAAAATAGACCCAAATGAGAAGAAGGGGTCATGGCTGGGAGCAAGCACAGATAAAGACAGGTGGAAAGGTTTAGCAGATGGGAAAGCACAAGTTGAGGTGATGCATGAGGAGGCAGAATCCGAAACACAGAGACCGTTTGGGATGAGAGTCCATGAAAGAGAAAGATAACTATTAAGTGAGACATAAATGTAAGAAAAGATGGGCTGAAAAAAATGATGAATAACAAGAAAAGAGCAAAATGGCAAAAGGTGGGGAAAAAATGAAAAGACAGACAGAAAGAGGCAGGAGGGACTGATAACATGAAGTAGCCAAGAGCAGAATCTCAGAAAAGGGCAAGGGTGGAAAGAGAGAGAAGAGCGGAGTGAGTGAGTGTGAGAAGAAAAGAGCGTAAGAGGGCAAAAATAAAAGAGCGAGGGATGGGGTGTGTCGATCTGGAAATTACTGCCGTCTATGGTGGAAATGTCACAGATATGTGAGGGCCCATTTCAGTGCTGTGATAATATGTGAGCGCCATTCATTTCCAGCCAGAGTGTCTAGTAGGATCAATAGAGTCTTAGTATTAATAGGGACCCCTCTGCTGCATTAATAAGACAAACTAGTGCCAGCAGCGCTCACGGACATAAAAGACATTTCCACTCTTTTCTATTCTTGCATGCCTGAAAGATCACCATGTTGACAGCAGGGTAGGAGATACTGTTGTGTAACCCTTAAGGCCTGAGATCATTGGATTGCTGCTCTGTAGCTGTCCTGGACTCCCTGTGGAGGTGTGGCACGTAAAAAAGATAGATTTCTCTATCTGGAGATGAACGAAGAAGCACAAAAACAGCACTTAAAGAGAGTATGTGTAGTAGCAGTTTATATCAAACATCAGTTCAAAGGTTGAGGCAGCGTATCGATGGAATCAACTGCTTTCCCAGTGCTGTTCAATCTTCAAGGGCATGTAGGTTCTTTCCCTGCCAGCCACTTAGACGCAGGTGGAAAGAGGTTTTGAGAGGAAGAATGGGAATTATAAAGGTCACAGGAGGGTTTGCTCCTCTGTCAGCATGTTTTGTCACTCCCCATAGGCAAGTTGACATTTTGATAAAATGTTCAAAAGGACAATTAACACATCAGAGGGATACATGCTAAGCTGTTCATGCTTTCTTCATCATCGGTATTAAAGTGTGATTCGTCAGATGTGCACACATGTTTCTGTGTGTTGTAAGGTCAGCTGTGATTCTGTTCTTTTCTTGCCCTTTCACAAAGTTAATCCTGTAGGGTTTAAGTGATGCTCTTTCCACACACTCATAAGACAAGATCAAATGACTGAGGACTACTTACAAGGTGAGCTTCATGGCTTCTTTGAGGTTACTGAAACCATCTGGCTATTCTGCACTATTCATTTGGTTCTGAATGTCACTGATAACAGCCTCAAATTTAACACCTGACACCTGAAAAACAGATTGTCAGATATCATTTCCTTGCAAAAGCATCTCTCACTATTCTAATTCACTGCAGAAAAAAGAATGTTTATTTTCCTTATATAGTGAAAAAAAAGATTAAAAAAAAAAAAAACTTTTTATGGATTTTTTTTACAAACATTTACTCAGAAGAAATACATCACTTTAGCCCAGGAATACTCAGACCTATTGTGAATTCCTCCTCTACCCCATACTGGAGGCGATGACCAGGTGCCAGTCTGCCCCAGGGTCACGTCCCACTTGGCACTGCTTGTTACACCTCCAGAAGGACTATGTGAACGATGTCTTTATGAAAGGAATAACAACTTCCTCATGGACTGCTGAACTTTCACTTTGTCACAGTTACTGAGTTTACATACACTTGAGCAATCTGACTATTGTCACCTTTTGGCACGGACCTGATTTCATGTAATCAAAAAGCAAATTTCACTTTCCTTTAATAGGTTAACCGATTAAAAGGCATCCAGTTAACCTGATTATTTGACCATGTGAACTATAAACTCTGAGAGCACAGAAAAAGAAAAAGTTACTGCATCTACTAGTGTTTCACTGCAACATTGGACTGTCACCTGTTGCTTCACCCTACAGTCTAATACACTACATGAGTAGTCTACAGTCTATTTGCACCACATGTGAGGCTGTATTGTCTAAAAATCAGCATGTACCAAAACAACATATCAAAATAGACAGCTGTACTGTAAATACAAATTTGTAAATATAAATATAAATTTTGGACTAATAGTGGACTGGAAATAAAATAACTGATTTTGAAATTATTATTTTTTTACACGACTAAAGCTGTGGATGTTTCAGAACTTTCCATGGGTTGTGTTAACAAAGGGATTCAGCAGTCTGTTCTGTCTATCAGCTTCAAAATCCTTACTGTTCTACAGTTTATGATCTAAAACTATGATCCATGAGATTAAACACAAAACTAAAACCCGAGTTAAGACACATCCATACACAAACCTGCATTAGCATATATGCAGTCATGATCCACACAAATTCAGCTGGGAACACAGATTAGGCAGTGACATTTATACAGTAGAAGGGCTTCATTATCAACTGCATAACTAACTTAGTAAAGCTAAGCTTAATTTACCCTCATGAAGCAAAGCAGCAGGAGATTTTCTTCTGACAGCATGAAAGGATGATTGCACAATGTCACACAACACACACTCAAGAATTCGCTGATGTACGCATAGACATTGTGGCTACCTTTTATACTGTACGTGCACACACACACACAGAATTCACAGCTTTGCACGTTCACATGCATACAGTACACACTGCTATAGAGTAGAAAAAGACCTTAGGCAGTCCAGAGGGGGAGCTGATAATGAGAGAGGGAGCAGGGGGACAGAAGTTTGGAGTGTGTGAAGCAAGGAAAGTTGGTTCCTACTTCTGAGGCTGTAAAACCCACATGGGGAAAGAGGCCGTGTCACGAACAGTGAAGTTCTGAAGGAAATGTCAAATCACTGCTGTTTGAAGCTGGGGACGTATGCATAGCTATGGGTGCAAATGAGTGTGTGTGCACGTCTGATAGAGAGATAGTTAAATGGAGAGAAATCCCCAGTATTGCATGCACAACTATGTGTGTGTGTGTTTGTGTGCCTATGTTAGTGTATTTGTGTGTGAGTTAGGCCTACAGCACACACTCAAGAGTGTAAGTGGGTGATCTGAGGGCATGATTTGATCAAAGGCACTTTGATCGTGTGGAGACCCGGTCCAGTACAAAATACTGTATATGAGTTTGCTTCATGGGCATACACACACACACATGCTCACACACATGTACACACGCACTAAAGGAAAGGGATAATGGGAGAGCAATAACACTGGGGGCCCCATGTAATGGCAGCTAAATTTAATCCCATGACAGCTCCTAACTTGAGTGGAGAAAATCAATCAATGCAAATGGAGGCTCAAATTGCCACAGTCAAATGTTAAATTACTGGCAGATTTACGTGGCACTTTTAACGCGACCAGAGCTACTGTGTGTCTTTCATTCTGTCGCATTCTATATTTTTTGCCCCTTACAGTCCAGTCAATGTCCATGTCAGGTATTCACTTCCAAAATATTGTATGCATCTTGAGTAGCCAAATAGTTATATTTACTAATAGTAATATTATAATATTAACTCTGCAAAGCTGTGGCATTGACTTCACAAGCAGTCCATTCTGTGTTTGTATCAGATTATTTTTACAAGCTGACAAGTTTTTTTCTCCCGGATATTCATTTCAATGTGTCGCCTTTGTCTCCCCTTGCAGTGTTAGTAATGTTTCTTCTCACTCTACATGCAATATCCACAAAGGTGAAATGTTCACCTTGGCACCTCTTTTCTCAACAATACTTTTTTTCATCTCTGTTTGTCTCCCACTGCATTTGTATTGCCACCACACTCATCTCAGGCTTTATCTCCCTCCCTCTTCCACTCTTTTTTCCCTGCCCTGTAGAAACACAAAGTGAACTATCTTCTCAATCATTTTCCCGCTCACAGCAGCACTTTAACACAAATATCTCAGCTCCAATTTTTCTCAAGCATGTCTTTCTTTCGCTCCGTTCTCTGCTCTCTTCATGTCCCAGCTCCTGTCGACAATCCTGTGATTTTCTTTGAAGGTGACGACATGCTACAGTAGTTGTACAATGCTGTGATTACAAAGAAAAAGGGAGCTCTGATTTGTCAGTTGCTGGGGAAAATCACAATAATCAGACAAGTGTTGTGTGTTGTAAGTCCCATTCAGACAGGATTAATATTTCAGGGGGATGTGGGTAATAATATATTTTCTATGCCCCCTGGTAACTAAACAATTTTTCTGGATGCTGTTTCAGCTACTACATAATTACAAAATAGTAAAAAAAAAAAAAAAAATGGTATTCTGTGGGAGGATGCTATTACATTATTGAATTATTTAGACAGCTATTGTCTAAACTAGCCAGGATCAGGACACCTACTGATAAGTAAGAAAGGGAATGGAACACAGTTCTATAATGGTTACATAGCCATTACTGCCAAAAAAAACAAAAAACAAAAAACAAAAAAAATTCAATCATAAAATTTGTTTTTACAACAAAGTGCTGCGTCCCACACTCTCCTTTCTCCCTCTTCCTACTCTCTTCCAAAGGCTAATGTCTGTAGCTGGCGTTAGTTACCTTAGACCTCCTGTTCACTTTCAGATTCAGCTGACAGCAGATACTGGAGTGCAGTGGAAGCAAAGTGGGAGCGAGTGAGAGGTGTAGATGTGTGGCGCTGGTGGTTCAACATGCTTTTATGGTGTGTGGATAAGTCAGCACCAGAGGACAAGCAGAGCGGTTTTCATCTGGAAAAGTGAGTGCAGCAAGCACAAGCACGGCAGCCTGGGAGATCCACACAGAAACATGCTCACAAAAAAAACAACAAAACAAGCAAACAAACAAAAAACCCACACTTCTCACCACATTGTATGTGTAGACATGCACACACAGAAAAATGTACACATACAGTAAATATATGCACATTCACTCACATTCAAAGTCATATATTATTTATAAATCCATGCATTCTTCATTCATTCAGCTGTGATGAATATTCTATGAGGAGATAAAAGGGGGTTTGCCCTGCTACTCCACCTCGATGATGTAATTCACTGACACCGCACTGGCCCAATGAACACCACATACTGTCACAGGCCCTACCAGCACGCCTGTATGTACATGATCTGCGAAGGTAACTGGCTCTCTCCTCCTCATTTTGACTCGCATTTGCATGTAAGCCCCCAGATTAAGAGCATCCTCGAGTGCCTAAACAAGGACATTTTCATTGCCTGCTGCATATTTGCCTCTATCTGCAAAATCAACTTATCCTCTGAGTGGGCTTTGCAAAAAAGAGCCTCAAAGCAATTGAAATGGTTTGTCTAAAGAAATGCGGTACAAGGCTGACAAGGCATTTGAAGATTTGTTGGGGTTTGGTGATTCATGCATATGATGAGCATTAAGATTTTTCACACCCCGCATCAAAGCACTTTGATCCTTCCTTTCACTTATAATCCTATAACCCTGCCCTTTGTGTCAGGGTAAGTGTTTTCATGTGTGAGTGTGTGTGTGTCTATGTTCCCTTCTCTCTGCATGTCCATATATGCATATACCTATACGTAATATCTGAAATTCAAAATCAAAAATACAGTTAATTTGAAGAAAATATTTGTTTTTGAGGCTTTGAGAAGGCTGTAATACTTGTGCCACTGAGTCAAAGCGAGACCTTTTAACTTACAGTATAAGCTTATAGTACAAGACATTAGGAATAAAGAAAGAAAAGAAGGTATTTATAGATAAATATACCTAACATCTAAATTAATGGAAGCTTTGTTTGCAACACTGGTTGTAAAACAAATGAAAAATACAGACAACAGACAGGAACATAGTGGGAATGCAACAAAAGTAATACAATCTTGCTTCAATTACTAAAACTTGTCCAATGTTTAGACTGTCTCATTCACTGCCCCCATAGGGTACTACTACTGCAACTAGTCAAAAATGTCACTTTTAGTTTCATCCAGTTTACTTCTTGTTTTGTGGAATTTGTTGGTCATGTCTGCTGCCACCTTGACTCCTCATTCACCTCACCAGGACATCAACAGAACTAAAGTTGCTGTGAGTGCACTGGAATTTGTCTATTTGACTGCAGTCTGAGAAGATGTCAACGTTGATTTCTTTTGGTTTTACTCTCTGTCTCCCACACACTTCACAAAAATCCTCTACCAACAAATTTAATCTCTAACGCAAACACCTCTCACCTCGCCCGAGATACATACACATTCACATATTTACAAAAGGCCTTTTTACTTTGCATGCTCTTGATATTCATGCATTTAGAAGTGGAAAAATAAATTCTGAAAGGGGTGCTAATCAATGGAGCTGCTTAACCCACCCTCTCTACTGCTTTCACCGTGCACAGTACAGACAAAAATCGTCTTTCTTAAGTGTTTGAGTGTCCCAGGGAGTCAGAGATATGGAAGAGCTGGAAAGATTTTTAGGTATGAGGTATGATCTGTGCACTGATTGACAGGAAATGAACATAGACAGGAACAGGGACAGGGAATGATGGTTGTAAAGAAAGTGAGGAGTGAGGAAGAGGGAAACAGGAGGCCATTCACTTGGTTCCAGTGTGAGGTGTTAACAAAACCTTTCTGTAAAAACTAATGGCAGGTGTCAGCAGACACACTATAGAGGAGAGATACAGCACAATAAAACAGTGTGGAGCACTGAGGGCAGATTATGTGCATCAGAGTATGTGGCTATTTCCTCTCTCAAGGATCCTCCATTGCATGCTTAACAGAGGTATTGATTATAAATTGAGACTTGTTCTGCCTGAGCCGTGCATATCTACCTCTTATCAATGTAGGTCAAGAGGCTGCTCTATCGTTCATATTATGTTGCAGTGAATGGAACAAGGGCCACTTCCTTTGATTTACTCACCTCCTTTGTCTTAAACTGTTACACACACAGCAGGACTGTGTATCTCACAGAGAATGTGTCAAAAACATTGACAAACCTGAGCTCTGAAACTCAAAGGATGCTACCAAGAGAGGTTTCGCATCAGTGGACGAGGGGGGAAAGTAGTTTCTAAGCTGATACAAGGAAAAGAAAGCTTCAAAGTTGAACCTCAAAAGGTGAGGAAGAAGTCAATAAAACTTTCCACCCTGGGATCAGTTTATGTTTACTAAAATTAAGATGAATACTGCAGATGAAATAGGTAAGATTTCCTCTGTTAATATGAGATAATTTACTTATATGTTGCATACATTTACTGTGTGGTGTACTTAAGCACAAGATCAGAATTAATTAAAAAAATAAATGACGTTACTCATGTCTGCATAAACACAGTTACAGCCAACAGTCCGTTAGCTTAGCAGAAAGACTGGTGATGAAGTAGAAGGAGCTAGCCTGGCTCTCTCCAAAGCAAAATAATACAAACAAAATATGCCTGGAAGCACCTTTAAAGCTTATTAATTAACATGTTATATCTCATTTATTTAATCAAAACAAACAATAAGTACACCACAAGTACAAGTAGTGTAACAAGCTAAGTTAAACTAACCAGCTGCTTGCAGCACTTTCATATTTACTGTACAGATGTGCGAGCTATCAATCTTCTCATATAATTGTAACAAGAAATTGGGTAAGCACAATTCCCAAAGTTTTGAAGTGTTTCTTTAATCTTTCTACCTGGCAGGTGGTAAAGTGTTAGAAAGTCTGAATACTGTGTACTCTGGCATAAGGTATCGTGTGTTTAAATCCAAAAGATTTAAACACTGCACCACTATAAACATTGTGTGTCTATGGGGCTCAGCAGTTGAGTAAACCACTGCGTATTAGTGTGGCGCTGTGCCCACATAACGTGGATGAATGGGTCCACTGTCCTGCTGCAAGACTCTCCTCTCCCTCTGCAATCCAAGTGGGTAATTGAGTGCTAATCGAGTGTTTCCTCAGAGAAGAAAAACAACATAAGCAAACAAAAACACAAAACAAAACACTGGGCACCTATTCAACATTCAACAGATTCAACACTTGTCAGCGAACAACTGTCAGTGTCCATCAACAAGTTGTATATGTCTCTCTGGCCAAAGCAGATATGACAAGCTTAGTGTATGCTGCTATCATTCAGTCCCCCTCTCTTTCTCTCCTCCTCTGTCTCCTCTGACTCCTCTGTCCCCATCCTTTCCTGTATATCTTTCTATCATCACTCTATTATCCGTCATTGTATTTTTCTGCCTCAAATATTCCTGTTTCAATTCCTCTGCCTCGAATTCCCCTCTGTTACCTGATTCTCTCGGCCTCAGTTGTTCATATTCTTGTTCTTACTCATTTGTCTCTTTCTCCCAGTCTTTCTCCCCCTCCTCTCATTTCTGTATGCAGGTCACCGTGGCTGTGGGTGAAGCAGCACAACAGTACGAGAGAGAGCAAAAGAGAAAGGGACACAATGAATAGTAATTTATCAGAGGAGGAAGTGGAAGAAATAGCTACTTTCCATCTCTCTCCTTGTATTGCCCAGCAGGATTACACATAATGTATGCACACCCACAAAGTTGCTCTGAGACAAAAGGCCAGAGAGATAGTCAGAGGAAGAGACAGATGGAAAGAGAGATACAGAGGGGTGAGAGAAAAAGGGAGACAGGCGAGTCAGGGTTCAGTTCACTCATATAGTTCCTCCAAAGTAAGTTTATGTAACATACAAAGGAGGAAAAAGCATTACTTTGTGCATTGTTTATTTCCTCCTTTGTATGTTATTCTCTCTGCTCCATCCATCCCACTCTCTCACATATAAAGACACACACACACACAGAAACTCTTCTTATCAACATTAAAGTACGATAACAATTACCATGGGAATACACCAGTGGGATTTCACTCGCTCTTTTATAGGAGCACCCCTAGATTGACCTGCCATGCAAAAATTATAGCCTGTTCATATGGGAGGCGGCACAACGTGGAGAATGAGATCCTGACCAAAACCAGTTTGATGGAGATAACGTACTAGTAAAACCACAAGGGACCTCGAATCCAGTACGATATAATTCTTCTCCCAGAAGAAAATCAAACTGCATGCTGATTGAGGAGTTCATATGACATATCTTAGTGGTTCAGACAGTTTTATTAATATACTGTCTCTCTGACAAATACGCTGTTTGATCTGCTTCAGACACAAAGAAAAAAAAAAAAAGATCTGCAGTAGTCTCCCCAGAGCTGAAAGTGCTATCAATCTTCGTATTGCACAAGAGTGAGGTGATCAAAGAGCTTAATTGTGTTTCTTTCAGGAGGAATCTATGAGACAGAGAGAGACTATTTGAGTTTGAGTCAAAATTCTGACCTGTGTCACATGATTTTCTCTACTGTTTTTTTCTGCCTCACAGTCTTGTTTTCTGTCAGGAAGTGCCACAAAGTGAGCTTTATCTTCAGTTAATATCAGTTAAGGGAAATTAATTAAATAGACACTTATTTGTAGTCCAACTTCAGTAATCTTGTATCAACTTCAAATCAGTCTTTGACACTGCATAAGCACAGTATATATTGGATTTTTTTCTTTTTAATAACACAAATATTCCCAAGGGGATTATATTCTCTCAGGCGAGGAATGCAGTCATATTTTCCAAGTGGCCTCGGTGGCATTTTCAGTCTGTTACTGTGGTTGTTGTAGTTTAATTAAGTGTTAATACTGATATCAGTGTTGATGGCTGAAAACATAATTGGCTGACAGCACTGATCAATCTCAGCAAAACCCCCACTCTCAGTTGCCTGCGTCAAATGGTTTTCGAAAGCAGCAGCCAATCACCAACCAGAGACTGATCCTGCTCTGAGCTGCAGAGGCATTTCAAATGGATAGATGTTTTATCTTATTTCACCTCAATAAGACACCAGATGCTGCAATTGCTCGATCAAATGAGTGTTCACAAGAACCTCTGTGTCCAAAAAAAGACTTGAAGATGCATATTCATACCCAGCAGACAACAGCTGCTGTCATAAACAGCAGGGGCAGACTGATAAATCTCGTATGCAAACTTTTAACCTAGTTGTTGTAGTTTAAAAATTAATAAAGATTTAGAAAATGGCACAACCTATTTCTCATTTGACTTATTCAGAAACACATTTTAGTGGACTATTTAAGAGAGAATTAGAAAAGTCTGGTCTGCCATCTTTAAGTCAATACATGAGGAAAATAATATACTTACATGAGATAAGACTGAGCACATGAAGACATTTCATAGAATGTAAATACCTTATCATGTGCTTAGGTTCAAAGCTGTAGCCATGCAGTTGACCTTTTACCTTCAGCCCAAAAAAATCTTAAACAACTATACTGGTTGTTTGCTCCTACCCGCTGATATGACCCAAATGCTGAATTATATCAAGGCAGGAGATATGCCACAGATAAATATCACAAATCACAACTGAAAGGGGAAAAATAACATTCTGTTGTGGTTTAGATGCTGTGTCACATGACAGCTACATGCTATAGGTTATAATAGGTTGCTTTCACAAATGACCTACTGGGTCTTTTTTTACGGGAGGGCAGTCTCAATATCTCCGTAAATCACTGCATGGAGCAACATCACACTTCATGTACTCAGCTAATGATGTTTAACCCTACGAGTTTCATTTCATGGTTGCATCATTGGTCATCTCATCAAATGGAAAAAATAGATATCTTGTGCAATATTTAACAATTTGTACATTTCCTATGATCCAGCATGACATATTTGGTATCTCTGGAAAGATTTGGCTCTCAAGTTCATGTGAATTATAGGAACAAACAGTTAAAAAATCCACATCAGAATGACTGGGATAAGACAAGGTGGATGGACTATGTATAGGTGTGCTAAATTCTGGTCAGCGTGTTACAAGGATATTCAGTTCAGTGTGCAATAAATTTAAAATGAGCTGCACTGTTTGCACTGATTCTTCTGAGAATGCAGCGGCCAATGGGGAAACTCTTTACACTTAGACAGTAACTGACGGACATTTGCATTTATGAGACTGGTCCTACTGTTGTAGTCCAGCCAAAAATGTGTATGTTAATGTTTTACCTAGCCAGCGCTGCCATAAAAACAATACAGACAGGGTTACTGCTATATATTGTATTCATTGACTCTTTCTACATTGGCCTGAAGAGATAAAGCACGTGGGGTACATAAAAACAAACACACTCGCACACAGACGCACACACACAATCTTTGAATCTTCAGAAAAACGGGCTTGCAGTGAAACAGTGTCGACATAATCAGAATGGAAAGCCAGGTTGAGAGCCCTCTATCCAACTGTCTGGTAGAAATGATAATAACACAACACTATTTGGGTCGTGAGGAAGACTGAGACAGACTTGGGGTGAAGAGGGCACACCTACTTTATGAAGACTATTCTTCAAAGTTTGACAGCTGCAGCCAGCTTCAGGCTAGGAGTATATATGAGTTTAAATGTCTCCTTATTTGCTAAAATCATTCAATCCAAACATCAGCTGTGCTAACACCACAGGCTTCCCAGTAGTCTGTATTGTCAGTATGATCAAAATAGTGAATGTGTATGAAAATGTGTAATCACATTTTAAGGATGCATATGCATATATATGATAGAGAGTGTGTGAGACAAGATTTGTAATACTTAACACTGTTTAAGAACATTCTCTGATGAGTCAGTGTATATGTATGTATATGTGCATACATACATATACACTGGATACCTATAAATGTGTGTGTGTGTGTGTGTGTGTGTGTGTGTGTGTGCATGTATCTTTCCCCCGCCCTTCACCCACAGGCTTACAGTCAATCCCTCTTTGGCAGAGTAATGGCCCAGGTCTCGATTGAAGTTGCCCTTCATTAGTAGGAGAACAACGTTAAAGAAGGGATAGTTTGGATGAAAGTAGTACGCTGTGATTCAGGGGGGCTGAGTTCTTTATCAAGTCCTATATGAGAGGGAAAGGGTCTAATGGTTCGAATTGCCAGAAAATTATAGCTGCGATTCTCACTTCAAAAGACTTTGATTTTCCCCTGGCCTTTCAGCTTAGCTGTGTTGAACTCTCTTTAGATCGAGGCTGTGCATCCCAGATACACTTTACAACCCTAATTTCAGCCCTCTTGCGCTCTCTCATCTTGACCTCTTTGCTCTTGGGAGAATCTAAACACACTGAGAAAATTTGTTTGATACACTGGATGTTACCTCAACATCCTGGAAAGGGCACCGAAGGTTTGTAAGGTTTTATGACTGTACGTATGGCATAATTTATCAGATGGTGTTCTCTTGAACTTAGCTTTGTCATCACTGCCCCAATGACAAGCTTCAAACCTTATTTTGAAGGGAGTGTCAAAATGTGCAAGTGCAGCGATTTTTAGCAGCAAGGTGACATGAATTAAGGGAGATTTTCAAGTAGAGGAAAACAAAAACACACAAATGAGGTATCCCTGAGCATACTACCAAAGGGTTGTATACTATGGCTGACCATGAGCTCTGACCTTGTTTCAGACAGGGCAATGAAAAGACACCTTGAAAACAGAGACGATAAAGCTTCACAATATAGCCTATTACTGCAGGGTGTTTCAAACAGTTCTACTTGATAAGTGGAGCAACAGTGTGGGGTCAGTACAGAAACCCTGTAAAGTGTTCCGTCTTTCTAAACTTCTTGTGACTAGTACAGAGTTGTCAGCAGTCCCCAATGATGTGTCACAACAGATACAGTATAGAGTAACTAACACTAAGATACTTATTTGTTTTTGAGAGATGCTAGACATAACAGACAATGACCTCTAGCTTTAAATTCAACTCTCAAATCAGGATATAAAATCTTGCAAAATTACATTCACCCAGCAACTGACTAAGACTGAATGGCTAAGCAAGTTCTATTTTCAGGTTAATCTTACAACAAGATTTCAAAGTCTTAACTGTGCCAATTAGACATGGTCTTCCTTCCCATCCTCAAGCACCTTTAAGGCCAGCGGGTGCTCATCAAGGCTTCCCCCCTACTGTGGATGTGGTGCGGCAAAGACCTTGGGTTACAGGAAGTGAGGCATGATGCAAGCCCCCTGCAAATGGATACTAAAAATCCCGAGTGGCTTCTGGGGTAGTGCTGTTAGAAACAGTGGGTAGTGAATGTACCTGTTAGGGTGTGTAGGTGCGTTAAAGGATGCAGAGGTGAACAGCAGGAAGATTGGGGAAAGAATGTGGGAGAAAATAACAAAGAAACAAAGGAGAGAGAAACAAATTCATCAGCAGGGAAACTGAACTGGAGGGTTAAAAGTAAGGAAACAAAGTCAGGTAGAAAGTCCTGCTTTCAACATGACATCCTTAAACAAATCACAATCCTCCTTCCACCTTTATCTCTGTCATCTCTCAATCTCCAGGCCTTTCTCTCTGCCTCTTATTCAATCTCTCCATCTGTCCATCTCAATCTCTTTAGCTCCCTCTCTACGTCTACATCTTAATGTCTCTCCCTTTCATCTTTTGGTGTGTCTTTCTCCATCTCTGTGTTTCAATCCTCACATCTGTTCTCTTCCTCTAAACCAATTAAATGTTGTTTGCAATTACCCTCTTCACTTTGCATCTTCTGGTCTCAGAGAGTCGTTTGTGTGTGTGTGTGTGTGTGTGTGTGTGTGTGCACATGTGTGTGTTTGTTGCACTTGGGGGAAAAGGTGCTCTTATTTTCTGCCAGAATTTAGATGTTTTCTCTTGCACTCGTACACACATGCAGCGGAACGAGCACACATGCTATGAGCCTGTACACACACTCACTGTGGGGGGCAGTTTGTGATGTTCAAAGGAACACCTCTGTCAATTTACAGGGCTTTATTCCTCTCTGGAACATTTTATTTTGAATGCAGAAGTAAAAGCAGCAGCCTTCATTGTGGATATAAATAATGTACGTAACTTTGCTGTAACAATTCTCACAACAGCTTCTTCCTCAATGGCCCTACAGAGACAAAGGTGCAGGTAGGGTATATTAACCTAGAGTGTTGCAGGTCTTTAAGTCATTTAAATTGTTTTGGCATTCTACTGCATAACACATCTGTCTCAAGAAACTTCACAGCACAAACTAGAATACTATACCATGCTGTGATGTTGATCGTTGATTGTTGCCACATATCTGAGCTGCTGTGATGTGCATTCTAAATGGGCAGTGCTGTAACTACTTCTGTGTCAACGTTGTGCTGGTTTGAAATGCTGCACCACCTCTCAGAGCCCCTTTGGGAAGAACAGGGAAATGCGGAAAATGGAGAGAGGAAGAAAAATGAATGAAGATGGAGTGGAGGTGTGAGAATGTAATTATGAGAGAAAGGGGTGACAGAGGAGGGGTAAGAGAGAGGCTGAATGAGCCTTTAGTGAACAACCAAGGAGCTCTCCATGGTTCTGAACTCACAAAGGACTCATGCAGCAGGAAATGGCACTCTCCATTGTCCCGTATGTTCGCAATAGGAACAGTGGCAACTGCTTAGATAACAGAGCAGTAACAGTAGAGGTAACATCAGTTCAAGTCGAAATAGTAGAAGCATCATAATAGAAATAAAGCAGTATGTTCATGGCAGCACAGGTAGTTGTAAAAGTAATAGCTGTTGTAGTACAATAGTAGGAATGAGAGTGGAAATAATAATACCAATAAGCTATGTCAGAAGAATAATTAGCAACAATTCTTATAATCTGTTCATTTTTTCAGTTTTTTCAATGAAATATATTATTATTATTATTTTTTAATTCTATTGATAAGAAATTGTTTGTTGCAGCCCAAAAGTTATGCACAGTGAGTGATAGCCATCAGTTTTACATAGTAGTCTCTCTTTGTGGAGTGGAAAACGGTTGCCTTATATTTTTTCACAGGTTTACATTAGAGGACCAGGCTCTTCATGATCCAGAGCTGGAGGCCATTAGTTGTCACCTATTACAGCATAAGCGGTCATAAAATATCTACTGCAAAATGCTATGCATTCTGCCCAGTTGAATAATATGACTCTAATCAACAAACATTATGTGAGCAACACTGCTTTGCTAAACATTACATGTTTGATAATGTCTTTAGATCAGAATACTCCAGACATTATTGTCAAGGTGATGTTATTGCTAAGTGATAATGAAAGAAATGTGGAGACATATCCACTGAGAATCAAGACAGAAAACCTGCTTAAAGCAGACATGTTGATATAAAACTGTCCACTGTCTGGCACAGCTTCTCTACCCTCCCTCCTTCACTTGCTTTACATTACATCTTATCCACTCACCTCATTTTTTTCCCTGATCTCTGTCCCTTCCTCATCTTCCTCTCTTACTTTCTATCCTATTTATGTCTCACTGTCTGTGTTTTCACATTTTACTCATTTTTTCTGTTCTTCCCTCTCTCTCAAGCAGAGCATATTCACCAAAAACTGATGAAGTCTAGACAGTAGTAATGAGATCCCTGTGACACATTTCATCTAAATGGGGCACATCCTGAGATTTCTCTGTCTCTCTGTGTGTACAAACACACATCTGCATGCTGCATAAATGTGTGTATGTATCTGTATGTCAGTGTGAAGCTGATGTGCATAGCTACTGTACGTTTGCACAGGTTTCTGCGTGAGTCTGTGTGTGCTGCCGAGAGTGTGTTGGTTTAACAGGAGAGGTGGTAAGCAGAGAGTCCCAGGGAGAGCCAAGGAGGGTATCCAAGCAGCAAATTAAAACTGGCCTTTTTCACTTTAAACTGTCCATCATGAGGGATAGATTTAGAAAACCTCAACCATTTGAAGAACAGGGAAGGAAAAGACACACCCACATGCATGATGTCATACATTTTAAAAAGTAGCCCAACCCCACCCCATACTCACTCCCACCATTGCCCAAACACACACACATAGTTACAATTTCTCACACATCATTAAGCACAGTGCATTATCAATATCCAATCTCAGCCCCATGTAATTAGTCCCTATAGATTATTTATTGAACAGTATCAGACGGCAATAACTCAACTGACATCAGCAATAAAGTCATTTCTGCTGATCAAATGTCTGCTGATGTGAACCACTGTAAACAATGGCAGTTTTCTAGAGACGGGTAAGCACTATACAGTTTCTGGCACATCTCCTAGACGAATTCAATGTAATGTTGCATTCGTAAGGGGGAAATCTGCAAGGGTGAGTTTCTAGAAGTAAAGCTGTTGCTGTCTTTAGAGACTGATTTTTCCTCTGTGCAGAGTGTCTGCCAGAATATGTCTCAGCAAAACAATAGATTTGGCAAGTTATTATTGTTCCACTGTATTCAGGCTGGGTGGGTTCATTGCAAACACACCCTAAAAACAGCCAGCAATGAATATGCACATTCTGTGAATATTTACAAAGACTTGGGTTTGTATGTGGTATTCTATGTAAATAACCTTTTCAAATTCTCAAAATACTTTACTTACATAGTGGGCTAACAATCTTTAATCAGGGTACCATACTGCAAGTGACGTCAAAAGGAGTTATAGGGAAAAATTACACCAAATGGCCATGGAGAAATGTAACAAGATTGTAGCTGGACAGAAGTTAAAATGACAAATCATATCTTCAGATAAGACATCCAGCCATTAAAGGTGCTATATGTAAGTTTTTGCTGTTGCTACATAGCCAGCTGGTTACTTACCAAGAACTTCAGCCATCGTTGTGTTGGCTACTACTGCATCCTCTCATGTTGGACTGAGGGCAGATTGGATGCTACAATGACTTACTATCACAAAGTGTTATTATTAGACAGCACTGACCAGGGCTAGCTGGTTAGCATGTTAACATCAGTAGGAGGAAAAAAATGATAGAAATAAAAGCAAAACAAGAGTTAACATTGGTGTTGCTTTCCACTGCAGGAGACAGCTAGCGAGAAAAAGAATAAAGTTTGATGCTGGTAGAGCTGTAATACCAAAAACTTACATACAGCACCTTTAAACTTAAGACATAAGATCAACATTTACTAAATGTACTGAATGTTGTTTGAAATCAGTGTTCCGTCAAGCGTGGACCTGCAGTGTCATTTCTTTACTATTTAGTTTTTCATTACAGTGTACCTTGTTCAACAATGTTATATTGTATTGCCCATCTGTATTCAGTAGCTGTGTTTCAGTAAACAGAAAACATATTAGGTGCTTCTTTACACTTTGCAGAGTCTTGTATGTATCATCATTCTGTGTCAGTAAAACTTGCTGTAGATATGAGAAGATGACAGCACAATCTCTCTTGTGAATACAGAGTCCTCGCTACCAATCATCGAGCCTTAGCTTCAGGCAATACAAATTAATCTTGCAGTGCTCATCATAATAATAGTGAAAATAAATTACCCTCCTACTAAAAAGCCACCAAGAGAAAAAAAGACAAAAAAGTCCCTCCAGCCATTTGCCTCAGTCCAAAAGATTGTGATGACCTAAACACTGGAAAGGTCTCACCATTTTGCAACACTATTGTGTGGTACAGTTGATACAGATATTTCATCATTGATGAGAAATAGAAGAATGTTAATTAATAACTGCAATGTTAAATCATGCATTTGCTGGTGTGTTTGAAGAAAATTTTACTTTTTCACTGGTGTCTTTGCAGGGATAACTACCATTAGAATTTTTTTCATGGCAACAGTAAATTACATATATCTTCTTCTATAACACAAATGGCAATGTGTTCTACTGCATCTTTGCGTCGGTTCTCATCACTTATCCAGTGTTAGGGAGTTGATGCTGAGGTGGAAGTTTCCAGACGATGTGTGCTTGTTTTTCATTCAGTGTATTACCTCTTTTATAATGAGGTACATAGCTAAAAGAGATAGCTTGACAGAGGGGGGCAAATGCAGCCTCCCATGAGCGTTACGCTTCACTCCTGAGTTTATCAGTGCTCTAAAAGAGGCAGCTTAGATAAGATCCACTGCTCTTTCCTCTTGCACATTTCCAAACCTTTTAGAAATAATTATCAAATTATTATTGGTCACTGTTCTGCTATGAACTCAATTCAACAGTAATATTTTCATTACACAAAATTTTATCTCTGAGATCAATTTTGCACTCTCAGCAACAATAAATAGCACCCCTGCCATATTATGCTTTAGTGCAATGATAGGCAACCACTCACACTCTCCCTCTTTCCTCATCTCTCATGATTCTGTACCACCAGTAGCGTCTCAATTATGTACTGACCACAATAGACCATGAATACCAATTTAAGTGGAGATGGGACGGAGGGGTGGGGGGCGGTCAGCATTCCTGCTAGCCAGCAAAATTGAGAACGACAGAAGCTTGGCCTGGTTTCCCCTCTCTGGTGCCGCTGTAATTCACCTTGCGTCACCTCTATCTCATCCTACACTACGCTGCACTTCAATCTGCCACTATGCCTCTCCCTCATTTTCAACTTTTCTCTTTCTTGTGGTGTCTTTCTCACCCTCCCCTCCTCCCCTGTCAGCCCCCTTCCCCACCCCAAATCTCGTATTAGTGATTCATATGTAAATGATGCTTAAAATAATTATCTGACCTGGTGCCATCAGGTGGAATGAGGATGCAATCTGTGCAGGCAGATTCTGGAACGCCTCTTTGCATGCCCAGTGTGTGTATTTGTACGTGTATCTTTGTGTGTTTGTGTGATCTAATCTAAATTCCCTGCGAGGCTATGGTTTGTGTTGTGTGTTTTCTGTGTTTATGTATATGGCCTCTCAAGACACCAGAATTTCTCTCTCTCCCTCTCTGTTTCTATGTCTCTCTGTCTCTTTGTCTCCCTCACAGGCACACGTTTAGTTGGTTGCTCCACTTTCTATCCTTCCTCCCCCATCAGCCTTCTCTCTATCTCTCTATCCCTCTATCTGTGGGAGGGATGAGGTGACCATCTGTTGTTCAGAAAGAGCTTGAAAGGGATTGAGGGGGAGAGAGAGAAAAAGAGAGAGAGAGTCAGACAGAGTAAGGGAGAGTGAGCAGTGCTGTGATATTGTAATTGCAGTCAAAGTAGAATTGAACTGAGGGGAAAAGAGAGGAGATATGGGCGCTGATAGTGTCACTGCAGTCGAAGGTAGAGAGGGATTAACAGGGATTGAAAGAAAGACTGAGAAAAAAAAACAGAGGGAGGGAAAGGTGGTATGATATTGTCATTGCAGTAAGGCAAGCAGTGGCAGGCCCTTAGTCTTTGATTTATGTCTCCTTTGCTGTGTGTGTGTGTGTGTGTGTGTGTGTGCGCACATGTGTGTGTGTGATTTATCGTTCGTTAACGCTGAGGAATTAAACCTTGTATCCCACTGAGCTGCGCACATCAATTACCAACCCAACAAACGGCCAGGCCTCGCCTCAGTTCACCTTTAATGAGAAGAAGTGGCAATTGACACACACATACACACAGTGACACAGACTCATGCACATATGCACAAACACTGAAGCCCCAGAGCGCACGCAAAATAGTTTATACACATTTATATACAGTATGTGCAAACTTAGACACAGGTGTGAGTGCATCTTGGTGACATGTAGTTTAAAGTTTAAAGTGGCAATAGACAAGCTTTTTTCTTAAAGTTATCATTATGAAGCAAATGTTGATTGCACAATGTAGTGGTTTTAGAATAATGACACCATGTGTGTTTGGATCGGTTCCCTACAACCCTCGCTTTCACTATGCAATTCTGTCTGTCACTCCAACTCTCCAGGGAAATCGAAGGCTCAATTTATGGCACAAAGGAAGTGCGTCTGCCAATGTGCAAAAGTATATCCAGCAGCAGCTTTAGCACGAATGAAGGTGAACATGAAGAGGGACAATGATAGCACTCCGAGACTTAAAAATTAAAAATCTACATTCAGTTATCAATTATTTCTAGATCAGTAAGTAACAAAACCTGCTAACTTATTAATACAACTAGATATTTCACTTTGTCTTTATCAAAGCAATTGAGGTCAGGGTTTCTAGTTCAAAATGGGATTCTTATATTTGTTTCTTGCTTTGGACAGTCTGGTCTTTGTGACAGTGAAAGTGGCAGTAATACCACTTGGAAATGCTGGAGGGAAAAAGTTGAGAAGTCGTCTACTTCAGTTGTACTTTACTCAAAGCTATGCATGTTGCCTGTGTTTGGAAGTCACGTGTAAATCTTGACCTCCAGGTGAACTTCATAGAGTGCCTCCCACTCTAAATAAACAACATTAAATTAACCAATATTGAATATCATGCAATAAGACCCTGTTTTCAAATAGGGCAGGTTAGGGGTTTATCTGAGAGCCAATTAAACAAATATAACAGGGTAATCTAATGAACTGTTATTAGCATAATGCTATTATCTCATTTGCATCAATAATAGCTCCACAGGTTTCAGACAGTTTCCTGACCATATGCAAAACAGGATCCAGAGCACAGACCATGATAGATATAATTTGTGCTTTGATACCCTGTCAATTCAATTTGACTTGAGGTAATTTGTTTTTAAATAGAGTAAATAATATTAGAGGTGTTTCTGAACAGAAAATGATAAAGTCAACGAGAATGAAGGAGGAGATACAAGCACCATCTCAGAGAGAGACTTTTGTTTGAAGGCTGCTCTCCAATATAGGATATGAAATGTTTGCTTTTCTAGTAAAGGAAAATATTTCTAGCTGAGCCAGATGTGTTTGCCCTGCACCTTGGAGAGAAACTAGTACTTTGCCACAGTGGCTGCCACTGTGAGAGAAAAGTCATATTTACTCAGCATCCAGGCAACAAATACGTACTACTCTGTGGGGGTAAAGTGAAAGTGCTCATTAGAGAGGACATACAGGGCTAAAAAAAAAGCATTATCTTCCCTTGATTTTCTTTTTTTGTATGCAACAACAGTTGAAAATACATTTGTGTTGACATGTTAGAAATATATGCAAAGCAGTTTTTTTTTTTTTAATGAATACTTATTCGTCTTTGGGATGAGGAGGGATTTTCTACTCTAATTTGTCAGGAGAAAAGAGTGCTTTGCATACATTTTTGAATAAAACCCTCTAATGATGTTTTTCATTATTATTACTGTTTTCTTATTTCAATCTATTTAGTCTGTTTGTCTTAGGGCAGCCTTTGACATGCCCTTTCTTAAGTGGACCTTAAGTGACCAGAGACTACAGTTATATTAAAATTATGTGACATCATTATAGGTGTTATACTGTTTGATACAGAAAGGATGCAACAATTCCTCATTCCTCTCTGTAAACCATTTCTATTTCTACTCCCAGCATTTATTTTTCTTTATGTCTGAACATGTTTGGCCAGATGTATCCTTGATATCTGAGCGGAAGCGGAAGAAAGACAGGGAAAGGAGGAAAGTAAAAGAAAGAGACTAACAAAGGGGAGGTGATGATGTAGGAAGGGAAATAGAAGTATGTAGTAAAAAAGGAGGGCAGGTAAGCAAAGATGAGGAGGATGCAAGGTCGAGAAGGACGGATAGCAGGGATGGAAAAGGCTAAGAGTGATATAGTAGAAGATAGTGAAGAATCTATAGAATGAGACTCTGGTGGGTGAGAAACTATTTTTTCTCTCCCTCCTTCTTTTACTCATAGTCAGTCGTTCTCCTCCTTCATCTTCTGTCCCTGAATCTTTCTCTCTCAGTCCCAGCCCTCACCAAAACAGCTAATTACATGTATGACTTTCCAGACTAAGTTGTAAAAAAACAGTCATCTGCACAAGTGTTAAGAGCTCACTGCCACTTTTGCTCATTTTTGTTCTTCACAAATATTCATAGGAGACATACACATACACACACACACACACACACACACACACACACACACACACTGGGGACACATTCACACTTCAATTTCCGTGAACTCTCACACACAAAGACTGAAACAAACAGCCACACTTTTTCGCTATTGGAGAGGAGACAGAAGAGGAAAGAGTGCATGACAATGAGAAAGTGCATGGCACAAAGAAAGGAGAGAGAGGAGGAATAAACAAAAAAAAGTCTGTAGAGAAACCATTGTGGTGAAAAAAAAAGAATATGAGAACTGAATTTATGGCCAAATGAGTCACAGTCACGACAGCTCATAAAATTTGAATGAAATGGTGTAAAAGCGGGATTTATAATGATACAATCAGGAGAAATAATAAATCAGAATTTTTGCCTGTTCAATTGTGGTGGGAATGAGGTCTGAAATTGGCAGAGCTGGGATGAAACACAAGGGTATAATAATTCAATATATGAATCCATTCTATTTGTGTATTATGGTAGTGGTTGTGCTAGTTCTGCTCTATGTTCATTTGTTTGTATATGTGCCCTTGTGCTGTACTTTTGTGAGGACCAATTTGAGTTTTTTTCTTTCCTCATTTTTTCAAAAGAGTGTAAAAGTTTATTTTTGACTGGGAAATGGGTTTTAAATTACATCCTGTCTTGTTTTATTAATCTTTATCCCTGTAAAGTTGACTGACTACCTTTAGCATGCCTCATCTTTCAGGCATGTTTTCTCCACTATTATCTTAATATTAGTGCTGAGTAGCTCCTAAACTGCTTTCCTGCCATTTGATACTAAAGCAAGGGAAATCGTTTCTCTTTCACATTCTCCCCCATGACTGCGCGTGCTGGTCTCGATTCTAACCAACTACAGACCTGCTTTCAAACCTCCCACCCTCCACCACTCTTTTTCAGCAAGCCATCCCACTCGTTTTCAGTTAATGTTACTGAGGTACAGTAAATATTCACATAGGGTCCCTAAAGCATTCTGAAAAAACTACAGAGCCCCACTCTCTATAAGTTGTTTAAATCTAAGACTTATATGTGATGACCGTTCTCTTGCTTTGCTCTTCAAGCTCTATGTATGGTACTATACTTTGCATAATAAAACAAAAAAGCCACAAAATTAAACATATCTTGAGCCATTAATCATGAGCTGGTCCTGCTGGGTAGAGAAGTCGCTTGTGTTCTTGGCATGACATGGTGCCAGTGTGAAGCCAGGCAAACTGATGGAGCAGGCAGGACAAACCCTCAGGGTAACACTGTCATATGCCACTGTGGACTGTAGCTGACAGTCTCTGAGCGCAGACAGGAGACAAGAATACACACACAAAATTACACAGAGCCAGATAATGCATTCTCTTGAGACAGCAAACTCTGATGTCAACTCTATGACAATAAATGGACAGAATTCACAGTCATCTATTCATATTTACAGTATTCTCTGGGCTGTGTGGGTACTGAGACATCTTTCAAGCCGTCTCAGCACCCACATAAAACAAAAATGCACAGACTCATACAGACATGTGTGAACATACATGGACACACACAAGCTCTAATTGTTGTATTCCCAAGGCTACTAACAGCATTCTAGTGTGAGGAAATTCAAACAGAGTGTCATGCCAAAGGCTGTGATTTCAAGTTCTATTGAAATTCCAGACACAGGTTGGAGTTTGACACCTAACACTATGTACACATAAATCTGCTATGAGGCAGATAGGAAAAACAGACTTGGCTAAGACACCTATACATGGCACAGACTGCACAGCTGTATATAACTATTGACAGACAGATGCACCGAAAAATGCCAACCAAAATCACACACCATCTTGACGAGTTGATAATTTCTGAGTACTGTCTGGGCTACATTTTTCATTTTAACTAGTGAAGTGTAGTAAAGCTACATGTGGTCACTAAAGATTTGTGGAAAAAATAAGATAACTTCCTGAGTTTTTAGGGTTCACAGCTTATGTATTCTTAATGATCCAACTAGACTTTGTAAGTGTTTTCCCACATGTATCTTTGAGAATGTTTAAGCAAAAGTGGACATTTCCTTGTCCAGTGTTTTAGTTATTATATATGTATGCATGCTCTACACTTTACGTGTAGCTCCAGATCATCAATCTGCCTGAGGCAGTAAGGCAAAGATAGAACTGGTTAGTTCCTGTGGGGCCTCCTACTTTCCCTCTCCTGAACACATGTACATGGCAGAGGTAGCTTCACTTTGACATTCAGACTACAAGGTTGCACCGCCTGTCAGTCAAGTTGGTGCGCATTGAACACTATCCAGAGAAGCGTGCACCGAAACAAGGTCATAAATTCTGTAATATTACTGGTCTTTAGCGGACATGAGTCACTGAGGAGGTTGCAGTGGATACAGGCCACTTCAACATTTGGGAAATGCTTCTAACTGCCTTATAGTCGCTCTATAAAACAGCTGCATAAGCACAGACATTATTATCATGGGTCTAGAATGAATCAGTGACACTGATGATGTTGCAGCCATGTTAAATTTATCAATCTATGGGGCCATGGCTGCAATTCAAACACACAATATGTATGCAATGGGCTGACAAATGAGTGAATGACAGCATTTTACTCAGTTTCAATGGGGAATTGATGAGTGACAATTTAGAAAGACCAGAAAAACTGATGAAAGAATCCTAAATGTTCACCCGCAGTCCTTGGAATGATGAAGGTCTGTATCATCTGTTTCATTTTTTCTGTTTCTAAATTTTATTAATTACTAATTTGGCTGCACAGACAACCCTGCCTCCCCAAAATGTTGTTTCTATACAACTGATCTGCAAAAACAATCAAATTTGGTTGGAAAAGTAATCACTGGCTGGATTTTGTTGAGAGACAATGCATTTTTTGATTCGAATGAACATTATATTTATTAATGGCAACTGAGTTGCCAACCATCAACAAATGGATATTGCACTGAAAGATCAGATATTCTGGCAGAAAACAAATGTATTGTCTGTGAACATCTTACTGATTTGTTCAGTATAAACATGTTTGTGACTTGCCAAATATGTAAAATACAAATTATCCTCATTATGTTAATAGAAAACCTAATCTGTTCACAATTACACTTCCTAAAAAATGTATTTGCCTTTGCTTTTTAATTTTTAGAAACTTTATTATCAGGGGATGGAGTTGGTACAGAGCACATGTGTTTTTCCAAAGGCATGTCAATGCAGGGAGAGTCTTTCCCCTATCATTTACTGTGCAGTGGACACAGTTTACAGAACATTGGTGATTAATTGAAGGAAAACAACACAGTCTTGAATCTGAATGCATTCACCTCTTTGTCTCTTCACAATTTAGATGTCAATATTGGAAATAGCTTTGGTGCTTAAAGGCCATTTCAAATCCATTTAAAGTGTTTACTGAAATGTTGAACCTCAATATTTGTCCCATCTTTACATCGAAACTGAATCTAATTTGTGACATTTAAGAAAAGGTCTTTCATTATTACCCATTGATCACAATCATACTTTGTATGCCAGTGCATTTGTTTGTGTGGACATAGGCTGTATGAGACTGAATGGATATGTGAGTGAAAAGGGTGTGTGTGCTAATGTTCACCAGACATTATCAGAAAGCCATCTAACCATCCACCCCTCTGACCATTTTTATCTTGTTCTAGTATTTCTGTGGCTCCTGTAGGTATTTTTTGTTGTTGCCCCAGATGGAATCAAGCCTACTGCAGTGTACAACATTAAATGAGCTCCATATGGAGATAATTGTAAATGCTAATTTACTTGCAATCTTAAACACTGAGGACATGTTTTTCCAATCAGCTTATACTTGAAAAGCATCTTTAGATTCTGGGATATGAGAGTGTTTGAGGAACAACAACAACAACAACATGGGGTGAAATATTAAAATGAGCAACAACCAACGGAAAGCCAAGTGACATTGACTTAACTGGCATTACCAGTTTACAGTGCCACTACAGTATCTCTTTGATATCCACATATAAAATCACCTAAAGTTGAAGCTAACAATGCATCCATGTAGACATAGACAGGCGCACAGTGCACTCACACTCCTCACCTTGAAAATAACTGATTGTTTGAGAGCTTGCCATGCCTGTAGTAACACATTGCTAGACATCATTACCTTTCACAGATCACAAGATAAGGCCCACCATGTATAAGTCCCATAACTATGAATCAATCTGGGAAAGATGTGAACCGTATTGATTGATGTTGCCTGCCTGTCAGATGGTTGGAGATAGGAGCTGTGTGCAGGAGCATATGTCAAATTTGAAAGAGGAAGCAGGAGAGGAAAGGCTACAGAGAGCTCAGCAAGAAGACACTTTGTTACCAATTAATACGATGAAAAATTATAATTGAGAGAAGTTTTGGCAAACACTCTATAGTTGGAGCAGATCCTAGAGCTCCTCTCGGCAGGAGGGCGTCTGAGTATGCTCCAGTGGGGAGTCTTGAGTCATCAAGACTCCTCGCTGGGACGTGTGGAGGTGGGTTGCGAGGGTGCTGGCATGAGAGATGAGCAACACAGAGAATGAGAAAAAGACCAAGTTTATGAATGGAAGAAGGCATGACAGTGTAACTCAGGCAGCGATTGGATGGATGAGATGAAGCACGAGGTGGGAAGCGAGAGCAGAGACTGGACTGGAGTGAACAGCATGAATGAAGACTTTGCTCATCCTTGAACTTAAATAAACTTTAACAAAAATAAATGAGCACAGAATTTAAAAGCCTGCTTGTGTGGGGGAAAAAAAAACTAAGTGGAGAAAAAGCAAAGCAGATGTAAAACCAGATGAAAAAGTCATGTCACGTCTGAGCAGATAAATGTGAATAGCTAGAGAGAGTGGATGTGAATAGGTTAAACAGAATAAAGAGAGCTGGAGAAGATAAGACAAGAGGTCCATACATACATGCAGTGTGTGCCATGTATAGGTGCCTAAGCCAAGGCTGTGTATTTTCTTCCCATCTGCCTCACAGCAGATTTATGTGTGCATAGCATGCTGTGCCAAACTCCAACCTGTGTCTAGAATTTCCCTACAATTTGACATGACAGCTTTTGGCATGGCACTCTGTTTGAATTTCCTCACACTTGAAGTAGTCTTGGAAACACAACAATAAGAGCTAGTGCGTGTCCATGTACATACATGCAGGCACTGTACCTAATCTAAGCAACTCAAAAACACTCAAAGACACTCACACACAGGAACACACAAACACATCGCAATCCCAGAATCCCAGAGATGTTGTAATTGAGGCGGCTGTTTTTCATCGTTCCTCAACAGCTCCATTTGCTTCTGCATTTTGATCACTCCTGTAGCTTGTTGGCACACATGAAAGGTGCTGCACTGAGGCAAACTGGCAAAGGATGCTTTTCTTTTAATATATTAGTTTTATTCTTGTGAAAAAATCCCAAGTTGTGTGTCTTACTTGTGCAGCTGTTTTCTTTGGCTTCAGTTTTCACAATACTGTGTAGTATGAGAGATGTTTTTTTGTATGATGACTATGCTCTGAGGTATATGATTATGTAAGCTGTCTTGCATGAGCCCTCTGTGAAAGCAGGCTATCCAAATATAATGTTATTCAATTTGTTAGAATTTCAAGACATTAAATTTTAATTGCCTTGAAAAGTGATCTGTCTCTAATTCACTGTGGTACTATTCCTGAACACTGCTGAACTCCCAGTGCCCCAAACCCAATCAGGATTCATTGTAGTCAGTAAAAAAAGAGCGCATGCCATGGCAGCTGTGCATTGTAGAGATATTGCAGGCATTTAGTAAAATCTTCACTTCAGGATATCGTGGTCAAACTGCACACAGCCTGGTCTTATCACCATACAGTCCAGAGAGACTCCATGCGGAGTACAAAAACAGCAGACAGGGAAGCCAAACAACCAAAGCAGTCACAAAAAGACACAACTAAAATGAAATAAGATGACCACAATGCCTGAATGCCAATCCTACAACCTGCCTGCTCATTTCAACAATTATCACGAGATGTTGTTCCTGTTAAATTATAAACAACAAACCCAAAGAATTAATGTTTACGCACGCATCCTCACTGTGCTCCTGACCTTCACCAAGCTCGATTCCACACAGACATACACACACACATTCACATCCAGCCTGGCTATTAGCCACAAGTGGTGGGACTAATCCATTCAAACGATCAACAAATGCTTTGCAATTAACTGTCAAGATAAAAGCTCAATTTCACAAAAACGTCAAGTATGATTATTTATTTTCTGGCTGAGACAGAGCTCCAACTGTAACACTTCTTTCATTTTTGCTTGCAAAAATTATCTTCATAGTCATTCATACAAAATCATAGGTCGATAGTCAGAGTAATAAAACATGTTTGTTTTTTTTCCAGATTTTGTTCTTCATATGGAAACACAAAAAAATCTGATTAGATAATAGGTCACAATCATGCCCTCTTAATGGAGCGATGGTAGGCTCTTGGGAAGTTGGGAGATACAAGAATTGCATCAAATAAAATATATTCCCATTGATAATAAAAGTCAAAGGTGCAAATGATTGTGTTTTATTTTGCAATTTTAAGGCTGTTGGGAAAGCAGCCAAGACCCTTTTGACCTGTGGGGATTCAATAGGGAGCTCTGGCTATAATGAGGAAATTTTCTGTCTTGTAACCTTAATTTATTCCAACTTGAATAAGGGCAAAGTTTTAAAGTTCAAAGAGTTTATTTCTCTAAATAACACGGCCACATTAGCAAAAACCACAAACTGCTAATAGCCTTTAGTCAAGTGATAAAAGCTGCCAATCACCTTTGGCCTGCATGATAAAAGCTGCCAATCCCAGTGAGGTCCATGGTGTGAGTGAAGTTAAATGATGTGAAAAAGAAAGAGGCGAAACGGAAACAAAGATATAGACTATATATGAGAGAGAGGGAGAGAAATGAAGAAATCATAAGGTAGTTAAGCCTTTCTTATGACAAAACAAGCTACTATGATGCAAGATGCAACATTTGTCTTAATTTTGTTGTTATCCAAAAAAAAAAAAATGAAATGAAACTAGGGATACTCTAGCCTTAGTAATAACCTCAGTGGAATATGGTTAATTACTTCGTACGGTTCTCAGCACAACTACTCTAATTACTGTGGGACTGATAAGAAATTAATAACCTGTAACTGAAACTTGTGTTTTCATTTCATTAGAAATGTGGAATGACCTGTATGAGCTCAACAGGTTTTGTAATTCTAGCCACTGTGAATTCTCTGTAATCACAAAGTGAATTGCTGCATTTCTCCAGAGCACACTGTTACTTTTGAAAGCAACTGAACACCATTTGACATTTTTTCCCTTCTTTTTGTACATTAGGCGTATTATGAATTAATATTTCAAAAAAAGACAGCTTTCACTGCAGTAGAGCATTTTTAAAGTGGTAAAAAAAACAGAAAAAGTTGCAAATGCTTGTGATGGAAAAGCCTCTTTGTTCTTTATCACTGCTCACTGAATTCCAGCACTGCAGAGCACAAAAAACACACTCCATAGGTATGTATATCTATACTGTCACATAGATCAGTGCTGGCAGACTACGCACACATACACACACACACTCACACAGCTACATTAATCAGCACTGTGGTGTAAATATTGTTCCTAGGGACAGGCTGGTTATCACTCTGCAAAAGCCAGACACGCTGTGTGTGCTTCAGTGTGTAGTGTGCCTGTGTGTATTCTTGCTTTTGCCAAACTCAGTGTTTTGCCAAAAATTCGATTTAGTCTGGAATCAATGAACATTTGGAAGTCGGGTAAGGGAGAAGTGTAACAGTATGTGTCAGCCCCTATCAGCCAAATCAAAGCCAAAGCAAAATTAGTCTGTCTGGTGGGTTTTTTCTTCCTTCCTTATTGAGCCAAGAAGATTTTAGAGTGATTTTTCATCATTCCTGCATATAAATTACTAACTTGTAAAAGATCTGAACCCTTGAACAACAACAATAATAATAACATGAATTCCCTCAATTTTATTTTTATTCACTTGTTGTGTTTTTGGCACAATATTTACCTCATTTTACCTCATTATTGCAATTTTCACTTTGTAATCAACCAATTACTACTGTCTCATGGCTGTGTAATGTTATGTTGGCATTCATCATGCATTGTACTGTAATGTCAATGAGATAAAGTGCTACATCAACTGCCTTTCCTGTGTACTTTTACACTGAAAAAAAGGAAAACTAAGATTTTGACAGGTAGTGTGGTAGTGTGGTATATTTGATTAAAACAGTCACAAAATAGAAAAGTGAAAGTTGTCTGGGTATATCACGGAAGTAAAAATACATTTTGACTTCTAACAAACATTGTTTACAGTGTCTTGACTTTCAGCAAAGCATAAGGATACAAAGAAAGAGAATATCTGGCAGCAACAAAAACACTTGCTCTAAAAGTAACCCCCCACCCCCAATCCCACACGAAAACACACACAGAAGAGAACTGTGAAGGACCAAAGGCAAAAGCACTCTCTGGATTCAAAGAGCAGACTTCAATGGCCCCTCTGCACTGAACATCTTCACCTCTCTCTCTGTCTTTAGAGTAGCTCTCCATTGTCTTCTCCTAAGTACAGGTCTCACCTGTTTTTCACTCTGTCGACCATCCAACACCTACTCCACTTCTGCATGACCTTTCATCACAGCCCCTTTCTTTATTCAAATCTGTCTCTGCCTTCTCTCTTTTGCCTCACCTCTCTCATTCCCTCACTATAAAACGGATCTGCCATTGTGCTCTCTAAACAAAGCATCACTCCCTTTTTCTGGTCTTTTCCTCACGCCCTCTCTCTCCTACAATGCTCACACTGTGGTGATTCTTCCCTGCTGACTCCACCAAGAGCTTAAATTGGACTGCTGATGATAGCTATTCGCTAAATTTCACTGCTCTCGTCAATGTTCATGCTGGGGTCACAATGGAAACACGAGACAGTATGCAGCAGACCTTTTACACTTTTCACTCATTTAGTGATATAAAGGACTCCCCTGCAGCTCTAATTGCCAATATATATCCCATTTTGTGTCACTCTTGCTGCCGACAAGAAGTCTCAAAGTGTCAGGTGGTGGTGGTCCTGTGAACTCAAAATCCAAATGTTACATTTGTTTTTGTACTGGGGGTCCCGCTGAAAAATGCACTGTTACAATGTTGCAATATGCAAAACCTTTGTCATAAAAATGCTCAAAAAGAATCTTAATTACAAAAAAGATCTAATAGTGAGGTAAGCATGCAAGTAATCAGAAATAAAATGCTTGAGAAAAAGTACCATAGCACAATTGTATTACACTCCTGACCACATGTAATTGCTGATACTAGTCATACCATCTGGTAATACGTTCTATCACAGTACAAAATAGCTTAACATATTTTCAAATGTCACAGTTGTTGATCAATACAAATGCTTCACTTCAGCACTTCAGCAGCATCTGAAATTTCTGGCCATGCTGTAAAAAAACACTTGCACACCATCCAGTTTCTCTCTCACACACATACAATACACACACACACACACACACACACACCCCAGAAAACATTTTTAACTGCTCAACAAAGTAGGGCGGCAGGATACAGGCAAGCACCTGACAGTGCAACACATTGTGTCAATTCAATAAAGCAAATGAGGCAGTATTATTAAAACTGCACAGTAAGTTGTTTTTTGCTAGATGTTCAGTCTCTTTAATGCCTTTACTGAATAAACTTGACATCGTCACTCTCGTTATTCCAGGCCACCAGAATATACAATATACAAGAGTCCTGTTGTCATTGTTCCTCTATCAATGTAAAGGTTGAAGCTTAAGCTACCAGTACTACTGTAACCACCACAACAACACTAACAACCTCTATTACTATTACTACCACTGCTGCTGCCACATCAATTTCATCTGGGCCATTAAGTTAACATAACAGTAGCCTGGGATTTAATGGGTTGACTGCTCTCACTGTATCTAACAGCACAGAACTGACAGCAGCCTGCCAACAGCAAAGTATTTTCTGTAATTTGAGTGGAGTATTACCTCCCAAAGGCTTCCCTTCACTCTTCATTGTACTGCAAAAGAAACCTGAGGCGTTAAAGCACACGCACAAGATCAGTGTCAGAGTCCTAAGCAGCAAGCAGCAGAGTGTTTGGTGCTACTAGAGGCAAAAATCATGATCCATGATGATTATCCAATGAGGGTTATGTGACAAGTTGCTCCAACATTTACAGTGAGAAACACAGAAAAAGAAAAAAAGGAAACCTCTGATGCTCCTGAACAGCTGATGATTCTGTCATATTTAAGGCCCAAGTGTGTTCATTCATCTCTCTCTCCTTTGCTCTCCTGCTTCCTCTCCTCTTTCTTTTGCTTTCACATCTCCAACTCTCAGGCCTCAGGGCTTAGCAAAGCTGGCAAAACTAATTCATTTCAGGCAACAAAGAGTTTAGACTGTTCTGTTCAGATCTATCTATCTAGATTATACTGTATGTGTGGATGTACAGTACATTCCCACAAATACCTACATGCTGTCATCAAGCCAGTACACACATGCAGTAACACGCACATACAGAAATGTGTACAGTTAACACTCACACAGTCACACCTGCTAATTCACAGAAGTGCACACACACGCACACACACACACACACACACATACAAAGTATGGAAGTATACAGCACATGGCTGCTGGAGCAAATAAACACCAAAAAAAAAAAAAGAAATCTGAAGAAAAACTACGGGGGAAGCGGGAGCAGAGGAGGCGGTGAGGAAAGAGGTAGACCCTGGAGAATATGAGACTAAAACTGTAGCCAACAAAGACAAAAATCACAAAAGAAAGACTTGTAAAGGTTGGAGAAGGACAGTACAACAAAGAGGCAATCCAGATGCTTTTTCAGCTGTTACCTGTGTCGGAAAAAGCAGATTATTTTTGGATGTGTTGATGCATCAGTGTTTTGGCTGCAGTAGAGTGCAACAGGAATATATAGCTTGTTGTGACTGACAATACAAGACTGTTGAAGTGACAGTCGCACTGTGCTTCAATCTAGGAAAAAATGAAGAAATCTATTCTCTATTTTCATCCAGCTTTATAATGTCTTTCCATCTTTTCCAAATTTCTCTGTCCTTTTTATGTTGTGTGCTTCTTTCACTTGTTTCTTTTCACTTCCTCTTGTCTCCATCATGCGTGCACACACACGCACGCGCACACACACACACACACACAGACACACACACACACACACACACACTGCATTATCTGCCAATTTCCCAATACACAGTGTGGCATGTATAAGCTGACTCAGCAGGGCCCTCTATTTGAATGGCTTTCTGATTTCTGCTTCAGTCACAATCACCCCAAGAGAATCCAGTGTGAATGTGGGTGTGGGCATGCTCGCTCACAGGCCCATGTGTAAGTGGTTGGAGATAAAGCTATGAGTCATACTAAATAAGACCCTCAAAAATCACTGTCCTTTCTTTTCCTTGTTGCAGAGTTTGGAAGCACAAAAGAACTCTGGGCAGGAGCAACCCAGAGGGGAATAGAGAAAGAAAAACAACATCGTGTTTTTTTTTTTTTGTTGTTGTTGTTTTTTTTCCCAGAGTTCCCTGAATGGGGGACCATACTGAACTTAACAGCTGACATCCCATGTGTGCAGTTGAAAAGAAGGGAATTTTCAGCCCTACACTTATGGGAAAAATAGAGTGATGGAAATAGTGTCACTGTGATAAAACCTCAGACAGCTTTTCAGCAATTGCAGGTTTCATCTTGGCTATGGATACAATAAATCTTTAGAAATAAGGGTAGTTTTCACTCACAATTACACATATTTTGAGTTAAACCACTTGCAGTGATGGGGGAATAAAAAATGGCTGCTGCAGGGAGGCTGAATGCAGAAGCAGAGACATACAGGATACACTGAGAAAAGTAAACAGCTTCTTTAAAGAGTAAGACTACAATTGGTGCAGTTAATTTCAAGATATTAATTAAAAGGAATAAAAGAGAAAACACCCTGTAAATGTACTTATGCTGGAATGCAATGGAAATACAACAACAGAAGAACTGGTTTCTGTGTCCCAATATTATGCTCCATTCATTCCAGTTTTGCAAAGATGCTCTCTTCATTAGTTAGTTGTGATTATACAAAGACTCATTTCTGAATGTCTGAGAGTTCTTTTTTTGCACAAAAAGTCTTTTTTGGATCCAGTCACATCACATGACCTGCAATATGACTGTGGCCACTACACCAAAATCAGTACACAGCATGGTGCACAGAAGGATGTTGCACCTCATTTGTTTTTCATATCAACACATTATTTGAGAGCATGTCTGCAGTAAGAGCAATGATACGTACAGACAGGTGACAAATTGAAGAAAAAAACTGAATAAGTGGACAAAAATAACAAATGCAGATGCCTCCACACCAGTGCACAGCATGGGACAATTAAGCAATTAACATCAAATCATGCTCTGTGGCATGAATAAAAATGCAGAGTAGGCCCAGATTATTCAGATTTTGTGTCAAGATGGAGAGAGGAAAAGATCTGAGTGACTTTGAAGGAAGGTTCATTTTTGGGGGCACAGATGACAAGAGCTTCAATCACACAGTCTGGCTAGAGTCTCAATAGGAGCAGTGATTTAAGTGACATCTGCATTTAGATCTATGGAAAAGACATCAGTTAATAGGGTTGGAAATTGTGGTTGATGGCACACATTTGATGACCATGATGCTCGTGCATTAGTGCAAAATGTAAGGAAAAACAGAAGTGCTACACCTCCTCAGGAGGATGTCAATGCAGGATGTGATCTGACTGTGTCAGCAAGAACGGGATAAGGAGAGGGATATTATAGTAGGATTGCAGTGCATAAACCCTTCATTACAGAGATGAATGCACATTTGAGAGTTCAGTCGTGCAAAAACTATAGGCGCTGGTCTACCGAGATGTGGAAAAAAGTGATATGGTCAGATGAGTCATCCTTCACCAAGTGGAGTGCATGTGTAGTGTACACCAAGAGAAGAGTACAGGCCTGTATGCTTGACCCTGTGAGGGGCATTTTGCTGGCCTGGTTTGGGCCCACATGTCCCACTTCTTTCCATACAAAGTTGTCCTGAGTGATCAGCTTTATCCTATGGTGAAACATTTCTATCTTGATGGGAGCAGTCTCTTCGACAAGAGGGTTCATTGAATGGTTTGATTGTACGAATATGATGTGAACTGTTCGGGCAGCAAGAAGAAGAGAAACCTTGTGTTGGTTTTTCCTTTAATCTGTCACCTGTATATCCACATAAACATCTACACCAACACTTAAACACATCAAACAAAGCTACATAAGGCAGTTTGTAATGTAAATCTGAGCTTGCTGTAGAGTCTCAAGAGAAAGAGCATACACATTTGAAAACCAAACATTCACACAAAGTTTAATCTATTCCATTTAATTTGGAAAACTTTTTTTCCTCATGTAGATCTGTTTAGAGAAGGAAGAGAGCGATCCAGAAAAAAGAGGGAGGGAAAGACAAACATAAGGGAATGCATGCAAATGTATAGTGTGAAGTCACATTTTCAGTATACATAAGCAGTTTGCCATTCAGGTACAGCAGTGAAGAACAATGAAAGAGCTGGAGAGAGAAAAAAGAGCTGGAGACAAGAATAACCCAGAGAAATAGAAATACAAAATGGAGAGCAAGTGGAGATATTATATAGTGGTTGTAGTAGTTCTTGTTGACAAAGTTCTGTTCTCCTAAGCCAAGATCTAAATCATTTCTCCAGGTTAGAGGGATTTATTCAAGATCTGTTTTTTCATGTATATTTTACCAGCTCAATCCTTTGCTTTGCTATCTTTTTGTTGGTGTGTTTTTCTTTCACTGTCTGTCATCCCTCTCTCAACCCCCACACACTGTCTCTCTACTTTCCTCAATTTCTATGTGTCCTTGCTATTCTTTCTGTGTCAGTGTCATTGCAGAGTGCAATTAAATGAAATTATCTGCTTGGTGTCTATAAAGCTTAGCTCACTGTAAACCAGGTTGTGAGAAACCTGGTTAGAGGAAATAGACTCAAAGTTCATTCTGACCATTTTTCTGAACCCTTTCACTGGTTGGTTCTTCACCTCTGCCATCTCTCTCTCTCCTCTCTCTCTCTCTCTCTCACTGGCTTAATCTTTTTCTACATATGCCTCCCACATATTTCTTCAGGACTTCTAACTCATTGTCCCAGTTATTTCCTTTTGTACTCTCTCTGTTTTAATTAAGAAAACATTAGTAATAGACAACCTTTAAAGGAATCATCAGTGGGCACTTCCATTTCCAGTAATTATCACATGCAGTATTTTTCCATCACACTTGGCATTCTGCTACACACACTGATTTTGTCATATGCTGCAAAATCTGGATTTCTGCTGAAGTCATTATTGCTCAAATAAATGTCTCTAAAATATTGCCAGTATGTGCCTCTAGATGGCTTTCTCTTCCTTTTCTCCTGTCCTCATCCTTTCCATTCTTTGCAAAAACAAAAAATAACACCAATCCAACAACTCGGCTGAATTCACAGAAATACATTTTACCCCATGTGTCCTGTTTTAGCACACACACAAGTACAAACATGCCCACAAGATGTTTAGTGACAGCAGCAAAGCACATCCTGTGCAGTGAGACTGTCCCAGTTCAAGGCAAACCTCAGTGCTGAAGTGTTTACAGATGAAGATCAGAGTTAATGTCTAATCTGGCTCCAAGACACCACTGCTAATATTTTACATATTGACACGATGCCACAAACATCTCGCCCTCCCTACTTCTCTTGTGCTGCTTTCCATGTGCTCCACGTGTCTGTCCCCTGCCACTTCCTGTCTGTTTCCATATCTCCATTTCATATCATCGTTAGCTCCTGTGCTTAACTCACAGCAGAAAATCAGTCGAGCTTAGACTGAAATAATGAAGTGTGGGTTATCTCTGTAAATGCCATAAGATATAATCTACCAATACCATGAATGCCACTTTCCTCTTTAATGACCTGCTCATTATTATTTGAGCTGTATTATGTATTCATCTTGTTATAACCTGTTTATTAGTTATAGGCAATAATGATGCTAATGGGAAAGAAATGTCAATAACAAGTTGTGTAAGATTTCAAAATAAAGATAAAGAAAGATAATTTAATCTATTCTTTCTATTTGCACATTTCTTCAGTTGATGCTTGTCCATTAAACTACAATTTGTAAATTTAATGCACTCACAGAAAATTATACATGTCAAATGTGAACTAGAAGAGCCACTGTGTAATGCACCATTGAAAAAACTATGGAGATACAGTGCAGTAATGATTGGGGTTTAACCTTGCTGGTTTGTTTGTTGGTGTAGACATACAAATGAGTTTCTCATTTTCTTCTAATGAATTTTCAGTGATTACTGTCAGTGCCTGAAGGTGTTTTTCTGATGTCCATGAGTGATACCTCACATTTCATTTGAAATTGAACTTTTCAACTTGTAGTCTGAGAGCTCTCATGATGTGTCCGTCAGTCATCACGTGTCACCAAATCCACAAGAACACAGGATAATGAAGATTATCTGTCTTTCTCTCCCCTCACACTCACCCTCTCTAAGTGTAGCATGCTCTGGTTCGCTCTCTACAACCTCCCCTCTGTCTAATTTTTCTCTGCAAAATCGACTCCTCTTTTAAATTCGGCCCATTTCCAAACAGCACATTTTCCTTTCAAAAGGTGAAAACCTTTTAGCCTTTTGCACACTAGCCTCTGAGGTTCAAAGCTACTAGTCTAGACAGTTGAAATTTGAACTCTGAACTGTGACACCATGCAGCTTGGGCTGGACTTGGGTCAAATGGATTTGATGCTTGCCTTAACCAATTAAACATTCTGTTGGTGGGTACTGCATTTGCTGAGTCGCATTCAAAATTCATAGCACAGTAATGGATATGCACATATAAGGATGTGTAGCATACAGATGAGAAAAGGAAAAAAAAACCTGAGTAAATGAGCAAAGAAACCAACGAAACCTTCACATCCATCATCAAACAAGAAGAATAGTGTTCAACCCTCCAAAAGAGTTTAAAACTCTTGTAGAATCTTTGCAACTGAAGCTGTTCTGAAGGCTTGTTGGCCCAAGACACTTTATATTAGGATTTCCTTTAATTTGTCAGCCATCTGTACAAGATATACAGTGTATATTAGATTTAGATAGATTAGATGTTTGCTGCAACCATACAGCTTTTGGTTGTCAGTTTCATGCAGGTTTTGTGCATGTGTGAACGGTGTGTGCATACTGTGCACTGTGTATTTGCATAGGTCTGAAAAAGAGATACCACATCATACATTATCCTGACTGTTAAAGCATGCAGTTAGGCCCTAGAGGTACAGTCTAGACTGTTCTGCAATTGATCATCACGGGCACAACCTTCTGGGTTCCTTGTACACCTGCTTTGGTCCGCCCACACAATGAGGGAGACAAAAGGGAAATCAGAAACATAAAAGCAAGTATATTATATGATAACGATTGTGTAATATCGATATTTGTCATTATTATATACCGATAATATATGTATTATATAATAATGATGTAAAAATAATGATCATACTTAGACAGGAAGAAAGATCAGTGCCACTCCACACTCTGTTTCTTTCAATATTACAGTTCTCACTGCCTGTGTTTTATTTGTTTTGTTTTCTTATGTATCTCTCCACACAAGACAGAAATAGCTGACTCCAAGTACTGAAGACACAAGTTCAAAGGTATAATAGCAGGCAACAGCAGAGACAGAGAAAATTGATTAGATGGCCTTATACTTCCTTTGACGCAACTGAGCAAAGAAAGACAGGGCTCTGCACTAAACAATATAAGGAAACCCTTTGGGGAAAGCCTCCATATACATTCATTCTTTCCATCCCAGTAGACAGAGGAATTTCTGTCCTCGATTTCAGAGCAGTAAAGTTATACTATGTCGAATAATGATAAGCCATCCATAATTCAAAAAAGATTCTCTTAGGGATGATATGGCTGCCAAGCAGCAGTAAAGCAAGCATGTAGGGAGTGAAACTATGTGTTGATATTATTCTTGACAATAATGGATGAAATTTTGCTATTTTAAAAAATGTCCTGAAAGAATGAACAGCAAATATATCAGCACAATAGGTGAAATCATATTCAAGGAATTCATAAGTAATACTTTGCAATAAATCTGCTGTAGATCACAACCGTTAACATTATGTCACTGTCCAAAATGACTTGATCAGGATTCTGGCCCAAGAAGTGGAACAGGAGGCTACCAATTACAACACACAGTTGGACAGCAACAGTGGCACCTGTGTTCTCAATGGGGCACACAGTGAGTATGTATGTGTGCATGTTCTTCCAAAAGTGTGTGTTTGTTTCTGGGAACTCTGCTTTCGTGACTACAAGCAAGTCATTGAGATAAAAAAAGAACTTAAAATACCAACATAAACACTATAGTAATAAATAAAACAAGACAGAGTCAGGGTTTGTCTGTACAACATCATCTGAAACATGATAACTCAGGCCTGCTTATTGACCAGCATGATTCACTTCCTGTAACGGATCCAACAGCATGAGACACATCAGCGTGAGAGCAAGAGAGTTCCACTCGGAAGGAGCAAAGACTGCTGACTCAGGTCATGTGGCTTCACATAGGAAAGGGGGATAGAGACAGGGAGTGGGAAGAAGAGAAATGAAGAGAGTGCTATATAAAGTAAGGTAAAAAGGATAGAGAGAGATGTGTTGTTCAAGATTTTCATACCAGGAGCAGAAGTATATAATCTTCCACAGTCTGTCATGTTTCACTATTTTCTCGCTTGACAAGCACATAGACTCTCACCAACAAGTAAACATACGTATAGCTTCACATAGTGAGATGTATGAGAAATACACAACCCTTGACACCCATCAACACAGCATATGCAAATGTATACAAAAAGGCATCTTCTCTGTGACTATTTGGCTAGTCTAAGCCCAACTTTGTTACAATTCACTGTATTCTCTCCTTTTTGATGATTCATTGATAACAAGAGCAGGGATGATTTACTGTTGCTCACAAAAAGCCCCAGTATTTTCAATTATATTTTTGTGCCAAATGACTTTATATTTACAGCTCATCAGACTGTTTGATCTATACCAAACTACTCTACCGTACATCACAGCGTTTATCTGTTTGTAAGGTGCTCAAGTTACTAAATTGCTTTTAAACTGCAGGGAATGGTTAATAAAATCTAACCATTAAAAAACATCCATCTGTGAGGGCGTTTCCGTAATGGGAGATATTTCTTGGCATCCATTCATTTGCTAATGGTAAAGATAATGCTAATCATTGCAGCCATAATGAAGGACTGGGCCCCACATCATCACAACATCAGAGGAAAATGCTGTCTTGGGACAGTTGTAGAATGTGAACAGAGGCAATGTCACCATGGAACAAAATTAACAGCAACTTTTTAGTCATATTGTAAATATATTAATGTTGCTTTTTGGCCATAGGAGCCAGTCAAGTATTGTCTATATCAAATTATGTGGTACTTTGAGGAGGGAACACGCTGTGTAAAAATGTTTTTATATGGCTAACATTGTCTCACACTGCAGATTGTGGGCTGGCTGCACTGATGATGGTCAAACATGGATGATGGGGGAAAACAGGATATCAGTGATAGATTTCACAAGTTTAAACACTATAGTGATCACCTTCAGCCCATCTATGTGTATATTTTGCCTTTTTCAAAACACCCAGCTTGATCATCATTGTTTGGCTGAATGGAAAACTAATAATGTAACTAATAATGATACACAGTTATTCACACTGTTCACACAACATTCTGATTGTAAATTGGTATTACACCACCTCTAGCTTTCAGAAACAGTAGCAAGAAATATTGAAGCATAAAGGTATCATAAATAGTACATGCTGTCCTAGATCAAAGCATGGCCTTAAGATAATTTTGAAAAAACACAAGTGATACTTACCTAAGAGACTGGATATAGGACAAATAAATTCTCACATTCTCAGCAGAACAAGAACAAATGACTGCTTGAACCTCAGTCCAGACATTCTGGGAAGTGATTTGCTATTGCTCAAATAAGCTCTTTGTTGCATCAGGATGTTCTGAGGTGAAAAAGCAAAAATGTCAAAAATATTATCAACTTAGACATGACAATGTTCTTGCGCAGTTTGTTCAGTGACTCAGGAATACAGCCGGTAGTTTCACTGTCAATCTATTCTGATAAATTGTCTCAAATATCAACACTTTTCTATCACCCTTTCTGTCATCTTTTGTCTTGGCTACAACACTAATCACAGACAGCCATTACCCAAGTTCTGTTACCCAAAATTTCACTCAGTTTGTACATCCTTAAACCCCCCAATACTGTGTGCTCACATAAGAGTTTTGTTGCTCTGCCTTTGCTCATTTCCTACATTTTATTCCAGATTTTAATTTGCTTTTAACAAGCATGTGACAAGTGGTGATTTTTACACTGGTCACTGGCAGATCTGATCAGCTATACTTTTATAGCAGAAAATACATACACACTGATCCACAACATCAAAACCACCTGTATAATATTGTGTAGGACCCCTCATGCCACCAAAACTGTTCTGTTGAGACACAGACTCTATCAAACGTCTGGTAAGTTGCAAGATAGGACCTCCATGGATTGGACTTTTCTGGCACATCCCACAGATGCTTGATTGAATTGAGATCTGGGGAATTTGGAGGCCAAGGAAACAACTTAAACTGTTTGTCATGTTGACATGTTATCTTTTGCCTAATATATCCTTTACCTTGACAACTGACAATGTAATGAGATAATCAATGTTATTCACTTCCACTGGTCAGGGGTTTTAATGTTGTGGCTGATCGACATACTTGCCAGACTTGGTACTATTTAGGCTCAACCAACTCAGCTCAAGCAGACAAAAGTCCTGTTCTATAGTAGGTTGTATGTCATATTGTGATTGATTGACATTTTACTTTTGAACATTTTACTACATTAAAAACTAAAAAGGAAGTCGAGTTTTTGCCAGGCTTGAGCTTTGATTTTCACAAAATAGGGTTTTTGAATCTTAGTTTTAACTCTTAAAATCTTGGTTTTTAACTTTTCGCATCTTAGTTTTAACATGACAACTTCTGAGATCTTACATTACACTAAATTATACCTTCTCTTCCTCTCTGCTTCTGTCTCTTCATGTCTCCATCCTTGTATTCTTCCCATCGGGCTCCTTCAGTCTGTGCCCCAGAGGGCTGCAGGAGATGTTTTTGTCCTTCGTCTGACACATTGTGCTCTGGTGATTTATACCTCTGCACCTCTACCTCTCTCTTTCTCTCTCCCCCTCTGTGTCTTTCTGTCCCATTCACTTCTACCTCCTTGTAGCTCTTGCTCATTGTCCATTTCTTTCTTGTGTGCCTCTATGCACATACACCTGCAGACACACTGACACAAGGACAAGTGCACGCACACTCACACACAGAAATAGCCCCAAGCCTCACTGAGTGTAGGGGGGAGGTCTCTAATCCTGTCCTAGAGAGAGTGGGCCTGCTGGGGGATTAGAGTACGGCTGTGGGTGGCTCAAAAGATGGAGGGCATAGAGGGGTGGACAGCTAGAGAGAGGGTGTGAGAATGTGAAATACTTCTTTCAGATAGACAGGGTGATGCGAGTAAAACCTGTGGTGGCGGTCGATCTGAATCAGTCAATGCACATCATCCAAACTGACTTTTCAACCTTCTTCCTGACCTGGATGGAGCGTAGGTCATACACTGTTGCTTTTGTGAAAAGCCAGTTTCTGTTAGGAATGCTAATTTACTTTCAAACCTCTGACTCTTGGATTTAGTGATTTCCCATCTCATCTAAAGAGACATGGATGTGAAACTCAAGTCTCCTCACTACTTATTTTGTGTTATTAATTTGTTTAACAGTAATGTGCATGGAGTAAGAACAGATTTGAGTATCTGAGAAGAGATGTAGCAGCAGTATCATATAAATGGGGTCAGAGAATGAAAGCAGTAGACCCATCTCCTGTATGTCTCCATATATTGTTGATCCAAAGTATTTCACTAAGTATACAGTGGTTACCACTGTTACTACCATTGTTACCAAGGACATAAGACTGGTATTATCACTCACACTCCCTCTTTTCTCCCTTTTGCTTTCTATTCCAGTTCTCTCTTGCTTTATGAGATACAGAATCCGGACTGTGCATAAAGGAAATTTTTCCTCATTACTGCACGACTTTCAAATAGGATTTGGATGAGAATAAACAAGTGTACACACGTAAGGTGTGTGTATAAGTGTGTTTGTTTACAGAGAAAGCAATCATGCAACACTAATCCCACTCTCCACTCTCCAGCAGGTTTCCAGCATGGTAGAGCAAGCAAGTGGAGATGGGTGTAGAAGTTCCTCCACCCTGCATTTCCTTGCATTTGTAGAGATGGAGGTAGAATGCAACAACATGAAAGGGGACTAATTATATTATGGACATTCATAGACACATTTTTCAAATATGGACAGTGTGCCTAAACACAGACTCAGTCTTTAAATGAATCACTCTATTTATAGTGTTTTTCACTGTTGCAGCCATGAAATCTGGGTTCTTTCCAAGTAAATAAAATAAAACAAAGAGTTTCCTTTTCTGCTGCTTTTCCCCTCCTTCTTCCTGTTGGCATGTCTCCCACACCAGCACTACTTTGTGACAGGAAACAGCATGTGTGCCAGCCTTACTTTTGATATGGAACATCAGGAGCAGTTTCACTGCACCGCCAAACACACTACTGTCTGAACAGCATTCAAAGGAAGGCCAGTGTCATATGCCTGCTGCTTTGCTTGCATGACTGTTACATATTCAGACATCTGTGCCATATACACATGTTAAGCTACACTCACACACACACATGCAGACCGGTCATGTGTGAGTACAGAGTTAAACTGAATAACTGAATTGGAATGGATAGTTCCATGTCAGAATACTACATACATGCTGATATATGCATCATCATGGGAATGAGAATGAGCTCCCTGGAGCTATTTCTTATGATTGAGACGTCTCACACAAACTTGCACTTTGCATGTGTCGTACCCCCAATTACGGCTACCAATGATGGCAGTCGGCCTCATTTAAAAAAGGTTCTCGTGCACAGATTTTATGCTTGGGGCCAAATCCAAGCCAAAGTTGTGGTTTATAAAAAATTGATCACTATGCCAAAAAGAGTGTTGTGGATTTATTTTCCACATTTCTTGTGAGGCAAGTCAAATAAACACCTGCCTACAACTGCTCAGGGTATGACAGCCTTAATATTTTCTCTTAATCATTAACATGGTCACACACTGAAATCGAGAATAATGGTACAAAATGTTTTAGCCCCCAGTGTCCTGTTCCTTTTCCATTTTGATATTATTGCAATTATTTTACTAAATTCTAATTCAAATCAGTCTCTGTTATGAAAAATATGGGTATATGCTGTTTTGACTTTCCCAAGCAAAAAAGACAATAATTGAAGAAAATATTAAATATCTCAATGTGTTGTTTTCATGAATACATAAAATATTACTAATAATAATGTTTTCATGTGCACTGAATATACTTAAATGTGCTCTGATTTAACTGTAATGACAGCTGACACAAATTGTTATTTAGAGGCAATAAATATCTTGATTTGGTTTCCTATTGTTGTGACAGTTTTGTTTTTAGTTGTTGGTTTTACTAATAATTTAGTATAATTTGAATTGTGAGACTCAACTACAGGACCAGTATAATGTTGTGTGGGATCATGCCTTAGCCACATGTGCTTTATGCTAAAATAAAAGTGACCACTCATGAATGGTGGTCGTGACACAGCTTAACCCTGTCTATCCATTTTGATTTTGTGGCTACAAATGATATGTGGGGGAGGGGATGACAGCTGGCTGTGTGCTTGTGTGTGTGTGTATGTGTGTGTTTGTGAGAGAGGACTTAAATCCAAACTGAATGCAGATGATGGGCTTAATCCGGCCGTTCAGTAGGTCACGCTGAGGATAGCTACTGTGTTTTAAAGCTGGCTACATCTGACATACAATCCCACATCCTCAGAATATCCATCCATACATCTTTGTGTCGATGTATCTATACTGCCACTGTATGTGAAACATAGCACAATTCATGTTCATTTGTCTGGGAGAATATAAGGTGAACAGGTAGGAGAAGAGAGACAAGAAGCAGAATTAGTCGGAAAAGAAGAGAAACAGAAAGGGAGGGGGAGAGAGACGGAGATGGGGAGAAAGCAAGAGTAAGAGTGGTGTGCTCTGTGTCTGACCCCTGTTACGCGAGCCTCCCAACAACACTAGAAACCTGTTAACAACAGGAGTCCATTTAGCTGGGAGTTACTACAGTAGGGTTCAGAACTGGACTCCACGCCATCCTTTCCATTAGTCAGAGAGGGATGTTCACACAGTATGTAGAGGAGCACATAAGCACACACATACACACACACACAGAAGTAAACAAAGACAGGCACACAAAATACTTTTAGCAGAAAAAGGGATGTGCACCCCTTTCTCAGAGGTCATAAATGTTCACCCTCTCATCCATTTCCATCCTTTTGCTGCTGAGTTCCAAAGTTCTAAAGAAGAAAGTACAAAATGGACAGACATGCAGGAGTAGAGGACTTAAATCCTCCAAGGAAATCAGCCATAAGCCCAACAAACACTGGTGAGGAGACGAGAGCAAATGGGAAGCAAGAGAGGAAGAGAATAAGTGGAGATGAGAGGAAAGGTTAGAATCATAGAAGAGATGAGAGGAATCTTAAAATGTTAAAATCCAAAAGTGGATTACTGATGGTGTTCTATTCTGTATACAGTGCTGGCAGTAAAAATGTAATAGCCATTCCACATAACTCCATATACAAAGCAATAGTATAGTGGTATCCTTAGAAGTAAACATAATGAGTTTACTTTCACAATTTAAATATTTGTATAAATATATACAACTGATAAAATTCAGCTGGGCAAATCTGACATATAACAGTCTCTCAGTAATACTGAGTAATGTCCTCTTGCTGAGGTTGATACTTCTGGGATTCTGGAATATACTGCTGATCCTTTCTGAGGTGTTGTTGCTCTGATTCTGTTAAAGATATGTGCTCACATGATAAGTCCAATGATGTCTCTATATTCACAGAACAGTGAAAGATAAAGTAGGTCATTTATTGATGATGTTTTCTTCTGTACTTATTTGCATGGGAGACTAAACAAGCCCATAGGTCAACTGTGCAATCAGGTTATTATGATCCATAATTACATTTTATTGTTAGATGACCTTTAGTAGCCATAGTAATTATGATGGGAGCAAAGGAGGAAGTCAGGTGATGTAGTATAAAGAGAGACAAAAATATTAGGAGGAGGTTTGGGTGGATGGATGGGTTGACAAAACACAGGACTGTCAGACAGTTCTTTCCTCCTGTGAAAATGATAATCAGCTTTGTTTCTTTTATCCATTACCATTCCACAACCTTAACTGCATGGTTATTATTGTTAGCATGATGATGGAGGTCATCTTAACCTTAAGGAAGAATTTATTTTAATCCAGGCCATGATTTAATAAACCCTAACCAAGAAGTTTAACACAAGCGTGACTATTCCCAAACCTTAACTGCATGTTTACTGTGGTTACCATGACAACAAAGATTCAGTGTGCTTGCCGCTGGTGCGCTCCTGTGGGTCAAGCAATCTATGACTTGTTGCATGGATGCATATCATCCTGATAAATTTCTGACTTTGGCCTCTACCCAAATGCTCATTGTAGATAACAGCACAAGGAATCTGCATAATTTGTATTAATTACACTACAGGTTCTGTTAAGCTGAAAGGACTGCAAGGTATGACTCATATTAACCAACCCCAAGATATGTGGTAATGGAGGGAGTGTGGATCTGTAGGCTTTTTTTTCTCTGTGAGCATCTATACATGATTGTCAGTAGTCATACCTCCAGCAAAAAGCTAAAGAGAAATAACTATGATGAAAAACCAGAACAAAGAAATAATATTAGCTTCAGTTATAGACTTCTCCAAAAGGAATCGAGTGACTAACAAGAGACGGCTCTGCTAATAACAGGGTGAGCATTCAGAGGAGGTGCAAGCCACCAAAGCTACTGGCAATAACTCTGCATTTGCTTTCAATTTGTCACAAGCAAAAGAAAATATTTGCTCATACGCAGAGGCCCATACACACACATCTTACACACAAATACATAACCAAATAAATACGTGGTCATAGATACAGTTGACCAAGCTAGACAAACCCAGACACAGATTCGTGCATCCCACTCACAGACTCAAAACCAAAGCCAAAAAATATACTCAGAGGTCTTGCCTTGCAGCTAATCCTTGTAATATGCACAGTGATTGATAATGGAGGTCTACAGTATGTGTGTCTGACACTGCATTTTCCCATATCCATCTCAGTTATCTTAGTTATCTTGTGCTTTCCTTTAATAAGTATCCATGAGTAGATAAGATACGTATATTAATAAAAATATATTTTTAGAGCTAGAAAGGGAAAAATACAGCAAAAGTACAGAGGAGAGCTCTCAAAAGAGACAAAGTAAGAGAGTCAAATAGAGAGAAAGAAACAGACAGGGTCTAAGTGATGAGACAGATGAGGCAACCAATAAGTGACAGAATGCCAAGGAGAGCGAAGGAGACAGAGATAGAGAAAAGAAAGGTTCGCCTTAATGTTATTCCGAGCTTCAATCAGCGCTCACCCTGCTCTGCTCTCACCCAATCATCTTAGCAACACACACACACACACACACACACGTACAAGTATCTTTCTGCCCATCAACCTTGGCCTGACAGTCTGAGTGCCATGGCAACGGTTCACATAGGTTTAAACTGAGTATTCTGAGAGAAACAGAAAAGAGAATTGAGAATTTGGGAAATGGATAAATGCATGATTTAATATATAGACTAAGAGACACATGTACACACAGAAACGCAATGAAAATAACTGGTTGGCAGACAGGTGAATTGGTCATGTTGAAAAATTGACAGAGCTGGAAAAAGGTGTGTTTAATAAAAGTGAGAGCAGACGCATGAAGACCAGTACTGAAGGAACGAGGGAAAAAGGGATAGACAGACATGAAGAGAGAGTGATAAAGCCTGGGTTTAGACAGGCCTTTATGGGTTCACAGACACAGACACCCTTTGAAGCTGTGAAGAGATTTTGGGCTTACAACTCTGACAACAGTGACTGGAGAAAGACGGAAATTTGATTTAAGTTATGCACACAGACATTATGAGATACCAGAAATCAAGGAAACAAGATCACATCAAAGATGGATTTTTGAAAAAAAAAAAAAAATGAAAGATGAGGAAAAAGAGAGATGCACTACAAAGAGCTGCACATGTTCCTCATGTCATAATTTGAATAACGTTTTTTGAAAGTCATCAGTGAGAGCTTCACGCTGCAGACTTTGGCTTTGACATCATTAACACCATCTGTTTGTAGTTAGAATTAGGGAATTGCTATCCCTTCTGACCTGAAATTAAGCTCACCACTGAAAAGCTGGGAACACGACCACGAGAGTGAAGAACAATAAAAAAGGCATGTACATGTTTGCTGTTACAAAACAAATTTAAGTTATACAAAATAGTAAACCAGGTGCGTTGTGCAATTTAGACTTAATTAGTTGTGTAAAATATTTGGCAATGATTCTGTATCCAAACACCTATTAAAACATTTTTGGAATCTAACATTCTTCCCCTTAGCATGTGGCAACCATTGCCATCATGATGCGGTTTGAAATATAGCTGTCTCCCACTGAGACCAGAAGTGAGTTTGGAAATTAGTGGGTGATGTGAATTAGGCAGGTTCAGGTTGGTCCAGCTTGTTTAGCATTGAGAGTGCTTCTGGAATTCTACAAAGTACTGATGAGCCAGCTGGAGGCATCATGTGTTTCCCCTGCCACTGTCCATCCATCCAATTAAATAATGCATTCAGTCTTGCAGCAACAAAACAAACTGTGAGCACTTCGAGCTAAAACTGTAGAAGCATGTCCTCCGAGTGGAATAAAGTAAGTAATATTGACAACAACCACATGACCTCACTACAGCACTTAGCAGTTTTAAGGTACGGTGTGAATCCTGCAGGTACAAATGAACAGAGCTGCCAAATACAGCGTAGAAAGAGCAATCAAACAAAACATAATTGGCCGACACAGCTTTTTATCAAAACAGAAGTGTAGTCCAAAGTCCCTCTGGAGAAAACAGCTTGGGTTTTCAAGAACAAAAACAAGTCAGTTCTAGTGGTTTACATGCTATAGTACACAAAGTTCCATGAAACAAAATACATCAGCTGCTTTTGGGAATCAGGAACCTTTGATTATTTTATCAGTTATTGCTCAGTAATAATTTATAGCAATGGTTTGTTACTAGCAACAACTGGAAGAGAATTGGAATTGGACAAGCTAGCAGGTTTTCTGTATAACTTCGTATTAAAAAGAAAACAGTAAAACCTTGTAAGGATCTTTAAATAGATTTTCATCCGGAGGCATACGGTAGATGAGATTGAAACAAGATGCTCATGACGTCTGTGTCAAAACAATGTCAGTGCTATTGGAGATGTATTATTAGCAAAAATAATTTTCCAAAGTAAATAAAAGATTCACAAACTTTTAAGTATTTTAAGTGTTTGGAAAGAAATTGTGCTTGTTATGAGCTACAGTTTAACTTAGCCATTGGTCATTCATTTTTGAGACTGTCCTGTAAAAAACAAGCTCATAGATCACAGGGAATCATTATTACACCATCATAGTTATGTTTTATTGTTTTTTAATAATTATGATTAATTATGTTGCCTAGGATTCTAGTGGCAAGAGTTATTATGACAGGGACTAAGGAGGAGGTTAGGTGACGTAGCATGAAGAGTAACAAAGTCCATATTAGGAGAAGGTTGTTATTAGTGCATTTTTATTACTGTAACCATGACGATGAAGGTCCTCTAACCTTAAGGAAGCACTTATTTTAACCCAAACCACGATCTTTTCCTAAACCTCACCAAGTAGTTTTTGTGCCTAAACCTAACCAACCTATGACCCATCCATAACCATGACAACAAAGGCCAAATCCGAGGGTTGGAACAAATGACCTCAATGGTCATTCAGGTTGGAGGAGCTGTTGTAAGTTTTATAGGGATCATCAACATGCTATGGTATGTGAGATAATACAAAATTATAACTTCTGCTTTGCAATGGAGGACCACTAACTCACTAAGACTCTTGCAACATATGGTGCAGTAACAAGATTTGTGCCCTCCATGCTTTGGCTTATGGAAGCAAGAGTAGGACTAAAATCTCCAAAGCACACAAAACCTCTCCCTCTCCACTCACGTGCATTGCTTCATTATTTCCAAGCCCTCCAGGCGTGAATTTTGCTCCCTGTAACCTCAGGCTTTATTTGAATAAAATCGATCTACTCTTGATTACGCCACTGAAAATTGTGTTAACGCATGACAGCGTCACACCCTCAATTTGTTCTAACAAGCAATAAGATGAGAATACAACTCAAAACCCCAACGCTGGGTGCCTAAGTGCAAATAAACGCATGATGCAAACCACACACATAGGGGTGCACACAAGCATAAAAAGGAAGACATACACTGATGCAGAAACATGTGGGCAGATAAGCACATGAATCCCATGAACCTCAGGACCCCACACACATGCACACATGCACTCATACACACACACACACACAAAGGCGCTTCAAACACAGGCTCATTAGACAGCCTGCAGAGGAAGGAGAGAGAACGTTTAATAGTTTTAGGCTTCAAAACACAGCACACACTGCATTGTGGAAAATATGGACGCTTGGCATCTGTGTTTTCTTTCACATTCATCCTCAAGACAAGAGAATGACATAATTGAGATGGATACTTTCAAACAAGCAGGCAAGTTGGTCTCAATTCAATGTAATGTCCTTATAAGGATATACAGTGGGTAAAACTGTGTCTTGCCCAGTATTCTTGTTTTGTAATTCTAAACATGTGAATAGAAATAAAAGTACCAAAATGTGAGGGTGGGTTACCTATCCTTCGAGCCAATTATTTTCAGTCCTTACTGGAAAAAAATTGCACTGCATTTTCAAACAATTCAGAAGTTTGTCTGTCACATACACAACCCATATCTGTGTTATTTTAGATATTAAGAGCAAACGAAAATCTGATTTAACCCTCTGAAGTCCCTCCAGTCGTGGGAGAGGAGGAGGAAAAGTACTCGTCTGATACTTTAATTAATATTACACTAACAACAGTTCATTTGCATTGTCTCCCCATTTTTCTCTTCACTTTCTGTTACTGAAAGATCATCTTAGCTCTGCACGACACGAGGACACACTGATTGCTGTAAAGTCTGGATCAGCAAATTTTTGCAGTAAGAAACCTCTTTTGGGAGAATGGGGACATAAGTCAGTCTAAAAGTCAGTTTAAATTGATGAGGTCCTTAATGAAATGCAAATATTTTTCAGTGAAACAAAAAAACTAAAACTATTAGAGAAAAGTAAACTATATCTTCCACCATATATAGACTTTGAAGTGAAGTTTGGGAGTAAAGTGGGACTTAAAAGCAGAGAAAGCAAATATATTTGACACTTCTTGGAATCCAGGTAGCCACATTATCCACTAAAATACTCTCTCTTTCTGTCTAGGCTTGTATCTGCTACACTGGAATAATCTGTCCCTTTCTCTGAAACCATTTCTCCTTCTACTGTTTGTCAGTCTCTTTTTCTTTCTCTAAGCCTGTCTCTCTTTTTCCACCTTAACCCACACTGTTACAAGCTGTTATCACTCTTTATCTATACAGTAAACAGGAGGTTGGAAGTGCAAAAATAGACAATTCGAGGTCTCAGTCCTGCATGTATGTGTGTGTGTGTGAGCTGTCAGTCATTTTCGAGTAGGTATTCAGAACTGTCTCTTCAATTTTCTTTATTTGCTTTTTCTCCTCTTTTATAGTCCTTTGTTATCATGCACTCTAGTTGAACCTGTAGCTGGTGTGTCTATACATGTAGGTATGTGCCCATGTGGATCTGTCAGTGAAAGGGCATGCATGTGTGTGCGCATGTGAGAGATTGTGAACAATTTTTTCAGGTGCCTTTTGTTCATCTCATTGTGTCAGGTGATGATGAATAAAGGGAAAGGTTGAAAGAAGATGAACAGAGCAGATGAATCAAGGAGAAATTAGCAGAAACAGATAAGAGTTGCGTGTGATAAAGGTTAGGAGAGAGAGGCTGCACTGAGTGGTAGTGAGTAGGTTGCTTTCACAAAAGAAAAGTTTGAAGAGGATTTAGAGAAGAAAAAGACAACTCTTTTTAACTCCAGTAACAAGGCCAGGTACTAAAATGATGGTGGCACTGATAATGGTGATGACATGCAATCAAAATCTTATATCATAAACTCTAACTATAAAGCTTTTGGTGCAGTCTCACAAGGATGTTATGGACACACTGTTTATAGCTGAAAAAGAACTATTGAGTGAAACCAAGGGGATAGGGAGTGTCAGTAAGAGATGATGAAAGATGTAAAATGAGAGAGAAAAGGAGAGGTGATGGGCACAGGGCATTTTAATCATTGTAAGGTGAAGGAAAGTAAGGGGAACAATGAGAAGAAGCAATATATTATTCATAATTAGCTGACTTGGTACATTATTTAACAAACACAACCTCTGTGGAAAGGTGCTACCTGCAGCCACCCACCCGCTATTAATGGGAGTCTGGAAGAACCGTCTTTCTACTAGTTTATACACACCACACAAAGATGCACTCTCACACAAGCCCCCGCACGCTGCATTCTACATACAACAAAGAAAGTCTCATCACATGCTGAAAGCTCTGCAGGACTTCAAACACCCTTGATCATTCCTTCATGTTATCCTCTTCCTTCAGTACAGCGGCTTGCAGCTGTTTTGCCATCCTGTCCCCTCTCAAGGCATCAATATTTACAGCCATATAAAATTTTGTTCACAGCCCCTACAGGGGTGGGGAGAAAGCCCAGGGCGTACCCCTGGAACCATATGCACCCCCTGGCCAAGGACTGATTCTCCTCTGCAGTGCCGCCTCTGCTCATTGGCACTACTTTCTCAATAAAGAATGAATGAAAAGTGGACTGCCCATGCTTCTGTGAAGGAAAACTACAGAATACAATCCTGAAGGTGCTTTTTTTTGGTGAATGATTTTATTTTTACCTTGATATAAAAAAAGAGAAAGGTTTCATTGTGATACTGTAGATGTACTGGGATTTTAGTGGATTTGACTATCCAGCCATTTTTTCAGGGTTGTCAAGGGGGCCACTCTTTTGTTGAGAGGGAGACCTTTTGCTGTTGTGCTGCACTTGACATGATCAGCAGTCATTCAAACAGCTTGAACAAAGACAATTGTTGTGTGTGTGTGTGTGTGTGTGTGTGTGCTTGTTTTTAAATCCTAGTGAAGGACATTAACCTGAATGCACACTAACCCATGGGGACTGTGTGAGACTGCTTTTTGAGGGTTAAGACTCAGTTTTGGGATTCAGGGTACAGAGAGGTTTAGGTTAAGGTAAGGGTAAGGGTAAAGTTTAATGTTAGGCATTTAGTTTTGATTATGTCAGTGGGTGTCCTCCCCAGGGATAATTAGACTGTATATGTATATAGGGGTTGTGTCCTAGTTCGCATGAAACACTGTTCTACTTATGTTTGCCTTTAACATGGTTGTTTCATTCCATTTTACAGCTCCACAATAACAAGATAATGATGGGGAAATATAAAAGAAATAGATGGCATGGTATCGTAATAATAGGGTTTGCCTTTGCAACATGGTCATAATGGGGCAGAAACTACCATAATAATGGTAACAATGTGAAGTTAATAGTGTAATAATGGTTTGGTAAAAATAAGATAATGTGGTGTAGTATTAGGTTCATGTTTACATAACCACATGGGGGGGACACCTTCAAAATCAAAATAAATGTTGTTTGAATCACTGTGGGTGATTTGCAGAAAATAATTTGAGATGTTTCCCCTTTTCCCCACAATTCCAAACATCCCCCCTTATAATGCATTAGTATCACAATTTTGGAAATGCGTTAATCAAAATATCTAAAATATCTACATTGTGCATTTAGTAATAGTAGGATGTGTCTGTATATCAGACCGCGCTGTTACCTCTGAATGTTCTGCCGAAATTTTTTGACCGTTTTCAATAATAATACCAGCTGATTCTCTCGAGATGAATGAATGATGGCAGAGCTTGACAAGTCTGTGTCAGATTCAGACTTGAGTGTAGCAAAATTATTACCTCCTTTCCAGTCCCTGTTGCAAGGCAAATCGTACCCAGTCGTACCACCAAACACAATACAGTAAGGGCTATCACTTTGCAAATCTGCCCTGACATAAGTAAGTTTACTCTTTCTCTATACTAAAACCGTATGAGATATATATTGCTGTTAGATAGAAATAAGCCTCCAAAATGTAATACTATACCTTGTTTTCGGACAAACCCAACACCTTTGTTCTGTTCATTGTGAATTTAAAAATGTATCCTCTCCCCATTTCCTGTCTCTCTTCACTATCCTATCAAATAAAGGCAAAAAAGCCCCCCCCCCCAAAAAAAAATCCTCAGGTAAATTTTGAGGTTATAGAAATTACTCAGTACAATTTTACTCACTGCATACAGTGTAGATAATTATCATGTTCAAGTTTAAACTGTGGAACACATACAGCTGGATCCAGGCACGTACCACTATGCAAAAATGGAGATGCATTTAATTTTAAGTCTTGTTAACGTGGGGCCCAGAAACAAAACACATTGATGATCTATTGCAGAAAGAGTAATACTCTTGAGAACAACAGTGACCTGAGATACCACAGCACATATTGATTCTTCCTGATGCTAATGTTTTGAACAAGCTGTATTCCCACTACACCAAAACAAAGACAAAAAATAAATGTTCATATGGTGTCAACTGGAATGCTTCTATCAATTAAAGCATCAAGGACTAAGGAAATAAGTAAGTAAGGAAATTAAAATTGACAATACAGGAAATATTAAAGTCAGTGCAAAGCATTTCATACTGTTATAGTTGGATCATCAAAAAACTTTTGTTGTTTGTTGTGCCAGCAGACACATCAGAGGCAATACAAACAGAGCTGTGAGGGACACAGCAGTAATTCAAGACAGAGCTGTGGGATTCTGAGCTTATGTCCAGGTAAAAAGTATTATTTATTTATTAATTTACCATCACATTGAGGCGAGAATGAGGTCGTGTGATTGTCCATCCAACATTTACTCACCAGCCAAGTCCTGGATCGGCATGCTGTTTGGTGTGTGATGCTTTTTGGAAGAGTTCAGTCTCTTTTTCACCAGCCAAATAAGTGTTCAAGAAACAAAGAACCCAATGTGAATAACCATCTGGTGAGGGCCTTGTTTTGCAATGCATTGTTTGTTATTATAGTTTTTTATTTGGAAACATGACTATTTAATTCACATCTAAAAGTCATACTGTATATACTGTGTTAAATTATCAGATATTGGAGAAGTTCTGTGCTGGACTGACTGCCTTCTTATTTTTAATGCATGCAGGATGGAAGGAAGGAAAGAGGAAATGTACTATGCATCCCCACAAACATTTTTCACCTACACCTCACCCACACACTGTATGTTGTATAAACTGTAGTGTTGGCACACTGTTGGCGACTTGTATTTCATTTATAACTACAGTACACATTCAGATGTTTCCTCTTGGGTATTCCCTAAATACATCTTTATCAAGCACACCACAATCATAAGCATTTGCATTGCATTCTGCAGCTCCTGTGATCTGTTTCTTAGCAGCATATGTCTAAAACATGTTGCTGCTGAATTAAAAGCAGTGGGCCCAGACAAAGCAACAGCCACTCATAAATATAGTGGAGTTGCTTTCTAGCTCTAACTGACATTACAGTCCATTACCAAAAGAATTTCTGCCTCACAGTAAGAAAGTTCTTTTCTGTATAGAGTTTGCATGTTCTCCTTGTGCCTACGTAGACTTCCTCCAGGTGCCTCGGCTTCCTCCCACAGTCCAAAGACATGCAGGTTAGGTTAATTGGTGACTCTGAACTGGCTACAGGTGTGAATGTGAGAATGAACTGTTTGTCACTGTGTGTCGGTCATGTAATAGACCTGTAGGGTGAGAAGGATAAGCTGTATATCTAATGGATTGATGGATGCATAGCAGATTTAGCTAACATGCAGATTTGCTAAACAGCTCATTAAAACCACAGTACAAACACCTGTGAATGATCAAGTGAGATAACATTTTCCTAGACATTTTACTCAATAGTGAAAAATATCAAAGCCAGAAAAAATATTACATTCAACCAACTGTAATTAAATTACATTAGTTCTGTGAAGGTAATGTGATTTGTTACACTGCTGGATGATTCCACTACGCTTTATGTGACATTTATGAACACACAGCAATTTGGACAGTCAAGCATTAATGTGTCTCTCTGTGATTTATGCCAAAGCACCAAAGACTATTGAGAAATATTGACATATTTGTGTTTGACAAAAATCATGGTTGTATTACAAAGAAAGGCTACCATTATGTAAGATAAGCAGTGCAATTAAGTGGTTGTTCAGATATGTAACAGAAATATTCTAAAACGTGCAATGACCCAAGAATGCATGGTGGCTGGATACATTTGCAGTAACTACCTGGAAAAACAGTTGCAGGGGTACAAAGTGCAACACACATTTGACAGCTGTTCAATGCAGTCAGCCTGGTGGCCACTGAACAGATCTACTGGAAGACTTAAGATGTTAAGTGTCGTGCTCAAGAGCACTGTGAGAGTTTCTACTGGAAAAAGGAAGTGCACTTCAAACTATTCTCAATCCCACTGTAGCAGTTTCTTGTCATGTCATCATATCATCATGCTGTGATTATGGTTGTTGTAGTTGGAAGTCATTCTGGATAAAATAATCATTTAAGTGGAAGAAGACAGACAAAAAGGCTGAACGAGAGCATATGTTGATGCTCTCAGAGGGGTTCTTGGGGATACTCATCCAGATATCCCACATGCACCAGCAAGTTGTCTGGTATACCAGATCAGGGTGCAACACCAACTCAGGCATTTACAGGGCACAGTGGACAGTGAGTGTCTGTGCTTTAGGAGTTACATGACATTCAAGAAGTCAGATTACTGCAGTAAGCCAACAATGACCAGGTTACACACTGAACCAGTCTTGTTAAACACTGTGTGAGTGTTATATTAAGCTGCCTTTGCAGGTGCATGAACCCAAAGACTAGTGTAAAAATAGACTGAAAAAAAAGCCAGCATCCTGCTGATAATGCAGAGAAATAAACTGTACATCCCATAGGCTGAGATTTACAAAATGGTCTTCTACACTTTACAGAAAATGCTTACACAGTGTAAAAGTACTCAAGCAAAAGGTCATCAAGATGTCATTGTTCTTTAAGACTAAGGAGTCAATGGCCATGCTAGCAGCTCTGTGAAGCTGTCCTTTACTTATTTTAGCTTGTTAGCATGCTAACATTTGCTAACTGGCACAAAAAAACAATGTACAGCTGAGGTAAAGAATGTTATTCTTATGTTATTTCTGCAAAAGACTGGATAAACAGAAACTTTGACTGAATGATGGTGCTACATGAAAGGTTAGTGCATAAGAAGTTTTACCAGTCATCCTTATGGGAAAATGAATGTCATAATTTCATGCCAATCTATCAAATAGTTGTTGAGATATTTTTAAAAAATGCCAGCCCCATGGTGGTGTTAGAAGAAATGTCTGTACACAATTTCATGGCCATCCATCTCATAATTGTAATCTCAAGCTATTTCAGTCTCCATGCCATAAGCTGAAGAGGTTATCACTCAGTTTGTTGGTCCATACATGCCAACGTTCGATATACTACCTAATTCCATTTTAACGAACTCACGCACCATCTTTAGGGTTCTCATTTCTTGCTAAATAATTTTACATATAAACTGAAACACACAATACTTACAATACTTAGATGCATGTAGGTCCACATTCAGGTTTGTTCTCAAATCAGTAAGATCACCTCTAATTTACATGGATGTGTTAGACCCTATGCAATCTCATTGAAGTTTTCAGGCGAAAAACCCTGTCATTCTATTTTCAGCCTCAACCACACATGTACAAACAAGCCCAGATGCACAACAAGCATACACAGAGGTAAATAATGTTCCTTGCCCACACGCATGCATGCACGCACGCGCGCGCGCGCACGCGCACACACACACACACGCACACACACACACACACACCACATTAGGATGGTTTCACAGGATCACCCATTACCACCCTTTGAAGTGTGTGAGTTGCTAATGGTTTTGGATCCCATTCAGGGAGAGGCTGTGGCCTGTCTATCCATTAGCTGGCTGACACACTCTGCTGACTTAACACAACACTTCCAGTGCCCTTGTCCTCTGTCCCTGTCTCCCATGCCCCCTTCATCTGGGAGATCAAAAGAGCCCACTAGGTTTGTGTGTTTCTGTGTCTTGTCTGTGTCTTGTCTGTGTAGAGTAGAGTACAGGTGCATGTGTGATAGCCCGATTTTGTTTGAGCAATCCAGAGGACTGACAAGAGAAGAGCTGGGAGGGCAGAGGGTGAAATTAAATTCCTCCCTTGTGTCATTCGACAGTTTGGTTGAATGAACAGACTTTTGATTCTTTTCAAATGACCAATTGAATAAAAACTTTTGTATTCAATTTGATGTAAATCATTTAATGGACACTTTTATCCAAAGTCTTGCAGTACAACAATACATAAAAGACACTTTTGTGAGGTCATTAATTGCCAATTGAAATCATCTACATAAAAATAAAGCCCAATAAATGTGGCAGCCATCAAGTTTTAAAGGGCAAAATGTCACTCTCTTTGAAATGGAATCTTGCTACAGTCTCTTACTAAAGTCTAAAAGGTTTGTGGGAGAACTGATTCAAACAGCTACACTGAGTTGTCCATCTGATTCATATTCATGGTGGCAACTGGCAATTTGACTTTGACTTCTTTTACAACTATTGTTAGACTGGCTCAGTCTAATCATTCTTATATGTTTGAAAAGTAATATTGACGGTCATTCATATTGACTTAGCAGCACAGAACCAGTGTGGGTTGTGTTTTTCTATTCAGAATCTAAAGTTATCTTATATATTTTTTTGTTTTGTGCAAAACACAAAATATGAACTAATTTGACTTACCGGATACACACTTGTTTACATTTGAACAAGACTTAAAACTGATTCAACAATTTAGCCACTGACCCACAACAAACTCAGATGTTCACGACAAAGTAGTGTGTTTGTTGTCAGAGAATAATGACAATGACTTTGGTGATTTTGATTATTGTATTTTTTTTTTTTTTTTTTTGAAAAGCAACTACACAGCATGAACAGTGCATGAAAACATAAATGACAATGACAAAGATGATGACAACCCAAGCATACTTAATATGCCAAGATCATTAATGATGGCTGCAGAGCAGCTGATGGGATGAACACTCTAAGTGGGACAGAACTATTTTACATTTAAGTGTGTAGCAATAATATGACACAATAAATAATTTTTGCTCTACAGGCTCCTGCTATCTTCCAGCAAAGTTGATTGCCTATGCCATTGACCACCTGGGACTATAAGGACTTGACTACACACCTCTATGCGCAGACTACACTAGCTTCACATCCTGCCAAAGAATCAGACCCCACACTGAGCTTTTAGGGCAGCACTTTGCACTGTGTCCTTCAAAGAATGCCAAGGAGCATTCTCCTCTCCTCTGCTCTCACAGTCAATCGATAGCACACTTTTCTGCCTCCTTAGTAAAAAGCAAAGAAGATTTCTGCTGTGTATATGTGTGAGTGGATTCTGTGTGTAAATGTGCATCCACCTAATGATACATGGAGAAACCAGACAAACATGGTTATGTGCACATGCACGCACACATACACACACCCACTAACCCATTGGAATCAGAATGCTTACATATTTTTATACATATATATATATATGTTTTTGGGGGGTTTTCACCTTTATTTTGATAGGACAGTGGAGATGAGACAGGAAACAGGGAGAGAGAGCCGGGGAATGACACTCAGTAAAGGTCCGGCTGAACCGGGAGTTGATCTAGGGACCAGCTGCTTAGAGCACTTAAGCCCATGTGGTACGCGCCCCAACAATTCAGCTACGGGGGCGCTCCCAGGGTGCTGGCTGAGTAAATAAATCTATAAATCAGATTTGATGTTTCCTCTGTGTGTGTGTGTGTGTGTGTGTGTTTGTTACTCTCTGCCATGTACTCAGTCAGCAGCTCTGTTCGTCCCAGACACAGATTAAAGAGCTGAAACTGATCTGTGATCAGCCATGAGGTAATCCCCTCCATGTTGACCATCATCATTTCATCTCTAGACAACTGATAAAGATGCCAGCAGACTGGATGAGCCTTTATTAAGTAATGAAATATGAATCTAAATATAAATAATTAAAACAATTACAAGCTATATTATCAGTTAAGAAAAAGGCATAAGTGTGAGTTTTAAGATGAGATTTAAAAGAGTTTGCCTGTCTTAGATCCTCAGGCTTTGGAGGTCCATGGCTGAGACAGCAAAGGCCCAGTCACCTTTAGTGACAAGTTGAGGTTTTGGGGCCCTGGCAGAGGATCTCAAGCAGCAGTCAGGCTTATAGGAAGTTAGTAGATCACAGATATAGGTAGGAGTTTGACAATTCAAAGCTTTAAAAACAAGCAATAAAATCTTAAAATCAATTCTGAAACATCAGAACATGTTAAAAGCTTGATGGCAGCATTTTGTATCAGCTGTGATCTTTCTATGTTTTGCCTGCTGATACCAGAATAAAGGGCATTGCAATAGTCCAATCTGGAGGACATAAAAGCATGGATGACCTTTTTTTTTCAGATCTGCAGATGAAAGGAATGACCTGATCTTGGTTAAATATCTCAGTTGTGCAAAGTAGAATTGCATAACTTTAATCACTTGATTATTAAAGGACAACAAGGGGTAGAAAATAACATCTAGGTTACAGGGCTCTTTTTTAAAAAACATTTTATTAGATAAGACACAAGAGAAGACCAGACATCGTTAATGCTGATAATGCTGGGGTCAGGTGGTGTAATTCTACTTACTTCTGACTTAGAGTCATTCAAATGCAGGGAATTATTAGACGTCCAGTACCCAATTTCATCAAGGCAGGGCATGATAGTAGTACCAGGCCTTATCGAAACATACATTTGCATATTATTAATATATAGCAAAGAAAATCTGCATGTTTACAGTAAATAAAAGGGGACTGAGAATAGAAATTGGAGGGAAAGATACCAGTGAAACAAAGAGCAGTTAACAATGGCTAACATATCTGGAACAAACCGTATAAAATGCTGCTTTCAAAAACCAAGTGGGAATGCATTCTGAAGGGCAGGTGGATGATTTTGAAAGTGCAACAGTGCATTCCAGGGCTGACAGAGACATTTCACCAAAGTGAGCTGGTGCTGGAAATGGGCCGGGAGTCAGAACCAAACCCTCTGAATTCAGTCTTAATGTGCTGCCGATGCGCCACCATCTTGTTATAAAAATAAGGAAGTAAATTCTCACATCTCTTGGGGGAGGATTCAACTGGCAGGCTAAGTGGGGAACCAATCAAAGAGTTTATGCTTTTCAAGAGAGTTCTGGGATTATGACCCCGTGCAGTTGCTGTAGTAAGCTGCAAAAATAAGAGTTCCTTGCATTTTTGAATGTACACTGCTAACTGTAAATCAGATGTTAGAGACAAGCAAGGGAATCTGTATATTTATCCCCCTCAGCCTTCCTGCATTGTCTTTTTAAATTCCTTATGTCTAAATTTAAACATTGTAGCAAAGAGGATTTTAACTTTTGTATCTGACAGGAACTATGGAGTCTAAAATATTTGTGCAAAGGCTATTAATACCTGACAAGTTGCGCTTATGTGTGGCCCTGATGGTCATAAGCACTAAAAAAGCGTCAGAGGCATTAGAGGCTTGACATAAACGAGAAACATGACGAGTGAGACTGGAGAACAACAACAATTATTTATTTGTATTATTGTAGGGCCCCCACCTCAACCTGTCAATCTGGGATGGAGGCAGAATAACACTTCTAGAGGGCATGACTCAATGACGATTTAGAATTTTGGTTTTACACACTGATGTTCAGAGATTCTGACAGGAATGAAGGAATTAGTGTGGGAACTAAAACCAGCACCAGAAGCAGGACCCACACTGTGAGGGACAGGACAAAAAGCCTAGAGCCAGGATCCTGGGCATGGTCTTGCTGGTTAAGTCATCAGTTATGGCAAAAAGCAGACCCAGACTTTCAACTCTGGAGGCCATAAACCCAAGTTCATATTGGAAATGAAATGATTGCCTGGAAATGTCATTCGTGCTGACATGAAGTGACAAACGGGGACATTTGACCTCAGGTGCCCCAAAACGGTGGGCAAAGAGCGCATTGGTGTGATAGAGCTGGCAATTGAGGCGATCTCTCTGGTGGCAGACAGCTTGGCAGCACTGCACATGGATCAGCACAGGTAAGTTTCAGTGAGAGGCGTCTTCCTTTTGTGGTATAGTTTAGTCTATTAAATTATTTAGGTTCACAGTCTGAAAATGTGAGGCATACTGTGAATTTTAATGGTGAGTGCTCATTAACCAACAGTTTAATGGGGAATTAATGAAATTCCAAATTAATCAACTGAACTGCTAAAGGATCGACCTGACTCTAATCTACTGCTGGGCTTCTGCCTTTAATATTGTCTTTGTGGCAGTTTCAGCAGTTCTAGATGGAGCCCATTGTTAATAAACTCACACAGCATATATTAATTAGTAATTTGACCTCTTTCCCAAAAGGTCAGGATTAACCCAAATCATTGCTGGAGAGCATATTAGCAGACTACACTGCATGTGGGAGGAGGGGTGGTCCATATTGCAATACAGAAACATTTCTAAGTAACCTAAAACCTTTCAAGAACATTACTCTATTTCTCATAGGCATAATCTGGTTCATGTGTTGGTTCACTGGCCACACTACTACTCTAAAAGGGCTCAAGCAGCTGTCACACATTTCATTGAGACATGACCTACAGAGATAGAGTCTGAAGCACTGGAAATGACTGACTAATTAAATGCAAAAAACACAAGAATATTACTCGGAGAACTACTCTTTGCAAATTCAACCAGTTGCTTGTTAGAGAGTGAGAGGGAATGAAAGAGGGATCAAGGAAAGTTAAGTATGAATGTCTATATAATTGACCAATGTCTTGAAACCAATATGCAAGCAATAGTGATACTAATTAGTGGCAGTTATTTACAGAAGAAGAGAGTCAGAGGCATTTTATAAGACGACAAACCTCAAATGAATCTCTGATTCCTCTAAGCAGACACCCATTATAACTTGGTTAAGTAGCCTGCTGTATAACTGTGCCATTTACTTAGCTGATCTGTAGCACAGTGATATCCAACTCTGTCTTTACGATAACATTCCATCATACAATAAGGTTTGGGATTTCTGAGATGGAATTTGATGAAAGACTTAAGCTATGATGAAGGAAACTACCCAAATGTTTTATATTTCTGTACCTTGTCAGTGTTAAGCACACTGACAAGCAAACATAGTCTGAGAAGAGCTGTACACCCAGCACTGGTGAGATGGTTACCAAACAAAGGCTTGCTGCTTTTGTCAAGTAAATATAAATGTTGTGTCAATGTTGCTCTTACCTGATAATATAGACAGTTTGAGAGAGAGGTGAGACATACATAAAGAGGCAATGGGTACAGACAGCAAGATAAAGAGGAGAAATGAAGAAATCAAGAGCAAAGTTAAATGACCAAGATATGAACGGGTAAGCAATGTGTAAAAAGACAGAGACAATGTGGCATTAAATAGAGAAAAAGAAGAATGAAGTGAGTGAGAGTAAGGGGCAACCTGGGTGAACAAAACAGTCTAAGAGACAAAAGAGAAATGAGGGAAGGAGAGAGATGAGCACATCGACAAAGACAGATGAGTACCAAGAGAGGGAGAAAAAGACACAGAAAGCCACAGTGAGAGAAAAATATATAAGAAGGCAGAGAGAAGGCAGGTGAAAGAAAGGTATAAAGAGGAAGCAGTGACCCCTGTCTGACTAATCTTTGCTCACACTGTAACAGCACCTTGAACCAGAGCTAATGAACCACATCCACATCTAGCCTCAACTCTCTCTTTTACTCCATCTTGCACACACACACACAAGGCTTTTTTTTTTTTTTTTAAATCACACAAGCATTCACACCTACTCACACACACACCTTCCCTCTGCTATACGCAAAAATACACACTGACACATACAAGCGTGTGATTACCTGAAGTGCCAGTACCCACCCACAACTGTACATTTATCTTTGTATGGACACTAAACCATCAAAACTAAAAGCTTAACCCCCAACCCTTAACCCCCAAACAGAGTCTCTGAAGGTGTGTAAGAAAGTTATGATAGACCAAATCTCCTTTTTTTTTACCAAAATTTCCTTACCTCCAAGGTATAAAACTCAAACTTGTTTTAACACAAGATGCAAGTACACGGAAATACAGAAACACATTCACAGTCCAAATGATTTGCAGTATACACTGTGTGCATACTGATTTTTTTCACATGTACTGAAAGCACACAAGAAAAACTACATATATACACAAATACGCACACATGCAGACACACACTCACTATTGTGGGAATTCTAGTGCTTGTGACAATCCTCCTGAGGTTGTTCCAAGACTGGAGGAGACCAGGCCTGTTTGACATTCCAATTACTGTGCACTTTAACCACTGTTTCTTTCTGGCTGAGTCAGTCCACAGACACACAGATATACAGACATACTGATAGGCATACAGACACACACACACAGAAAAACACAGAAGTTATGTTTTGTGACTGGCTGACTATAGTATATTCCCATTCTGCCTCTGTATTTTTCCTCTGAGTCTTAAAGAGAAAAAGGAGGAATGTTTCTTCAATGGAAGTAGCCCAAAGATTAATTCACTTAATCTTGGCCTGTAAATTGGGTATTCAAGCGGCTTAAGAAACAAATTGAATGCAAAGGCTGAGAGTAATAACAACATTTGTCTTAGCAGCGGCACAATGCCCTTTTCCACAGCACTCTTCCACATGAGCTAGTGGCTAGATTTCCAACATCCATTATGACAGAAGTGGACTCGTGCAAATGCACATGTACGTACATGCACAGTCTGACAAACACACACACACTCAGTCTCTCATACACATATACACACACTATGCTACTACTGTATGTGACAAAAAGGTGGGGAGTGGAAGACATAGAAACGTTGAGTCTCAACTTCACTGAAGCTGTGTATGTGGTTAAGTGAGACAACTGAACAGATGTTGTGCTGTGGTTTTTAATGTGTAATCCCTGGATTCATCATGTTATCCATCAGGCATGTGCAGATCAAAGGGTTAATGTTGCAGAATATAGGTTAAACTCAAAGGAAAGGAGGCAAGCAAAAGCAACAGTTTCATTCTCTGGTGACAATACCCTCAATGCAACTTTATTTAATTCAAGAATTACAGCTTTTCACTAAGATCACTAAGGAACTCTTGGCTGATGACTTTGTAATGTATGCTAATAATTTTTACATGAGCAATAACTAATTAATTTATGTAATTAGCTCAAGGTCTCATTAAATCTTGACTCACTATGTAATGTACTCACCATTACTAAATAATGCATGTATGATTAATCAGTGGTTTCAAAAATTTAGGCTATCATTGATGTCCTGCAAAAACATCACTCCTTCTGCCACATTTGACATTTGTGACAAGTTGATACTTTAATATCTAATATCACACTTATAGCAGGAAAACATGTTTTTCCTCATTTACTAAAACTTTGACATTATTTAAAGACAGTGGTTTATGTGGAGCAATGGCCAAATACTACAGTATCACAGTTAACATCTGTGCGGTTTAGATTATCACATGTTTTTTTATGATCATGCTTACATATTTTTAATGGCATGCACAGTCTGGGGTACCTGTGTTTTTCTTTTATCATTATCCTTTGACTTTTTACTTGGTATGTTACTATGGGTCACTCTTGCTTTCTAGCAGGTCAGTCATGCTAAATTAGCTCAAAGGTCAAATTAATGATCACCAAAATTATTATACTTCCTTAATAAAAGTGCACAAGTTAATTATATGTGCCAGCAGGATGCTGTTTGGACTTGAAGCAAATACAAAGCACAAAATATATGACAAAAACAAATAAACAAACAGTTCTGGAGAACAATTTCAGAAGGGTTTACTGCCTCAACATGGCAGGGGGAACTCAAAGTGAGTGCAGTTCAGTCAACAAACCAGGAAGTTTTAAATACATAATGAACCAAAGACCATTGAGAGGCTCAGCGTTAAAACTGCTGAGAGGCATACAATGCAAAATGTATTGAGGCAATGACGATGTAATTAAAACATGTTGTAAATTTTTTATAAATTCTATAGTTTTTATCAGTAACAATCAAAACTGCTCTAGCATCTCCTCTTTGGTTGCTAGACAAAAAAAAGCCATTTACACTGATGATCGCTCCTGCTTTGGCAGTAGTTCAAGAGCATGTACAAGGGGTATAACACTGCTCTAGTCAGTATGTCTAAACCTTCTCCCGGCTGCTGACAGAGGTGCTACTTTTGACACTGTTGTTTTGACACTGATGGGGTATGGGTCAGGTTCACTTACAGTACACTGCTTTTAACTGCTCTTTCTAACACTTTCTTCACCCTGTTGCAGCTCAATTCTGGCATTCTCCCAAGATCAATCTAAGGCCAGTTGTTGTACCCTAACTACTAGCTCCTACTTAGTGATTTAACAGGTACATTCAAGGCTAAAACAAACAAGATTTCAACCTCATTCTGTACAGTATTTGGAAATCCCTTAGTCTATCTTAAGCTCACAGCAAAAATCAACTGGAAAACTGAACTGGAGTATTTCAGAACCTAAATACAGATTACTCTGTCAAGTTTTCTTACACATATAATCAGCACCAATCTCAAGTCTAGTGTCTCCTCAGCTGATACGGAAAAGATTAAAAATGGACAAACATGGGAATACCTGATGATTACTTTGGAAAAGGTCACAACAATTTTGTCCTAAATTATCCAGTAAAATTGGTTTAGTAATAAATTTGAATCAAGAAACCCATTGCAATTGCCAATCAGGTTGTAAAGTTTCAAAGGTTGGAAAATCACATCATCATCTAAACCTCTCTACATAGTATGCTAATGGGGCAGGTTGCCTGTCTCAAATGGCACTCAGTGGATTTCCAAAGGTCTAGCCCTAAGTTACAGCTCAAGAAGATCTATGCTTAGCAGAGTATTACCTTCTATATATGTTACAACCTTCTTTATTTTTGAAAAAAAGGAACTGAAATAAATTTGTTTACTATTATTCTGATTCTGAGTTTTTAAATTATTTTGATTTATTTATTTTATGTCTTTCTGCATCCCCCCAGACAATTTGTGACCATACTGCTCATACTGGTTCCATAGAGATACTTAAAATGATGATGCTGATGATGATAATGATGATGATGATGTACAGTAAGTGGATTTTAAGTGGATAGTCACACCAATTGTAAAGGTAATTATGAAGGGTATAATACAGTATGATCAATCAAGTTGTAAAAAAAACAAGGTATCTTCAAAGGGAAGTGCAGCATTAGGTGACATAGCCCATTCTCTGACTAATGTAACGGCTGCATAGCTACAGATTATAATAACAACAGTAATATTGAATGACAAGGTGTCAGAGAAAATTCTCGCTCCTGACCATCTTTCCTTGTGCTGTCTCTCCTCATCCTTCTCTCTTTTCTGATAAATGCCGCCTCTTCTCTTGTCTTTCTCTCTTTCTCCCTCTATCCTGCCAGCCCACTCTCCATCTCAGAGACCCTTGTCTAATGAGGTGGACAGATTCTGACAGGTTCTAATGAGAACACATTCCACTAGAATAACTTTCAGATCCTGCATATTTGCACATGCATGCACACACACACATACACACACACACTACATCTCATATTTGTACCTGCAGATGAAGATTTACACAATTAAGCACCTGTACTACAGTCCCCATTATGCATGGGTTGGGTTTTCAATTACTGCGTGTTAAGTTAGTAACATTCAATGAGCAGAGCAGGGTTGTGTGTGTGAGTGTATGTGTCTGAGGACAGCAGAGGACAGAGAAAAAGAGCGGTAGTCTATGTGTGAGCTGCATGGTGTTGGTCTCTGTGTATGAGGGAGAGTGTGTGCATGTTACGTTACTGACATTGTTAAGGGAATTATGCTGCATGACTTGTCACTGTACATTTGTATCACTGTGGCCTTGCTCCCAAGATGAAACATAGATAGCCTCACAGTAGCATTCACTTGCAAGAGAAAAATTTCAATTTTTCAAGGAGACCGATATAGTGAAAGTATAAAGCTTAACGTGAACAGGAAAAAAGAAAACATGGTGGCTATGACAATGTATTTCTTACTATTATATATATATATATATATATATATATGTTATGCCTGAAATCTATGACATTAATAATCAGTGAAAAGCCTCTATGTACTGCAAACATGGGTATGAATGTTTTGGCAATTTATTACTTTGTGCATGTTAGAATATATATTATATTAACTGACAGGTGGTTGGTGAAGGCTTTCAGCTACCTACGGTGTTATATTTTCATCAAGTGTTACCAGGCAAGTTGTCAAGTCAACTTCATATCCATTTATTATGGTCTGCTGTGAAATTAAGCAATTGTGATTCCTTGCTATGAAAATAAAGTGCTTTTGGAAATATAGGTCAAGTATTTTTCTCTCAAAAGCAATGCCATGCAATACAAGTTTTAGTGGGGTAAAATATTCATACATTGATGGGGCAAGCAAAATTTAAGAGCTGTATGAGACCAAAAAAGGAGAATGCAGTGTGGCTGTGTGTGTTTGGCTGCAGTCCATGACGGTCTGGTTGTTGCACAGACATGCACACTCACACTGGCACGCACACACACTCACACATGCACACACACACACACACACACACATACACACACACACACACATAGGTGCTGCTCTGAGAGTTTGCAAGAGCATGCACAAGCAGACGCATCACATTACTCCCTTGAAAAGTGGCTAGTGGGGACTTTTTTTATCAAGTATATTTGTAATCAGGAGTGAAGAGGGAAGGGGACAGATTGTCAGGAGAGAGATTGGGTGGATGAAAAAGGACAAGAAGAAAATACAAGGAAAGAGGAAAGTGATTATGGCCAGATGATAAAACCACTGAGGGAAGCCAAGAAGGGATAGAAAGAATTAGAGATACTTAGGACAAAAAAAGGGCAGGAGGCTAGAGCTATAAAAAAAAACTGAATGAAATGAGAAAAACTGGGGAATCAGTGGACTAAGCGGGAGAAAGTAGGAATAAGTGAAAAAAATCATGAGGCGTTGTTATAGATGAGAAAGTTGAAAGGATGCAAGCAGGACACCAAAGGGTTTTTTGATTGGATCCTTTATTTAAAAAAAGAGTCAAAAAGACAGGTGGAAAGCGCAGTAGCAAGAGCTAGACATAGAATGAAAAAAAGAGGTGGAGGGATTTCAGTGAAAATAGAGGAAGTGCAAAGAAACAATAGATAAAAAAGCAAGAGGAAGAGGGCAATTTGGACAGAGGAGGACAGGGCGGAAGAGAAAAATGGCAGTGCAATTAACAGCTCCACCTTGTTTCCTTGCTCTGACTCACTTGCTTCAATGCACGATAAATCCACTAATGTGGACACACGCACACGCCCAAAACACAGGCTGGTGCACACATATAAATACACTGGGGCCAAACATAGCTAAACACCAAGCATTGATCTGATCTAATCTGACCCAAACCAGTCTGCTTCCTCCAGCCTTAATCCTATTATTACCACCTCCTAATGGGAGCCATCACACATACAAACACACTGCCACACACATGTCCTATCCTTGTGGGGACCTAACATTGACATAGCCCCTAACCTTAACCATCACAACTGAATGCCTATCCCTAAACTTTGCTCTAACCCTGACTCTAACCTAAACCTACTTCTAACAGTAATCCTAAAACCAAGTCTTAACCCTGGGATCCAGCATTTGGCTGTAGGGCCTCAAAAGTATACTAGAATCGCACTCACTCAGTCAACTATAATAATAACAATTATAAATGCTTCAAACTTACCTAAGGAGATCTGTGTTGGCAGCAGGATGCAGCTAAATATCTTCATTTTATTTTACATGGTATGAAATGAATAATATTGAAGAACAGGAAACCCTGCCTTGTCCTGTGTGGCCCTGGAGGTGCAACCAGACTGATGTCTATGTCAAATGGCCTGGCATGCTTAATGAGATGAGAAAAGGCTAATCTGATTCTATATCAGACAAGCTCTAGGGGCATCCCATTTAGCCACCTACAGTGTCACTAACACAGTGACTTAAAGGCACATCCTTTACTTTTCACACACTGGTTCTGGGAATGTTAAAAAATTTAATCCTTTATCCTTAACATAGGGAGTGATAAACAGCAATGGTGCAAAGCAGAGCTGAAGAGTTCAAGGCAGATTAAAGAAAAGATTTGTTGTTTCAAACAAGGTTAAGGTAAACTGAGCCAGATATCTGCACAAACAAAATAATACAAAAATACTTGGACTACAGTGCATCACACATCAATATGTTATATACACTGAGCTGATATTTCTGTCTGAAATTTTCTGTGTGAACCATCTTAATCAGAGAAACATGTTAATTTGAATTGCTAATGAGAAAATGAATGTCCCAATGATTATGAGACATAATGGTAGGTGGTGAGAGACCTCAGACAAGTTACAACAGTAACAAATTTACATATTGTACAGTGACAACTCATTAGAATATGCAGCTGAGGAACAACAAGGACAAAGACAATCTACTTTTCTTCAGTTGTGTGACCATCTGTGGTTGTGTATGCACCTTTGTGAGTTTGTATTTTTCAATGCGGCGTAGGAGAAAATCCCTGGATTACTGCTCAACATACATCATTTGTGGAACTATGCATGCATGAACATATACAGTAAATGAACATGCACACAAATCTATATACAAAAGAACAAAACACATATATAAATCTCTTTACTGCTCTCTCATTCGCTTTACACTGACATTAGTACACATGCCTCAGCATTTTCAGTGTGCACTTGGGAGACTCCACACAGTCGGTGGGTCAACTAGCCCATTGACTTTTAATGTGTGAGTGTGTGTACGCTCTGGTAGGATGGAAATGTTAATCTTTTTTAGTCCATGCCTCAGACCATTGGTCACAATGACATTGTCTGTTCCCCCGGGTGTTTCACATATAGTCCCTGAGGAGGGATAAAGTCAGCACTTCTGGTCCGATTCAACATTCCGTTTGTGTGACTCTCTCTGTCTCTCTCACACACACGCACACACTGCTTGCTTCCCTAAAAATCCTACCCTGATCCTTCTCCACACATATGGATATTTCCCTTGTGTCATATTTTCTCTTACGTTTTGTAATGCAACATATTTTAAAATGCTATGGATAGTGCCCAAAAACATTTATGTTGGATTTTTATTAAAAATGTGGTTTAAAGTGTGCATCGTAGATGCGTATACACAAATACATTTTAGCTCACTATTGATGAGTTCAAGACATAACCTAACATGAAGTTTACAGTGACCTTTTCTTCCTAATTTTGGTTCTTGTGCTATTACTTAAAAATACGTTATGGGGCTTATAATTTTGCAAAATAACCTAAAATTTTGCATAGCATAAATTTATGTGAGAACATTTATATAATATGAAATAATTTAGGTAGACTCTCTAGCTTGAAAAATTCAACAGGTCTGTAGAATTTAAATTTCATTCATGACAAGTCTTTAAATCAGCCTTGCTCAAGCCCACAGGTGAAGTGTCCTTTAACACGACAATGAATGTCCTCTTGCTCCAGGGACACTGGAGGCTAACCCAGTGAGACCTGCCAATTGAGAGCTGCAAGACGACTGAGTATTTCCATAAAGGAAATCAATACAGTTTTATAAATAACGTGTTGCCACTATGACATCTATTCGCTGTGAGGTCGCTTTCATGAGCACTGGCTTTGAAAAAGAAAAACGCACTGTCCATCTCCTGTAACTCTCCCTGTCTCTTTTCGCTTCTGGCAGACGCACTTACAAACGCTGCTTCACACGCACTCGCACACACACAGCACTCCTGGCGTCTCTTCGCCGTTGTCTGTCCTACAGGATGATTAATGAGGCGCATCCCCGGACACATTCATGAAGACCTGGCCATCACCGGGGGAATCAGTCACACTGAACCCTCAGAGTCGGCTCAGTCACCCTCAGCAAGATCGGAATGACACCAAGCCAGGTGTGGATGATTTCAGTAAAATAAAGAGCCAAACATAACAGAGCCTTTTCAAGATGGATAGGACCAATAATTGCACGTTTAGCTTAAAATGTGAGACTGCTGGTAAGTTTCAGAAAATGCCAAGGAAAACGCCACTAGAATGAAATAACTACGATTAATCCTGTACAATATATGCCTACAGTAAACACCCCGAATCCCTGGGAATCTGTCATTGAGGATATTGCGGTACTATAGTGATGTACTGCAAAAATGTGCAACGTCAGGAAATGTGTACACAAACTCTCAGCACTAAAATTACAGGTTGTAACTAGTTAACAGCCAAAACAGGATAATCCCCTGGTTTAATCTATAAAGAATGGGGCTTGAACCACGCAATAAAATCCATCCTCAGTATTTCAGGTATGGTCACCTTTGAACTACAGAAGTTGCCTCCAAGTTTTTCAGTGACTGTTGGCTAAATAATTGTTGGCTAAAATGAGCCCAGACCTGGCACTTATGGAGAAACTCATCAAAATTCAAATTGCATGAACAGACTACACATGCAAAATAGGCTGAAATTAAATAAATCTTCAATTTGCTTCTGGGTCACTGACAGGTAAGACTCAGCTTCCACAGAGTCCACTACACCAAAACCCCCTGAAAATCTGGAGATTCAACAAAACCTCTGCATTTGGATTCCTGAGGGGGCAAATGCAGTGCAATGGTCTGAAAACAGATGCAACGTTCTTATATAACGCTAATCCAAAAAATCCCTCAAGAGCTGTAAAAAAGAAATGGCCTAACATTTGTGAAATGGTGTCAAACTTTTCGTCTCTCAAATACACTCTGCCCCAGGATTGAGACTGCACAAAAACAGCAAAGCACAACTGGCACAACTGAAATGTCATTCAGTAATCCAGCACTTTCTGAAGGCACTGAAATCCCGTGATCAGAACCACCCAACGGGCAGAAAATCCCGGGCGCTAAAATCAATGAACCTAAGATCCTGAAGAGTTTACACGTGTAGGTCTACTCAGAAGGTAAGCCCGCTCCCTTTCCCTTACTCCCCTTTCCCTTTTGCCGCCTGGCTCTCAAGCTCTGGAGAACCCCGGCTGGCACTACCGTGGGGATACCTGCAGCCCCGCCGGTAAAAGCACCGTCTCTGCCTCTATACTGCTCTGCTCCAGAGGCAGGCTCACTCTGCTTCCCATCCGTATTCAGTCTCACCCGCTCAGCGCTTTGTGACACGTCCAAAAATATAAAATAACAACTTACGGGTTGTTGGCAAAGCTCCGCGCACACCGTTTACATGGCAGAAAATCCACAAAGCGACCGGCAATAACAACGTCAATCCCTGGGCAGGACGGTGCCAGTGCATCTTCACGGCCGGTGTGGACGCAGCAGAACGGGAGAGGGAGAGAAAACACTCAGAGGAAAAAAAACAGCCGGGTGATGGTAACGCCAGTCGGTCCGTCAGACTCGCTTCGCAGTTGAGGACTGGCAGAGGAGCCTGGCTGCACGGACTCTCTCTCTCTCTCGCTCTCTCTATCGCTCCCCCTCTCTCTCTCCCTCTCTTGTATCTCTTTATGTATGTCTCTCTGACTCCCTCTCTCTCTAATAAAGAGATGATGTAAGGATCGCGCCGTCAAACAGGCTGGCCTGTACTTTCTCTCTGCAGCTATCTCGCCTCCTTATTTAGCGAATCCTGACTAAGACAAAAAACAACAACAACAGCCGTGTCTCCACCTGCACAAGACGAGACGACTGGGTGCATCTGTATGGTACAGTATCAGCCCCAGTAGTTCAAGGAGGCATGACTGAGCGCAGCTCAAATCCACTGAACTGATTTCTCCTCTCCAGCGCTCCGGTGCGCTGTCCGTGGCGCTGAACTTATCTCAGTCTTTCTGCCTCTCCCCCTCTCTAAATGTCTTTCCGTTTCTTATAGCCAGACAGTGCCCCCCTTCTTCTCTAGGTGGTGGTAGCCTTGCACTCGGTGCACCCTTCTCCTTTCCTCATACCAAAAGCTCTAAACCTACGGTCACTCTCTATATCTTGATGTATCTCTTTCTTGTCTTTTGGGTAATCGCAGTTGCAACGATTCACTGATAAACAGTACTAAACATTTGTGGTATGCAGCTGTTACTCTCAGCCTGGTTTTACTAGGAAAAAGATGACAGAGACTAAATCAAACACAAGGTGTGAGTAAGTTCAGAACACTGTTAATTTAGAAATGATCTCAGCTTGTTCTGACCTGTTACAGGGCTGCAGATATGTTTTAGGTTTGTTGTATAATGTAGACAAAAATACCCCATAATGACAAGTAATGATTTTTTAAAGTGTTTTCATAGGTTTCTAGACATTTATTGAAAAAGTATATAAAAAGTAAAGAGACATCTGTCAGTGATTTGGCATTTTAACTCCTCTTGGATATATCTGTATTAACTTGGCACATCTCAGTTTTATTGCCTCCAGATATCACAAGCTTGGATTAGAGGTTTGGGGAGCATATTTGCAGTACAACAGATATTTTCAAGTAATTTCCTAACTTTTCAAGAGTTCAGGGCTGGATTTGGCTCAGCCAGTGGCTTTTACACTCTGACATTACACTTGTATTTAGCTCTGGAAATCTAGGGTCTGACTCTGCTGAAAGGAATTCCTTAAGTATTGAGCTATATGTGACTACTTCCATTTCTGCTATCATTAAACAATGGTGAGTTGCACTATGGGGAGATGTCCTGCAGAAATTAATCTAAACTGTAGTTCTCTCAGACTGAACTTTGGGTCAAAACTACTCCGCTAGTCTTCTAGTCATTTTGGTCACTTTGTATGGATGAGCAGCTCTACAGGACTTTGGTCCAAATGTTTAGACTGTATGTAAGTGAAAGCGACAGATGAGTCCAAAGAACTTAAACTTGATTTCTACTTTTCCCCCCACCCCTGTATATTACTTAATTCTGCCTCCAGTCTGTGGAGACGGTTCCAGTGGTTTGATGGTGATGTTTTTGCTATATGAACAAGAAGGAAAATCTAGAAATATGCCCCAGAAGCTGGTGAAAGAACATGTTTTCATAATGACAAATTGCCTTCCATATCTGGCTGTCTGCATTTGTCACTATCATGTCTAAGTCATTGTCATCTGTCCAGAACATAATGTGTGATTATCATTACTACTGGGAACATTTTTCTAAAGGAAGAAAAGGATGAAAATGGAAAATTCACAACAGAAAGCTCCATCAGTGGTAATGTCTAATTTATTTCTCGAAATGAGGGACTGACTATGACAGCCAGCATGGCATCATGAATGCAGGGCCATGGGTTAAAACATTTTATGGGATTATCAGTCACTACTGTACAAACAGAAACATTAATGTATTTCATTGGGGATCTGGAGTATACAATATTTACTACAGTCATTGTGTTCTTATCATATAATTAGTTTAAAATGCAAGAGATGGAGGATAATAATGCTATTGATTACTTAAGTGTTGGTGATCCCTTTGAGTATATGATTTCACATTGCTCAAAAGAAATAGCATAAATGCATGTTAATCAAGTTATTTAAAATGAACTACAATGGCTGTAATGGCGATGTCTTCTGTGTTAAAAGTACATAGGCTCTGAAACTACTAAGTAACTGATGTGCATCTCCTGAAAGGCGTACCAGAAAACATGATTTTCTTGAAACTGTAGACAGTTTAGATTTATCTGTTATAATACATAAAATAAGTGTATCAATAGGTGATGAGAACTATGGGCCTAAGCAACAAATTCACAAAAACACTGGTTAAAAGTAAAGACAGATTTGAAATGACAATTAGATGTGACATTTTCATTCATTTCATTTCAAATGCAGAGGGCCCTCTGGTGATGCTTACACACAAGGTAGAAACAGACACAAACCTTACATAGCACAGCTGGCATTTGATCATTAAAAGATTTAGCAAAAGGAACCAGCATTATCTCAAATTCGATCTTATCAAAATGTTTACCATTACCATTAGATTGCAAGTTGGCTCATTCACATGGTAGCTAAAGGTAAAAATAATCTTTTCCCTAAGATAAAACAATATAACAATTACTCTTAACCCAGGGTTTTTTTTTTAGCAGAACATTCAGTGTCACTCATAAAGTCAACTCTGAGGTTTCCAAAACTGCATGCCATATCCTAACCCTTCCTGCTCTTTTTGCCCCAGTGAAATAGCAGTGAGGTCACACAGTAAGGAGGCAAGTGTGACAGGCCCTCCTGTGCACATTCAGCACACTGAGTGGCTAGCAAGTAGAATCTTATAGCAAAGTCCTTCTAGGCAAGTCTCACCACCCAGCAGCCTCCTTGGCAATGTCCTTCGCCAATTATTTCAGGCTAACAGAACCAGGCTCCTATTTAAATGAATGGGCCATGACTTCACTTTAAATGGTCACCAGGACATAAAAACTGCATGTGTAGAAGCACCAGTTACATCTGTTAAAATTGCTCAAAAAGCTAGGTAGCTTTGTCCCAAAATAAGGTTTAAAGTGTCTTTTTTTCTACAGGTTAAACACGGTTCCCAAACTCTTTTATGGCTCAATCCAGTGCTGTGATGTACCACAATCAGTTTATCCCATCACAGCACAGTTGGTTATTTAGAGAGGTGGGATCATACAACAATATCTTTGGCATCACATAGATTCTCCAAGTGGTTTGTCTCCTCCCTGCATAAGAGAAGTTAGAGAATGACTTGGGAGATAGAAGCATTTCCTCTTTCAAAATGACATGGCCAATCAACTGCCATCCATAGAGCCAAAATATCAAGTATACTTCTTTATATCATTATCTTCTCTCTCCCTTTTCCTCTTTCTTTCTGTTGTCTGTTTCTGTCAATTTCCCTGTGTCTCCCTCTCCCTCCTCTGCATGTTTATTGCTCCATTCACCCCTTCACCATGCCTTTTGCTGTATGACAGTGCTCTTTCTCCACAAGGACTGCAAATGGGTTTGTCAATATGTCATGCATGGTAATTTACAGCCATCATTCATCTCATAAAAATAACAGCTGATGACTGATGGCCCATAGATTTTGAACAAAAAAGTTGATGACAGCAGTGATGAATCTCCGGAGGAAGGCTGTTTTGTTAAGTAAAATGCTCATGAGGAGAGAGCAATTTTCCACAGATAGCTGCTACCCTGGCAGCCTCACTGCTATCATCTACCCACTGTAGCACAGAGAAAATAAGGCTCTGAGGTCATGTTCATGACATGACCTCAATCTTGTGGGATCATCAGAAAAGATGCCACTTTTACCTCTCATAAACAATATGAGGAAATGTGTTAAACTATTCTCTTAAGTTTTGCTAGAGTTTTTCAAAAGATACTTTAAACAAGCATTAGATAAGAATCTGTGGTCTGTTTTATGAGGGGAAATTACTGTGATGATAACATGCATTATTATATGTTCTGACTCAGCACAATAGACTCTCAATAAAGTTAAAACACTAGAGTGTATTTAATATACACTGGAGAGAGAAAAGATTGGATAAACAGTGTAAGTGGTCTAAGGTGAAGAAGGAATTCTTTGCTGAAATACCCAATACAATTCAAGGGTTGGAGAATGATGCGACCAAATTGCTACCCCAGGGAGGAATTCAGGAGTGGTCTATAGAGTGATTCACTGGTGGAAAAAGTAAGACAAGGGAACACAAGAATCCCTCCTCCACAATTTCATCAACACCTATTATTAAGTTACTCTGGCAAACTGAAGTACTGAATAGGATCAAACTTCCTTTTCTACTCAATCCACAAACTAAAATGTAAGTTTCTTATGTATGACATGACCTTCTACTTTTCTGAAGACAAATGAGCAAATGTGACACCCCCCCACACACACACACACACACCACACAACACACACACATTTCCTGGCAGAACATTAACAATAAACTGCACACACCAAACCCTGCTATGTTTAAATCACAGGGAATGGCGCATAGTCAGCTCAAATGATGCAAACATAGCTCTCCTACAGGAAAAAAAAGCCTTCTATAGGTCAGAGAAAGCTCACACATAAAATTTTAAATAAGTCTAGCAATAACTCAAAGGCTCCAGAGTAAGCAGATGTGGGGTTATTTTTAAAATAGTGGTTCAGGTTTTTAACAGTTTATGCTTACAATATGTCACAAATAACACCACTACATGATAACTACTGTATGTACTGTATTCACTGGATGGGATTACAACTGTCATATTTGTCATATTTCATGTATATTAAGTCACAAACTATGACATCTGAAGCGTTTCATTAACACCATACCATGTAATTTCAATGTTTTCTTTAACTTTAAACACTCTGTTATACCACTTAACACTAAACATAGCTCACATTTCCAATGCAATGGTAAATGTAAAAAGTTTTAATTGTTTTACCCTGGTCTCTAATAGTTAAATGATTACTGAATCTATTTTATGCTCACACTTACCTTTACACTCACTACATACACCATGCAACCTGATGCAGTGGCGTCATTATGTGATTTAGTGGTTGGGTGAGAATTGCAAGGCTTTCACATCCTGTTTTTGTGAAATTATTTTTTAAATCAGTTTCCCTGCTGGCTAACCACGTCCTTACCTTATTAGATGAGCTCATCCAGTTACCAAGATGTAGAGCTGCTATCTTGATGAAGTCACACTGTACACAATGTTGCTGTTGATTGGATGTCTGCAGACTTTAGGGCAGTAGTAGTATGTGAACATACTACCTTATTCCTTGACCTGCAGATAAAGTTAGCAGTTACTTATTTTAATAGGTATATTAAAATTGAAACTGTCCCTTTTCAAGGAACACCAGTACACCTGCTAATTATCCAATCCATCAATCCCATGGCAGACATGCAATGCCTAAAGTCTTGCAGATACAGGTCAGGAACTTAAGTCGATGTTCACAGCAAACAACAGAATGGAACAGAAATGTGATCTCAGTGGCTTTGACCATGGCATGATTGTTAGTGTTAGACAGGCTGGTTTGAGTATTTCTGAGACTGCTAATCTCCTGGGATTTTCATGCACAACAGTCTCTAGAGTTTACTCAGACAGGTCGAAGAAACATAAACATCTAGTGAACGGCAGTTCTGCAAACAGAAATGCCTTGTTGATGAGAAGTCAGAGCAGAATGGCCAGATTGGTGTGAGCTGATAGAAAGGCTAAGGTAACTCAAATAACTACACCTTAT